>NC_089661.1:12875833-13184000 GCF_037042795.1 Molothrus aeneus
TCGTGCAGCCTGTTGATCAGTGCACTGAGCTCTTTATACCATGTGAAAGCCAGAGATCACCAACCAGTTTATCCAAGAGCTGAGGGCTGTTAAACACCTGCTGGTGGCTGCTTTGCATGAGCAATAGTGATGGTCCTGCTGTAAGTACACCTGTGAGCTGGGAAATGCATTGAAAACAAGTGGTAGCTGGGATGTGTGTGAGCTGTAGGGCTCCTGTTGTCCTGTCTGTCCTTTCTCCCAGCTGATGTGGCTGTTTCCTTGTTTTTCTCTCCTGTTCAAGATCCCACTGGTCCTGGACTCGAAAGGTTTCATGCAGCCAAAGAAGCCCATTGTCCTGAAGATGGTCCCCAGAGCCCAGGCTGACCTGAAGAAGTGAAGGAAGCAGGATCAGAGCAAGAGACTCTTATTTAATGGTGCCTCCTCCAGCTCTTGAGAGGGGACCAGGTTAATGTGTGCTCTGTAGGAGTGTCAGGGGGGCAGCCCCCCCCATTTCATGGGGGTTTGGCCCAGCACAATTACATGAGCATTATTCTAATGAACATGAGCCCCAGGTCCTGCTGTCCCCAGTCACAATAGGCATTTTGCAAGACCATTTGCACTCCAGTTATTTGGGCATTTTTTTCTCTCTCTCTGAAGAGGCACTTTTCTAAGCAATTTGATTCTAGACACTGTCAGTCTCTTCTGGCAGTGTAATTTAAATCAAGATGGGGAGAGCAAATTGCACATAGTTAAGTAATGCTGCCATTGCTCCTGTTCCCTCTGCCTGCTGGGTGATTCTGTGTGTCTCCTGCTTTTATTCTCCTGGGAATGCAGAGTTGTCCAGGGCGTTTCCTCAGCTCTGTGCTATGACCCTGACAAATGTTAAAATGGTCACGTCCTTACAGGACTGAATGCCTGGAGCAGATTTTCTGATGCTGATTTATTTCGATTTTGGTATGATTTTAGATGGCTTTTGTGTGATTCCAAGTGCAGGTGGGTTAACTGGAGGAGCCCAGAGAGAAGCAGTTACCCCTAAGGACTGGAGATTTGCAGAGTGGGAGAGAAGTGTCCCACATGTGTTTCCTGATTGTTTGCTTATTTTATCGTGGGCATGCAGCCACCTGCCATGGGAGGGATTGTCAACATAGGCACCATCCATATTCTTATCATGACACCTTTTAGTCTGATTTATATTAGGCCACTGTGAGACCAACTTAACTAATAATTATGCAAGATGCAGCACTGAGAGCCTTCAGATGTCCTGGGCAATCCTGTCTGGAAGAAAGGTGCCTTTGCCTATTTAAAGCTTCAAAATCTTGCCAAACTTTGTAGTTTTTGTACAGTCTAGAATTTTATATTATTCCTCCATAAACTGCTGCAGGAATGCTAACTGCAATAAAAAGTTCACTTGCCTCTTCTGTGTCCAACTGATGCCAGTCTCTGCTGCTGTGCTTTCTCCATACAAGTGACTCCATCTGGAGATCTCATAAGCCTTTGGCCAGGTGATGAAAACTCTTTTTATCCTGGATGAATCCCTGTGGGTACCATAAATGCTAGGAGCTGCTCCTGGAGGTGCAGAGCTGAAGGTACAACAGCCCAAAAGGAACAGCTGAGCAGAGTCATTGAGGGTGTGAAGTGATTCCTATTGCAAAAGGAATTTTATTCACTACATAGCAGTTTTTATATTTCTTTTATATTCTTTTTTATAGAGGTAGATAGATTATACATATGTTATTATATATTCTTTTCATACTTACTTTCTATATTTTTTAGGAATTGAGCAGAAAACCTCAGAAGGGATATAATAACCTTTCTGCAGCAAATTAAATTCCCCAGTGAAAGACACCCTTGACTGGAAGTGTAGGGGAGGAGTGAGGCTGCTTCTCTAGAGAGCCATCAATGAGCTGGGTGAGAGGGTTAGAAAATTCCCAGCAGCTCAGGCAGCCATGGCTTGCCCTTCTGCCCTCCTCACCTGCAGCACTGCAACTCCCTTCTGCCACCAATGTCCAAAAGTGACAATCCATCTTTGTTTTCAGCTGTTGCTGTCCTCTTTTCCAAAGTCAAGGCATGGTTTGTGACAGCACATGGACTAAATGTACAAGCAGTCCCACCCCTGGAGACAGACAGCTGAAAAGTCCCTGCACCATCACAGTGGTTCATAACAAGGGGCATGGAAAATCCTCTGCCTTGAGAAGTGACCAAGAACATGAGGGTGACAAAGTCACCTGCAGTGTCACAGGGATGAATTAATGGCCTTGCTGGGGCAAAGGCCAGAGCTTGCCTGGTGGCAGTGAGAAAAGGGTTTTGCCTCCTCACCCCATGCCCATGATGGAGTTAATCACTCATAGAGAAATGTCAACACTATGGGAAAACATCCTTCAGGATAATCTCTTTCACAAAGCTGCTTAACATTTTGGAAATACAGAGTTCACTTGGAGGTGTCAAAGGGTTTCAGCCCCTCTCATGTCTCTTCAAAGGCATCTTCATCTGCTGCACCCTGTGCCAAGTGAGTGGGGGAGCAGAGCTGGGCTGGGAACGCTGCTGTACCTGCAGAGAGATGGACACAGCACCGCCTCGTCCCCCAGCACCTGGTGGGGTTCTGCCACATCTCATCTTTGTTTTGCTGAATTTTGTGCTTAAGAGCAGGAAGCACACATCTGTATGGGTTTCCAAGTGTCCTAGAGGGAGGTTTGCCAACAGATTTGGCTTTGTGGAGTGGTTTGGGTGAGATCTTGCAGTGGGGAAATGCTTGGATGCTGAATTCTCCAGCAGGTTCAGTACCTGGGATGCTGTTTCTTGGGTTTATTCCAGACTGAGCAGCTGTCTGGGAGATGTTTGGTGTCAGCCCTTTCTGGTCTGATTTCCAGGGGTAACCACTCCCCCATGTCTAGGGGAAATGGAGCTGTGCTCTTCCACAGTCCTGTGCCTCAGTTTACTTGCACCTATAATTTTTTAAAGATTATTTACACTTAGGCAATAGTGAAATTTGATGTGTGACCACCTTATGCCATGCTTTGATTCAGATTCCTGTGAGGTCCCAGAGTAAGCAAATGGGTTTCCTTTCAGAGGGCACTACAGCAGAAGTATTCAGGAGCTCCCCTAATATACTCCAGCTGCTGACAGCTTGGAGCAAGTCCTCCACTCCCCCTAAAAAATATCCAGGATGACTGTAGGGCCCTCAGCATGAACTCCTCTGCTCTGCATATCCCCTCCTACAGCAGACCACTGCTTCCCAGAGCAAACAGGCTCAGCTCAGCACAGCTCCTTCTGGAAAGACAGTCCCCCCTCGAGTGGCATCACTCCAGTCTGCTCCTACTCATTCCTCTTCAGTTATTTTGGCTCCTTCCAAGCCAGAGCACCCATTTGCACTTCACAGGATGCTCCCTCTCTGAAGTGCTCTCACTGTGGGCTCCCTGTGTGCCCCAGTGTTCCCAGGGCCAGGCTCATGTAGACTAATCATGCTGCCACAATTTACAAGAACCATGGAGCTCTCCTGCTCCTGACCCTGGCTTGCATAGAGGTTGTCTGTATTATTGCTGCTGGTGCTGTACTGTACCCGCTGCTGAGGAGAGACAGGCCTCCAGACACCCGTATTGAATGCTCAATTTGGTTAAAATCGATGAGATAATCAGCCCACAGAGTCTGCCCAAAGGTCAGGAAGCAGTGATTTTTTTCCTCCAGCAACTTTGGTCCTGAGCTCTTATTTCAGTGTGAAGATTGCAAGCCAAAGCACTTCAGCAGGTAGGTTATCAAAGGGTTCTGAGTGCTGGTGGTTAGCTGACAGGTTGATGTAACAAGGGCCTAAAAAGGGCTCCTAAAACAGGCAGGTAAATTTTGGCAGAGCTTTTTTCTCTAAATCAACCAGGAGATGGTGCAGGGCAGGCTGGTGTCCTGCAAGGCAAAATGCAAAGAACCTCGAAGAGGAACCCACCAACGTGGAGAAAGAGGAGGAGGGTGGCAGGAGAAGGAGGTGCTGTGGGAAGGACCAGGTGGGGATAACCCTTTTTTCTCACTCCATTCCCCAGATTTCATCCCCCGTCTTGTGTCTCCTCAGTCCCACAGCAGCTGTCACCAGAGGCAAAGGCCGCAGCAGGGGGAGGATCCATCTCACCCCTCTCATCACTGCAGCACTCGCTCTCCAGCAGCTGGACACACGACATACTGCAGGCTGGATTTGCAGAAACACTTTGATCTTTCATCTTTAAGCTCAGTGATTCAATCCCCCACAGAGCCAAGGTAAACGGCGGCGCTGCCGCTGCGGCGGGCCCGAGGTTCCAAGTCAAACAGCAGTCGTTTAACCACACTTTTAAAGCTCGTATCATTTGAATGTCATATGTCAAACTGATGCTACTTCCACTGAAGGCAAATAGCTGTTTATTCCCCTCACAGCTGCCCAGCAGTCTGACATTCATTACCGAAGCCTTGCAGCTGCCAGGGATTGAAGCTACCTGTAGGAGTGCGTCCATCACAGCCTTCCACCTCTTAAGGGTTATTCCCTGCAATACCAGCTCATACAGCTTAGTTCAGGCTCATTTTACAGCTGCTGTCGTTCTGCAGTTGTTTTTTCCTATGTCTGAACAAGGTCAGGCATTGCTTTTTGCCCGTTCCCTCCCAAATTATGTCGTTAGCTCATTTTTCATGGTTTCTCCAGGGTTCAGGCTCGCTGTCACTGTGCACCAGCCCCTGAGGTTTATGATGTGAATGTTCCACGGCTGTGGGCAGCAACCAGCGCACAGGACTGCCGTGCTGGTGGTCCAGTCTTGGCATCTTGATGCAGCTCCAGCTCTCCTTGAGGCCAGCACTGAGAATTCTATTTCTGGGACGTAAGATCATGCACGAAATACCTGATATTTTGTAGTTTACTAGTCACTAAAATGTTCAATTGGCTGCAGAGGAGTTTACAGAAGAGAGGGAAAAAAAAAAAAAAAAAAAGAGGCAACAGAGATGATCAGATTAGTTTGCATTTAGACAGTGCCCTGAACCTCACAGAGCAATTTACACCTGTGCGAGGAATCTGCAGAGTTCTGTCGAATCAGACCTGGGGCGTTTTACAGCCACTTTGCACGAGCATAAACGACAGCATAAGGTGCAAAGGAAACAGCCGGCCGGACAATTACAGAGCGTCTTCACACGCCTTATTAATCCTCATTACAGCCCTCTGTGCTGAGACTCGGCGTCTTTCCTTCCCCGAGCAGGGCCAGCGAGGCTGTGGAGCCAATTTAGCCACCTGCCAAACTCGGGGTCTGACTGCTGCTATTGACGTGTCCTTGGTCCTGGGGAGCTGGAGGCTCCTTGCGAGAGCCTGAGATGCATCTTGCTAAATTACAGTGATGGAAATCTCGGCTGCCTCCTGCCTTAGCAGGATTCTGAGCAATGTGTGTTGTTATGCTCAGCTCTCTGTATGTCTTATTGTCCATATTTTTCCTCTTTAAAGCTTAGCTGTGGGTGTCTCAGGAAGGTGGGGTGATGCTCATCTGAAAGATGAAACTCAGTTTCTTGCCTGTGCTGATACACCCGTGAAACAGCTCTGGGTGCTGTGTGTGCATGCAAGGTCTGGAGCCTCAGGACACAAGGAAATGGAGGGAAAAGAAGAAGATTATTCAGGTGCTATCGGAAGCTCTGCCAGCACTTGTGTGAAGCCCTCAGGTTAACGACCCAAAATACAGCTGCCAGCACGGCTCTGTCTACAGGGGCATTTCACGCTGGTGTGATTGTTTGCTGTAGCTCTCACGTTTATGGCTGCTACTGAAACTCCTGAAAAGAGAGCAGCTACCCAGTGTTTCTCAGCACTCCCAGAGAGCTCGCCCTGCTTCCCACGCAGCTAAAAGACTGCCGGACCTGAACTTTTCCCAGTGAAAATGACAAGAAAGACCTGGAGAGTGTAGAGCCATGCAGGCAGGAGACAGCCTGAATAGTTAGAGCAGTTGTACACAGTAGTGAGATTAGCTGTCTAATGTCCTTTCTGGGAATCTTATTAATGTTATCTTATTATTTCATAATAGATATAACCCATGTGCTAGTGCTGGCAGGCTGTAATTGGGCTGTGCCAGGGAATTACTCATATTTTTCATTCTTGAAGGAATGAAGAGCGTACTCGGTTATGCTAACGACCTCATTTGTGTGGATTCCATTCACTCGGTGCGTCTGGCTCGTGAAGAATTGCAGCCAGAGTGATGATTTCTCACTCCAAGTGAGCGTCGAGGTGTCTCTCAGCAGATGCTCTCCCCTCCAGATGCTGAGCTGATGCTTTGCCGTGTTTGCCTCTCCCCTGGCAGCTGCAGATTTGCCCAGTGGTGGTTTGGGTTTTTTTTCATCACCATCACCATCATTCAGCACACGTTTTGCTGATGGTGATGCCTTTCCCTCTCGGTGTCTTGGGGTGCTGCAGGAGCCGTGGAGCTCTTTGAAAGGGAGCAATGTTATCTATTGCTGCTTTATTAATCCTTGCTGCCTGTTTAGTACCCCTTGTTTGGGCCTTGGGCCCTCGTGCCTACCCACGTTCTACACTGAGAGTTTTTAGCTCTCCACAGGGTATAAAAGATAGTTTCAGCTGTGGAAAAACCTCCTCCCCACACTGACAATTACTCTCTGCGTGTGTATCAAAGCACAGGCAACATACCCACATCAATAAAACCTTTTTAAATTCTTCTTTATCCTCCCCAGGGGAGCCCTTAGAGCCCCACGGAACCTCGAGCAGCCCTTTAATTCCTCTCGCTTTGGTCCCTGCCGCTGCTCGGGGGCTGTTGGTGGAGCAGCTGTGACAAATGCTGCTCCCTGATGGAGCAGAGCTGAGTGACACAAAACTTCACCTGCCCACGGGGACCCGGCCGCCTCCGCAGCCTCATCAGAAATGTTCCCCTGCATTTGTTTGTAAAACATCTTTATCCAGCCAGGAGAAATGTCCCTTGAAGTCAACTAACCAAAAAAAAGGAGGGGAAAAAAAAAAGAAAGGAAAAGGTTTCTAGAGGGAAATAAGTGATGGATTGAAAGAGATTTGGGGCTGTTGTGTTGTACAACTCCGTGCATGATGTGACAGCAGAGAGTCCTCACTGCGCTGCTTCCTGTCTCCCACTTTAAATGAAGTCCTAAAAATGCTGATTTAAAAGGGTTGAAGAAACAAAGTGAAATATTCTGATGTACACTGTGGATGTTTTTTAGCCCTTCTGAACTTTTTTCATGATGTACTTGTTGGCGGCTGTGTCAAAATAAAGCTCCTCAGCCAAGGTGCAGGAGGGATGGGGGAGCTGTGAGAAGTTTTTCAGTGTTGCTGCACAAATCTGAGCAAGGAGAGGAATAATTTCACTTCCCACATACAACTATGTCCAACAACAGGAACCCTGACCTGGAATTTGTCTTTGCTTTCCAAAGGCATCCCTGAGCCTTCTGTCGAGAACAGAGGAAAATGTTGATTAATACCACTGTTAATAAAAATAAACACAGGATAACATTCCAAGGAACATGCTTTCTTCTCAAAGCATCCAAGGATAGCCACAGATGCAATAAAGCAGAAATTCACTTTTGCTGCCAAGGGATAACGTTTCCTGCTTTGGACACAAGCCTTGGGGGGAACACACCACCCTTAGCAGAGAAGCCTGTGACCTTGAAGATCTTGTAGGTTTGAAAAAACATCATCTCAGGCCTGAATGATGCCAAGGGAAACTTCCCAGCCCCTGTGAAGGGCCCAGTATCATCTCCTCACCTGCCTGGGACCTGGATGCTCTTCCTGTTCAATGGAAATGTCCATTGGCTTTTTCCATCTGACCATTTATCTCATTGATTTGACTGAAGGAATCATGGGATTGAAAGAAAATTAATAGTTCCTAGCCCAGCCAGCTCCTTATTTTGATTCATTCCATTCTTGTCACTTTGAGTGAACTAAATAATTAATTGTGTTACCAAAAATAATTAAGGCTAATATCACACCAATTACACTGGCCAATTCTAACAATAATGTTGGTAAAAACATCTAAATAACCTGATATGTAATTATAGTCTGGCTGTTCAGTCATGTGCAGGTTTGGGGCTTTCTCTCCCACCAAATTTTGGCCAGCCACATTGATTAAATGAGAACTTTTTATAGCTAGTGTTCAAATTATCAAATACTTGCCTAAAGCAATCCCATTGATCAAGTGTATCATTTGTAATACAAATGTTTTTATTAGGAGGCTTTGTTCAAGATAAATGAAGGATCAAATTAACTGGAGATTGGATTGAGTAGAAAATGCTGCAGCTGGATAATTTCAAGCACTGAGGCTGAGCATTTCTTTCAAATGATGAGAAGTCATCAACTAAGTCTTAATATAAAACACACACACAGAGGCACTGCTGTATTGATTCCTTTCATTGCTGTGGCACTTTTTATCAAAATACATTTGGGGTTTGTAAAATAGGCTGCAAACCCATCATCCCACTGCAGCCAAAGCAGGCTGAGGGTTTAGTCTGCCCAGAATTAGGTGTGCTATCAAAATGCCAACATGTACCAAACCCTCCTCCTTCTCCCTCATTTTTTATCCCACTTCTGCTGCCTCTCTTAGCACCCAATAATACTCTGCTCTTAACCCACTCACCTCCTTTAATCCAGAACAGGGCAATTTTCCTCTTTCAGGGAGGAAAACCACTACAAGAGAGCCAGCAGGAATATTTAACTATCCCAGCAGTCATTTGTAGCACGGCAGAGTCTGGACATGACTGAGAGTTTATCCATGGCCAGCCAGTGGAAAATGACCAGCAGTGAAATGCTGTAAGTTCATATATATATACATTTTAACACAGTCTGAATTAGGAAAGCTATTTGGGATTACTTCTTTTTTTTTTTTTTTTTTTTCTGCCATGTAGAGCTGTGGATGTTAAGTGATTGCTTTCTGAAATAACTCTCCCTCCTCTACATCCCAGAGCGACGTGTAAAGTGTTTGCTGATACAGGAATTACAGATGTTGGAGGAGCTGCCATAAACCCTCCCAAGATTTACATCTCCTCCGTGAGGTTTCTCCACGGGCTGACTTCCCAGGGAGAGGTTTTACAGGCACTCAGGATCCTTTTGAATGTGTCCCCAGAGGTGTGTGCAATAATCAGAGGAAATCCCTTGAAGCCCATCAGATAAAGCACACAGAGTTAGGGAGGGAGCAGGGAGGTCACTTAGTCCCTGTGGAAAAAGTCCCTATTTTTGGCTTATTCTGGGACACAAAGCCAAATTTTCAACTCATGCTGAGTGCTGGTTTCATGAGCACCTGCAGATGCTTGCAGCCTCATCACAGCTCCAGTTTGTTCTGGCTTACAGCATGAAAATCAATGTAAATCTCCTAAAACTGATGGTTTTCTTCTGAATTTGGGGTAGAAAGGAAAAATTCAGCTCTTACACCTGGGACTGACCACTCCTAAGTGCCCATTCCCAGTGCCCCACTGATATGGGAGGCCACACAGCTTTTAGGGAGAATTACTGCTTCATTCATTACTTCAGTGAAAGAAGTAATGGGCCCAGGTAGAATTACAGGTGGTAATGAAAAACAGAGACTTGTTTTTCTCCAATACCATTTGTGGCTACTTCAAATACATATATATATATATATTTATATTTATTTATGTGTGTATGCAAGTGCCATAGGTATGTACCATGTATTTATGGCAGCTGTACAAAGAATTACATCTATATATGTTAGTTATGTTACATCTATGGTTTGGAGCTGCAGGCTCTGGGCTGTGAGGCCTTGTATTTTGCTTTTATGCTCTGGCAATAACAGCTTTTAGCTATTATTTTGGCTGTGGCCAATAACAGCTTATTGCCCACATCATAAGATTTAAAGCCTGTGACCATTACGTTTGCTGAAGGAGACTTAAAGTTCCCTTTGGAAACTCCAGAGTATTGGTGCAAGGTGTATTTTCTCCAGGAGAGCTACAGCTCTTGTAATAAAAGCAAGCAAACAATCACATTTATGGCTTGTATTTAAAGAGGTGGGGAGTGAGAGCAGATTAACCCCTCTGTGATGTAGCCAAGGCTGCAGCACAAGGACATCACAAGGAAAGGGAGGGATGAAAGCAGTGGCATGGATGGATAATGGGTAACCTTGTACAAGTCAAGCAATTTCATTTCTGCAGGGGACCTGGGGACTGAAAGCAGCACTAATGCTGATTAACCTCCCTCCCTCTTTTCTGTCTCTTAATTTTTCACTGCTCGAAGCTCTTCCTTCCTTTCAGCTGATCTCTCCTGTGTGTATATGTCAAGACACCTCATGCTCCATGCATGGAATATCTGTAACACCCTGCCTTTCTTAGCCTGAATCACAGTTTATACCACTGTGCTTATCTCTGCTAATTCTCAGATAGCAATTTGGAACAATTCTCAACTGCATAATTATTTAATTACTCTTTTAGTAATTTACTGCAAGGAAATCTAGATCCTCCATCAGGTTGTTTCAGGTGAGATTTTGCAGCACTGGGATATGTGCTGTCTCCCACCTGTTTTCTCAGCCTGGTCCCTGGTGTGAGGAACACCCCATAGACTCAAAGGGGAGTTAAGTTCATGCTCCTCATAACTCCCCTCATTTCAGAAAAGCTGTTCCACCTTGTTTTCATTAGGAATGATTGATTTGGCTTAGTAGATAATTTGATTTCAGGGGAGAAAATCATGATCTAGGCTTGGAAATGACTCATGTTTGGCCACCCAAACATTACAACAGCTCTTTCACTCTTTCCTGTGTTGGGAAATCTCAGCTGAGCTCAATGTCGTGCCTCCAGCATCTCCTGGAAAAGCTGTGGAAGTGAGTCATGGGTTGCTTCATCCACCAAGGCCCTTAGTGACTGCTGCCATTGCAAGAAGAGATTTCCCCATCTAGCTGGGCTGCTGTGTGCCTGAGAAAGCAGAGGATGTCTGGGAAACAGGCTGACATAACACAGAACCAGGCAGGAATGCATCTGAGGATGGAGTTTGGCAGGGAAAGCTGAAAAGGAGAAAGTGTGCAGAAATTGTGGGAGCGAAATCCTGATTTTTATCGTGTTGTTTTCCAGAGGAGGGTGATATTTCTGGGGGATGTGCCAGGGTTTTCAGTACCTGGTTTTCTTTCCTCAGGGCCAGAGCTGCTCAACAGGCACAGTGGTGAGGTTTAATTGACTGGATTCAAGAAAAAGTGTTCCCAGTTGCCAAGGAGGTCAGGCTGGATATGCTGGATGGGAGCAGGCACTACTCATCATCTGTGTTGCACATCAGTAAGAATAACAGTAACAGGAGAGCTGACAGAAGTTCTCCTTAGCATGGGAGAATAAAAATATATGGTTTGGGACAAAAATGTTTTGATTCCTGCCAAAAGTCATGGGCAAGAGCTCTGTCTGGGCAAAGAGACACAGTAAAACCTTGGTCAGCTGGTGTCAAACAGAGGTCTGGGGAAAGACTTCAATTGGGCAAGAGATTGTGAACTCTTGCAAGGAGGAGCAGCATCTCTGAGCACTGAGGTCCAGCCAGGTTGTATTGGAGGCCAGTGGGTTTCAGACTTGGTCCTTGCTGTCACAGGAAGCATCATCTCAGTGCTGCTGAGGGGGATTTACCTCTGACTTCACTGGGATGGGCTCAAGGATTTTGTCATGAAGCATCCACTCCTTCTGCTTTACTGAAAATGTGCACAAAGGTTAAACACGATGAGGAATTTATATCCAAGGGACTGGTATTTTGGATGGGCTAAGAAGTGGAGGTACATTTCTCTCCCTGGAGAGTGAGGCAAGGCTGGCTCTGCCTCTCAGCTCTGTTTCCTCTGTGCTGGCCAGGACCACGGGGCAGAACAAAAAATGGTATCACAACTACCATGGCCTTTGGGATTTACTCCTCTGCTTTCCCTACTGACCCCTTCAACTCCAACTCCAATCCAAAACAAGTTTATCAAGCATCATCTCCAGAGTATCCATCAGCATCCAGGCATTGTATGAGAAATGACTTGTCGGGCAAAACTACAGCTGGCACTCGCCTGTTCTGATCCATCTCCTGTCAGCACTCACACCCCTGTTGACAAAGTGGATTTCACCTTGATTTCTTCTTCCAGATAACACAGATTAACTGGGAGCTGTGTCATTTTTCTGTTTGCTTTGGAGGCCTGAAGAAGGAGTGATGTGACAGAGGAGATACAGATGTTGTCTGAGGAGATCCTGCCCGCCTTGTCAGCGACTCAGACCAGAGCTCTGCTGAGACACCAGAGGTACCAGTGGCTTCTGCAGGACTTTGGGCACAGCAAATGCAAACCCTTGTGCCACTGTTCTGCTTTGATGCTGTTTCCATGCCTCCCAACCAGCACCTCCTCCAGGCTCGCTGTCTCCATCCTCTCACACCCAGCTGGTGATGGCTGGCTGGGATATTTCCTGAAGTGACTCTCAGCATGTCCCTGAGCATCTCTGTGTCCTTGTGAGCAAGGCAAGGACAGCCAGCCCAGCTCAGGCAGGCAAGAGCAGTGCTGGTGGCTTCACATCCCGGAACAAAGCCATTTGTACTGTGCCAACTCAGATGTATTGCTGTGTGTGCATTCACCAGCGAGCAGAGATCATTCCCCCTCACTCTATCCAGAGAAAGAGACATAAGGAATGGAGGCTCTGATGAGATAAATGGTTATTATGAGGTATAGACATTTTTAATTAGCTTCTGCAGACACCACCACACTGCTAATGAGCCCTTGCCAAGTTTCCTGTGATTCCTCTTTACTTTTTGTAACTCTGTAATAGTAACAATAGAGTCATTTTCTCTAATAACAATGATAAAACCCAGATAATCCCTCTATAACTCCAGCATAAGCTTTGTGTAATTAAATCAGTTGGTGAAACACTTTTGGTCTGAGGGATGGAGGAATGCAGCACAGCTCTGCTGCTCCATGAAGAGTATTCCCCACATCCTCCTGCCCCAAAACAGGCAGGATCTGCAAATCTGTACAAGATTTATGAAGATTATGAAGTACAAGACTGGAATAGGGTTAAAAAGGAAAATGGTTGTGTTTGGGTCTCTAACTACCCCATTGTTGCCAAAGCAGAGGCCAGAATTTTATAAAAGCAGTGAATTTGGTCCTGAGGGAAGAGCCTGACCTGTGCTTGGTGTGCTGGTGAGCAGGAGCTGCCAAAGCAGGGAGCAGCTCCCAGATCTGTGGGGAGGTGTGAGAAGGGATGAGGGAAAGAGACCTCACAGGAGCCCTGCTCTCACCTGTGCTTTGAGAGAAGGGGGAGTGCTCCTCAACATTGCTGAGAAATGCAATTTACACAAATAGCTGGCAGCCTCTAGGAAGAGCTGATGCAGTTGCTCATCTTCCACTGCCCTGCTCTCATTGATGTACCCCAGGTAGTGTCACACTTCCTTATTCTTCCCTGCTTTTTCTTTCAGTTACTAGACAACTTTTTCTATAATTACTCCTCTTTAAAGCATTTCTCATGCAAAAGTACACACACAATGCACAGGAACAGCCTCTCTGCACTCAGGTTGTGTGAATAATCACAGACCTGCTGCCCTCCTCCAGGAGCCTGGGGATGGGGAAGCCTTTTGTGGTGCTGCCTTTAGATCAGGATCTTGCTTCTTACTTTCCTGACTCATCTTTGAGCCCAGGGAGTTTATTGGCAAGTTGAAGAAACCCTGGGCAGAGAAAGGCAGCAGCCTCCCACAGCTCTGCCACAGGCCAATTCCTGCCAGGATTTCTGAGCAGAGCTTTGAAAAGCAAAGCCATCCCAGACAGTCCTGCCACATTACCTCATCCCACAAGTTCACAGTGAAAGGGGATGGGGAGATCAGCAGAGGGCAGTGAGCTTCCAAAGCCCCCATCCCACATTTCCTGGGCAGCAATTAATGCTGCAGCATGGCCCAGACAATGGGGCAAGCCCCAGCTGGGGACAGTGCAGTGAGGAAGGAGAACTTGGGAAACAAACCTGATTTCACTCACTGAAGCTTCACGTGTTCCCAAGCACCAAAATGTGTCCAGAGGTGGCTCAGGGCTATTTGTGGTGACACAGAGGACAAGGGGTTCTGGCTGCTGCCTCCTCCTTGTACTCCCCAGGGCCAGGCACCTTCTGCTGGGTTTTCAAGGAGCATTTTGTACCCATTTGGAGCTGACAGTGATTGGGATGTTTTGTCTCTCCACCTTCTCCTACACCTCCACACGAGTCATTAAGCAACGTTTCAACTCCTGTGCTTTGTGTCCCTGTCCCCTGTCACCTGTAATGGCTTCATTCATCAGCTTCCCCTTGTTTTGGCTGTATTGTAGTGGGTTTTTTTGGTCTGGGTGCATGAGATGCACAAATCTCCATGGCGTGCCAGCACAGGGCAGTCTTTCACACCTTCTTCTTCCAGCTTTTCTTCTCTGCTTGGTGCTCCCATGCCCAGATTTTCCTTTCTCTGCTGTGACATTTTCACCTCTGAACATGTTTCTTGTGCTTGTCCTTTAATAACTGACCACAAGAAGAAGTTTAGATATTTGGGGTGTTTGTGCACATTCACCCTTTTAAGGGAAGGACTAAGGGATGTTTATTAGGAGACAGTGAAATGTGTTGTGAAATGGATACAGGGCCCTGAGAATGAAACTCCATTAAGAGACAGGAAAATTCTAACCTCACCAGAAATCTCTGACAGTCTCTGGACATGTTCTGGTTGGTAGAGCCTCCAGGTTTTACTGTTTGCAGATTGGGCTCTCTATACTGCACCAGGTGCTGAACAAGTGCTTTCCACAGGTCACCGTGTCCAACTTTATTCTAAACAGCTCCAGCCCGAGGCCAAACTCACTCCTGGTATAAATGGCCTCATGTCTCCCCCAGAGAGCCACGTGCCCTGGCCTGGTGCATCTCCTGCAGAGCCTGAGGCAGCAGGGAGCTCTCAGCAGGGCCTTCCTGGGGCAGCTTCTCCTGCAGCCCGTGCAGGCTCAGGGCCTTTCTGCTCCAGTTCCTGGCACAGCCTGCAGGGACAGCGTGGTGTTCAGGGGACACCCAAGGACAGAGGAAGCTGTCCTGGTTTAGCTGGGATGGAGTCAATTCTCTCTTCAGTAGCTGGTACAGTGCTGTGGGTTCAGAGTGAGAGCCCTGTTGGTGACACCAATGGCTGAGGTGCTGCTGAGGGGAGCTTACCCTGAGCCCAGGACCTTTCAGTGTCTCAGGCTCTGCCTTCCACAGTCAGGACAGGTGACCCAAAGTGGCCAAAGGGAAATTTCTACCTTAGGACACCATGCTTAGTCTGTAAACTGGGGGACTTGGCTGGAAGTCACCAGTGGCTGCAGGGGACAGGCTGGGCATTGGTCAGTGGGTGGTGAGCACCTGCACTGTGCATCCCTTGATTCTCCTGGGATTTATTCCAAACTTGGAGACCCTCAGACCTCCACTAGACAGGCCCTGAACTGTCAGGCAGGGATTTCCCCCAGCTGAGGATGGAGAGGGCCTCCTGGGTGGGGACAGCAGACCTTGCCCAGCCTCACCTGGGCTCTACACCCCACCCACAGGCCCAGAGCCCGTTCAAGCTCAGCCTGGTTGTGCTGTTCCTCTCCTGAGCTCAGCTGGAGCTGTGCAGGTCTCCAGTGAAAGCAGGACCCTGGCTCACCAGGAGAGCCCCATCACCCATCTGGCCTTTCCCCCAGCGTGGTAAGATGTTATTTTGATTTTTTTGTGGTTTTGTGGTCTGTGAGTTTGCTGCAAAGGCTGCAGAGCGGGAGTGAGTGTCCAGGGAGGGGTGGGGAGAGCCCTGCCCCGGCCCTGTGTCCCCTGCCCATGTCTGAGCACCACAGCTGCTGCCCTGCAGCTTGGGTGAGCTTTCCTCAGCTGCTCAGGCTTTGCACAGGGCTGTGACTGCACCACAAACTCTGTCCCTTCAGGAACTGATGTTTCTGGATGTGAACAAGTGTGGGACCTTGGTGGCCCCGGGCAGGGGCACAGGGAGCAGTGTAATTCCCTTCTTGCCTACAGAGATCCAGCCTTTCCTATTTGCTGCTGAACATTTTTCATTACAATGTTCTTATGATGCTGTAGGGCTGGAAACATCAGGAGTATAAATCAGAGCCTGTCATTCACAGGCATCATGTTTATTTTACATGAATATATGCTTTCTGTTAAAATATCACAGATTCACTTGTGAACCTTGGCTATTATCAGAAGTTTATTGCAATCATTTCTCTTCCTTTTTATTTATGCACATGAAATGCTGTGTTTGATGATGAAGTGGTTTCTGACTGAAGGGATCAGGATGTTTGGGAAGTCACAGCCTGCATGGCCTCTGTGCTCTGACTTAGCAATTTTGTTGCCTCTGTTCCCCTGGGTTTTACCTCTTTTCCTGCTGGTGAAGTGAGGGAGCACAGAAAGCAGCTCCTTTACTTCACTTTCATGGCTAATATGAGATTGCAGTCTTGGCTTTAGACTAAAATTCTAGGCAGAAAAAAATAATATAGAAAGTGTCTGTAATTCTGGAAGGATTTGAGGATTTCTCTGGGGAGGCTGAGAGCAGGGAGTCCTTTCCTGCCACCTCCAGCATCTGTCACCTGTGAAATCTGCTGAGAAAAGGCACAGAGAGGGACAGGCCTTGTTATCTTGGGCTGGCTGGTAGGAATCAGAAGGGAGCTGTGAAACCAAGTGATGTTTTTCAGCTGTGAGCCTCCAGCTGCAGGCCATTTCCCATTATCCAGGCACATCCATATGGATGTGCAGACCCCTGCCAGGCTGAGGTCACCTCAGCTGGAGCCTGGCACAGCTCTGCTGCCATCCCACCCCAGATGGGCATGGGGGGCTCCCAAAGCCTGCTGGACTCTGTCCTTGACCTCTCCTTACTCCAAAACTTCACCCTTGAGGTGGGAGAGCAAAACTCTGTCCTTGAGGTCTCTGTGGGCTGTCAGGCCACGTGAGACTCTGGAGTTTTTGGAGTGTCTTGCAAAGCCTGGAGGAGAGAGAGGCTCTGATTTCCTAGAGAGCTTTTCCTCCCCTGATGCTTTAGCTCAGCTCTGTGGGCAATTAACTGAATTCCAAGCAGCCAGGTTTGGGCATCCTGCAGGATCAGTGATGGGTTTCCTGCAGGGTGTGAGTGAGGATGCTCTTGTTTCTTAGAAGGGTTGTTAACAGTCAGAGTTATCCTTTGGCTGCAGTAAAAGCTGTGAAACCCACCCAGCTCCCACGAGTCTGATCCCAGGCTGAGCTCCCAGGCTGCAATCAGAGGGCACAGGGATGGGGAAGTGACCCATTGTACTCATCAACATTGGGTGGGGAATAGGAAGGTGAGGAGGAGGCTTAAAGGATGCTCTTCTCCCAGAATTTCTGGATTAGGTGCCGGATCTGGGCTTTATAAACATTACAGGAAGATCTGCTATGAAGATCGGATATGAAAAATAGATTAGATGGGTTTTTTTTTTCTATAAGCTTCATTTATACTCATTAGAGTGCTGCAAGTAATAATACCAGGAAATAGATTTGCAGGCAGAAGTATGATTTTTAAGTTAAGGATGTTCATTTAATTTCAGCTCTTGTCTCCTAGATGTGCCTCTTCCTAATGCTCTAAATAGCTCTTCTGCCTCTTTGATGTTTACACCCTTCAAATGCATAAAGACAGTTCTCTACAATTCCTCATTTTGCCAAGCAATACATACTTAGTGCTTTTCATCTCTCTCCATAAATCAATCCCTTCCCTCCAACAGGAGCTAGAATAGGATTTTTTCCCTTATTAGATTTGTACTGAGAATTTCTTTTTTCGGGAACAGATAAATGATACAGGGTTTTTTCATGACAAAGCATCCTATCATATATTATTAGCAAACACTTCCACGGCAGAAGAGGAATAAAAATAGAAAGTGGGCTATAAAAAAAAGAATGTGTAGCAGGATAACATTTAATTTCACAGCATGGGACTGAAAGTGGAGCATTTCCTTCACATTTCTTTGCAGATCTTCAAGGAAAGATCCAGGAGGCCTCCTCAGAAACACTTGGCATCTTTTACTTAAGATTTTCGTTAAGTTCTGTGTGATCTTTGACACAGAGTTAATGAATTTTCTCCTTATTCAAAAAGCCCACCCACTGCCTGTGGTGTGTTTGAAGCTTCAGATCCTTTCTCCTGCTCAGCATCTCCTGCTCAGCATCTCAGCATCAGTTGTACTCACTCTATTCCACGGAACTTTCATTGAGAAACCACCTGAATGATAAAAAAAAAATTTAAGATCCCACTTATCCCAAACCCAGAATTTTTTTATTCACTGTTTTTTGGTGGGAGCCATCAAACTTGAGCATTTTGGGGTTCTCACCTGGCAGGCCAGGCTAACAGGTCTGTGATGTGCAGTCCAGATTCCAGACCCTCCCCAGGGGTCAGCCCTGGGGCTGAGGTGGTGGCTGCACTTCAGGGCTGCAATGAGGTGAAGTTTTCCATGGAAAACAGCCCCTCTCACATTTCCCAGATTTCTGAAAGCAATTTTGGTTGAAGTCCAACAACCCTACAAAAAAAAAAAAAAAAGGATTTGAAATGAAATTACAGGTGAAAGATGAATACTCAAATGGATGATTTCAGCAGGTTTTTGTCAGGGAAAGCTCAGGGCTTTGGGGATCAGGCTGGGATGGAAGCACATGTGGATCACACAGACAGGTGTCCAGCTGAGAGCCACTTGCCTGATTCTTCCCTGCATTGCTCTTTCAGCTGCGAGTAGGAGCAGTGAGGAGAGGCTGATCCATGGGTTTGTTTTCCTTCCTTGTGGCTCCAGGGGTGATTTGGAGAGCAGTGATGTTCCCCTGGGGCAGAGCAGCCCAGCAGGGCCAGCTGCTGCTGCTCAAACCCACCTGGGAGCCAGTTCAGACATGGGCAAGAGACGAGAAGATTTAAACCTCCAACGTTTTGGTGATGATATAATAAATGTGGCAAATAATGAGCTGTGCAGCTGTGGTGTGTGTTTAGGGAGGGAGCCTGCAGGGAGCTTCTAGCTCCTTACAGACGGAGCAGGTGCTGCAAAGAAAACCAATATCTGAAACTTTGAGCAAAATTCCAAAGATTTCCTCTGGAGCTGCTGCCAGCAAGCAGAGAGAGGGCAGAAAACCCAACACAAAGCCAGCGTGGCTTTATAATAAACAAACCAAAGCAGTGCCAGGAGCTGTTGTGTGCTGGGGTTTGTGACAGTGCAATTTAATTTCTCATTGTTCTCGCTGTCCTTAGAGCAGGGTCAGCACAGCTGAGGGCCTGAGCACTTCCCTGGGGCAGCTGCTGCTTGGACACCCTGGCAGGTCCTTCCTGGCTTTGGAAGCTCTCAGTTCTTGTTGCAGAAACTTCATTGCTGCCACCTTGGGGCCTGCTGGGTCCCTGAGAAGATTTATATCCTGGCATTTTCTGAAGTTTGGCTTTTGCTAGTTTAAAACAGCTCTTGAATGTGTTTTACTCTTGGTGGTGGTTATAGAATCACAAATTGATTCGGTTGGAAAAGACCTTTAAGGTCAAGCCCACACTGAACTGTGTCCCCAAGTGCCACATCTACAGAGTTTTTCAACATTTCCAGGGATGGTGAATCCACCACTTCTCTGAGCAGCCTGATGCAATGCTTGACAACCCTTTCCATGAAGACATTTTCACTAATATCCAATCTAAACCTCTTCTGGAGCAACTTGATGCTGTTTTCTCTTGACCTACCACTTGTTACCTGGGAGAAAGATCATTGATCACTGAACGTGGTTCCTCTCAGCCAACCAAAATTTCCAACTAAAAGAAATTTTAAAATTTTTAAACTAGAAGGCCAATGTTTCAAAAATGCATGGTACTCTTTTGCCCCATTTTAATTGTCTTTCTGATATGTGCTTGAATGTTTCAGTCTCTCCACAGTGAGCCTGAGAACTACTCAGTTCTGCTATTGCTCCTGGAACCAGATTTCTGTAACTGCTCCTACTGGTGTTGTGTGGATGTTCAGCACAGCAAGGAACTGGTGGTGGGAAGGTTTCTTAAATGAGGTTGTGGGTTATTGAAGAACCCAAATTGACCAATTTTGTGTAAATCACAAAAAAAAACCCCTGAAGATGGCAGTGGTTTTGGTGCTTAAATGAGCACCTTGGTGGTGCAGAGCAGGTAAATGCTCCATGCCATGGCCTGGGCTCCGAGCTTATCACCTCAGGCACTCCCAGGTAGGTATCTCAGCTGGATTTGGAGAGTCTGCCCAAGGGCTAAGATATCCTCCTGCCCTTTGGGTGTGTGGATATGCACACAAATATAAATACATTTATCTACACCTGGCTGCTAAGTCTGTAACAGCCCAGGCTCTCTGCTTGCTGCAAATTCTGTTCCTTAGGGCAACACTTATTCTGTGAACTCCCTGAAGATAAGGCTGTCTTGCTGAGTGTTCCCAACACTCCTAACCCTCCTGGGCTTTCATTTCCCGACTGGCTTTTAATGTAATGTAAAGATTAGAAATTATATCTTCCATTAAAACTTTATTAGGTGGCTCTTCCACTTAGGAGAGCAGTTTCACTTCCTCCCAGCCGAATGAATTCCAGTCACTGAAAGCTAAACATGAAAATGCAGGAGGGGGAAGGAGAAAGACACTTCCAGTCCTGAAAAGTTGAGGAAAAATAAGAATGGTCAGTTCAGTGGCCTGTCTGAGACACCTGCAGCTCAGTGCAGAACCCTGGGCCAGAGCTGCACTGGGCACAGGACCCAGCATGGGAAATATTCCCCTTCTTGGCAAGGAGCATCTCCAAATGCATTTTTCCCACTTGTACATCCTGCAGATTTCCACTGGAGCTTATTACAATCACTGGGAGCACCAGGCATCTGCTGACTGCCCTGGAAGTGGCTCAGGCTGCTGGTGGGGTGATTGATGTGTGGTTACCCCCGAGAGCAGCCTGAGTGGCAGCAGCTGACCTTCCTCAGAGCATCTGTACCACTCCCTGCCTTCCCTCTGCCTTCTGCTGTGACCTTTGGATGCTGATTGATCCCAGATTAGTGCTTGTTAACAATAAATAGCCTAAAATTAGGATACAAGTAGACAAGTCCTGAAAAGGTTAGACAAGCTTGTGGCAAATTAGTGCAAGACTGTGCTGGCCATGCTGGGGGTTTGTCTTTGTGCTCTATTTTCCAAAACTCTTTTCTGTCTTTACTACCTCCAATTTCAAAGCAAAACCAGCTGGTCAGCCCCAGGATGGGGGAGCTGTGGTGTGGCACCTGTGCCCCCTCAGCTGGGCTGCACAAACCTCTTACACAGCCCAGCAGATGAATTGCAGCTTATTTTCCTGGGCTCTCTGTGCTGTGTGGATGGAATCAGTATTTTGTCAAGTGAAGATGGGTAAATGCATCCAGCTGTGCTGGACTGGCTTCAGTTCATAAGTGGCAGGCAAGGTTTTTCATTTTCCCTTGAACAGTTATAGTGTCTTCCCCACTCCATTTGCAAACTTGTGGCTGCACAAGTACCTCAGAGTGGGCTTATTTATTATATATATGAAGGATATGGAAGCTGCAGGCCTTGGAACAAGGGACATTTGTATCCAGACATTGTACCCAGCCATGTAGGGAAGCCCATGGAGAACATCCCTGATCATCTGCTATGAAATGGTTAAATAAGAATTTTGTTCCAAATCATCGAAGGCATTTTGAGCATATTTGCAACATTTTCATGAACAAAACAAAAAAAAAACCTTGGAGGGGAAAATCATCTGTGTCATGGGTGATGCAGAGCTGCATCAGTACCTATAAAATGCCCCAGCAATACAAGAGAATTGGAGTTATGAACAGAAATGCTCAGTTAGAGCTTTTTCCATATTTTATGTTAATCATTGGTTAGAGCTGAAATTAGCTTTAATTGATATTAAGAGTTGAAAAAATGAATCCTCCGGAGAACGAGTCTCTTTAACCTTTAATGATGCAGTAAATAAAATATCCTGTCAACATTTGTGCAATAGTAAGGGCTTTCAAAATTCCATATCTGTGTGGTGAGCAATTCAGTATGTCTAATTCTCTCCATTACAGCACAGAAAAGTGATGTCGTTGCATAAATTCAGCCACAGGTTTTCCACGTTCCCAATCTATCTGGTAATTCCCTAAGCTGGCTTGTTACTTCTACCAGGGAGAAGGAGAGAGGAGGAAGGGAATGAGATCAATCCCAGCCCTGCTTGTGCTGCCTTCTCCACTTGTGTCCCTTGACTTGCAGGCTGCTGGTGCCAGAGAAACTGTGCCTCTGTAGAGGTAAAAGGAGCCATGCTGCCTGTTCTTCCTTTCAGGTGAAATATGCCTGGAAATGTTTCATTCTTCACTTTAAAGGCACAGCAGAATTGCAAAAGACTTCAATACTTTAGGGACACTTAGTTTGCTAATAGTCAGACCATTCTTCTCTCTGTCAGGGCTCAGCCTGGTGTTGAAATATCTCATAACTGAAATATCTCATAACTGTGTGAAGCACATGAAACTTTCCCTCACTGTAAGCAGGAAACCTGTTTTTCATAACATCCATTTGGTCATTGCAATCAACCGGAAGCATTGCAACATTTAGGCAAGTTAGGAGTGAGGGTGACTCTGCTGTAGTCAACTGGAAAACAGAAAACAAACCTCTCCACTTAAAATCACCTTTTGTCTTTCACCAGGACTGATGCAATAACAGTTCTCATCCCATGGATACAAACCTCCTGTGAAAAGGTCCTTCCTGTGTTAAGGGGAATATATTTCTGCATATTTACAGGAGTTCCTGAGTGATGCTGGTGTTTCCCTGGGTGTGAGTCTGTTACACTGCAATGATGTGAAAATAACTTCTCTGAGACAAGGTTGTGAAGCCTTTGAGAATATCCTATGTGTATAAAATGATGAGGAAACAACAATTTCCTTCATTCTTTTTTCCTTCTCACTTGGGCTTTGGGAGGACTTAGGTAGGGAAGAGAAACAGAAGTGTCCCCACAATTAATTTCCACCTTACACTGTTTTCTTTCCTCTGATGAGACCCAGCTATTTTGGGGCAATTCCATGTCCCAGGCCTGCCAAGGGTGTGTAGAAACAGTGCTCAAGCACTGGAACAGGCTGCCCAGGGCAGTGAGGGAATCTCCATCCCTGAAATTGTTCAAAGAAAGTGTTTGTGGCACCTGGGGACATGGTTTAAATGATTCAGTGGTGAGCATGGTGGTGAGTTAATGGCTGGATTTGATGATCTTAGAGGCCTTTCCCAACCATGAAGACTCTTTGATTTTATGAATCAGCAAGGAGTCCAGATAAAATAAATGTTTTATCAGCAAAAATGGTTCAAGGGGTGAGTTAAACAGTGCTATGCCTGATTTAAAGTGGAAACAGCCAAACCAGTGAAATCTGATGGATGCTCAGGACCAGCAGACTCCTGGCCAAGTCACTTCTGAGAGGTGACCAGCAAAGCAATGGGAATTGCTGGGAATGATGGAGGCAGCACTTAAAAGCAGAGTATTTTTATGGAGTTAAGACACGGAGGATCTCATTTTCTTCTAGAAGACTCATTACCATGATTTTGTTACAGATTATTTATGGGCTGTTATGATAGTCCTGGCAGGTCATAATTGGCTAAAGCCGGAAAATTAGTCACATTTTTCACATTTGGAAGAATGATCTGTACAGTTGCACTTAATGACTTCATTCCCAGAGAGCCCCGTGCAGGGAAGGAACTGCCAGGCTTGGGGTGTGGCTGGATTAACCCTTTGTGCTTCTGGCAAAGGCACCTGGGTTTGCTCATCAGATGCCAAAACAATTTTTCATCACTTCAGAGCAGCTCTCTGGCACGTAAGTGATGTGCTGCTTTCATGACAGTTTCCCCTTTCTTTCTCTTAACCTGAGTTAGTTTTGCCTGGCACTGGATTTTCTACAGAAAA
Source organism: Molothrus aeneus (assembly GCF_037042795.1). Taxonomy (NCBI): domain Eukaryota; kingdom Metazoa; phylum Chordata; class Aves; order Passeriformes; family Icteridae; genus Molothrus; species Molothrus aeneus. The sequence goes on from NC_089661.1 coordinate 12,899,552, forward strand.
ATGCCTTTTTTAAACTGATTTGTCCATGCTTTGCCCTCTGCCCATCAGAGCCAGACAGGCCCAGCTCTTCCAGGGATGGTTTCTAACCCCTGGTAAGAGATGGGGAACAGATTAAACTGAGGCAGGGCCTCATTGGCAGCACTCCTCAGAGCCTTGCTGTGTACACAGCACAACCCAAACAGTCTATCACAGATGATGAATCAGAAGGGAGCACTATAATTGTTTTATCTGCCTTTTGGGACAGCACAAGCTGCTTTCTCTTGAATTAGAGCCTGGTGAATGTCGCTGTATCTTCCAGAAAAATGGACAGCTTTGATTTGGGGATTTCCAGGGATGAGGAATCCACTGTGCTGTTGCCTGTCCGCTCCCAAACTGCTGAATTGGTAAAAAATGGACCTGAATTGTTGAATAGATCTGTGCTATGTGGGATGGCAGCATTTGGGTCATGTTGCAGTTTTGTGCAAGTTTTGTGCTAGACTAAGAGAAAAGCACATTGCCACAGGAGAAAATTACAGACCATGAAGCAGCAAATAATGCCTTGGAAGGAAGGGGGCCAGGAGAAAGTTACAGGATGACTTGATTTGATTTGCAGCTCTTTATCGGTGAAATTTCACCTTATTTGCGGTAGGAATGATGAGGAGGACTCCATGATATCAGAAGGCCAATTAATTACTTTATTATACTATATTATTCCATACTATATTGCACTATATTATACTACATCAAAACTGAAACTGAACAAGAACTCAGCTGAGCAAAATCTCGTGACTTTCTCCTGACCAACAGTCTGGACACGTGCTTGGCTCTGATAGGCCGAGGAAACAGAACACATCACTGTGGGTACACAACCTCCACATTGTATTCTACTTTGGCACAGCACAACAGCAGCAAATGAGATTGGAATTGTTTTCATCGTTCTTTTCTCTGCTTCTCTCGGGTTCAGAGGATGTGAATCCCACAGCTCCTGTAGAAACCTTTCCCACTTCACTACTGTCTGTTTTGGTTGGTAGGTGTCAAGACCAGCACAATTTACTGGGGTGAACTGGGGTGGGAAACCCAGATCTGGGAGAACCTCCCACCTGCTTTTGGATATTCCCTGTTTAAATGGCCAGGGATGGCATGAGCCATTGGGTCAGAGCGTCCTGTTGATGACAGGAGCATCTCAAAGCACCTAAAACCCCACCATAAGCAATGACTAAACCCCATCCATGGCTCTGGGAGGAAAGGCTCAGCTCCAGGCTGTGTGCAGACCATTCCTCCAGGAGCACTGGCCCTCCTGAAGGGCTGTTCTCTCCTCCTGGGAGCTGCTGCTCTCTCTAATCCATCCTCTGTCAATCCAGCATGGGAGAGGGTTGGCCAGGGCTGAACTGAAGGCACCCTCTTAATCAAAGTAAGAGGTGGGAGCTGGAGTGTTTGCAAAATACTGTACAAATGGGAGGGTTTGATGGTGTTAAATGAAGGATCAGATTCATTAAATTAAGTGGAAAGCAATGTACATGGATGATTTCAAGGGTTGAGGCTCAATACGGGTTTTATATAGGAAGTGATCAGCCACTATACACGACACAGAGCAGCTCTCAAACATTTTTAATGACAGTATTTGTACACACTTTAGTTTAATTAACACATGGCACAGGAGAGGGTTGGTAACTAGGATATGTAGTCCACACCAGTCATCTCAATCAGAATACATGAAATTTCAAGCATCAATACAACCAGAAGAACAGTACCCGTCCCTGCCCGGTGAGGTCTGGCAATTTGAATTCCCATCACACCTTGTGCTTTTTGGATGTGGCAGTAATTCCTTCCCTCCAGATGGAGAAGTCCCTTTAGAAGTCGATGATCAGATTCTCATTTGGATTTATTTCTTGTTTTGCAATCAAAATTAAGGGGACTGTGTATTGTCACTGCCCAGTGGTCCATGTCACCTTTCTGACAGTTATGTTTATTAGTAAATATGTAGTAATTGCTTCCAGAATTAACTGGAGCCGCTCTTCTGTGTCTGTCTGTGTAGGAGAGATTTCCTGTGATGTGTGATCCCTTTGTTAGCATGGCAGTCCCTGTGTGTTGAGGGCTGTGGCTGGGTTTCAGTTCTTGGCAGGCTCGGTCCGGGGCACCAATTTCAGAATAATCGGCTTCTCTGGTGTTAGGAGCCCCACTGAACTCAGCTTGATTGGGATCTGCAACAATGAGATGGATAAGTTAAACATGCAGGGATGAGAGGTTCAGGCACAGCTGGATCTGCAGTGCCTGGAAGTGTGAAATGTCTGGCCTTGGCACCCGGCTCCCTCCATGTGCCCCTCACCTGAGTCTCTTTGCAGGTCTGGAAGGTGAAATGCTGCAGCAGGGAGACGATGGCGACTTTCAGAATCAGGAGAGCAAACCTCATCCCAATGCAGTTTCTGGGCCCAGCCCCAAAGGGCAGGTATGTGTATGGGTCTATGGACTCCTTGTTCTCCTTATTGAACCTGGAGGATGGTTGGGGAAAAGAAATTAAGGCAGCAAAACCATAAAACCTACACATCTTATTTATCCTGGGATCTCTGACTGCTGCCCTGCCCTGGTTTGGGTTTTTCCTAAAGTGTCTCAGGCTACCCCTGAAATTGAGTGCTGTGACCAAGCCCTTGTCAGAGACAGGATGGGGTCCCATTTGAGGGTTTAATTTTAATTCTCTCCATCCAGATTAGTGGAAGTGGGAAGTAAAGGGAAAATCCAGGCAACATCCTCTCCCACAGAGACAGATATTTCCTGTCTGTGGTATTTAGAGAGAGAAGAACCAGAAGTTGTCTTGGTTTGGAGCAGCCTATGGCTTCAGTTTCTCTGGGAATAAGTAGATATCAATTACAAAAATAACCAGCTAGGGAAGGTTATCCTTGAAAACAAGGAGGGAAAGCAATTCTGGAAGGATCAAATCTGGCATATTTAGTAGAAGCTTGTTTGTAAGGAACAGGTTCAACAAGAAGGATTATACAGAGGATGGCCAGCAGTTACAAAACCTCCAAATTTACCCACTCTCAGGAAGCTTAAAAGCTGGGTACAAGATCCTGCGAGTATCAGTGCTATTCTCCCAAGAAGATTATGTTGTTTGAAACCCTGCTTTAAGCACAAAGCTCGATTTCCTTTTAAAATGACATTCCCACGAGCCTGCAATTTCTCATCTGTATTGTTTGCAAAAAGATAGGAAGAACACCATTAGGAAGCTAATCAGAGATTAATGCTTAATTACTGAGGAAAAAGCAGAGTGATATTTCTTCCCTTTCATTAAGCTTTTTGTACCTTTCTGGCCTGAACTCATCTGGGTTGGGCCAGTACTCGGGGTCACGGTGCAGGACGTAGGGTGGGATTGTGACCACAACTCCTTTGGGAATGGTCACTCCATTTATCTCCACGTCTTTCTTGCAGGTTCTCTCAATCCGCCCCCCGAGGGGATAGACCCTGAGGGTTTCATTCACTGTCATGTCAAGATATTCCAATTTCATAATTGCTTCGTACGTGAGAGGAGCCTGCAGGACAACACAAGGAAGGTGACCAGGCATGTTGGCATCAGAACTGGATTGTCCTAAAATGACTGTAGGAACAATAGTATCCTCAACCCCCACTGCCCCAAATTTGACTCAGACTCGCTGAAGAACAAAATGTAAGGTAGAAATTGAGCAATTGGTTTCATTTTTCCACCTATGAGTCATGGAATTGCTTGGAAATCCACGTGCTCTTCTGCAGAGTGTGGCAAATGGCAGTTGGGGTGGCTGGAAGGTTCCAGCTGCCAAAAGAAAACCACTGCAGGGCTGAGTTGTCTGAGTGTCTGTCTGCCAGATCTCTAGCTCCTAAACACCATGGATTTTCCAAGAGATGTCTCATTGCCCTGACTGAACCAGGAGGCCTGCAGGGTCAGAGTCCTCCCCATCGCTCAGGGTCCTCCTTACCTTGTTGGGCAGGACTGTGTCAATCTCTTGCAGCACCTTTTCCTGCACATCAGGGTGCATGGCCAGCTCATAGGCCAGGAAACCTAAGGTGTTGCTGGTGGGTTCATACCCAGCAAAGATGAAGATGAATGCCTGGGCCAGGACTTCTATGTCGGTCAGGGCTGTGGGGAGAGGAGAAAAGCAGTGTTGGCTGATGGTCTCAGCAAGGAGCAGGCAGCAGGTGGTGTTGAGGCAGGTTTGTTGCAGTTGTTTGCTGATAATGCTTTCATAACTGCTCTACCTGCCTGGAAAAATCCATTTGATAGAGGAGGCAGGTGATTTCCTGGGCATAAATAACTGACATGGCAGTCCTGCTCCCGGGATGTTAATACCTAGTGCTGGCACCAGGAGACAGAGCTCCATCTGGAGCTGGGTGGTGAAGATGATGGTGACACAAACACCTCCCCCTATTCTCCTCACTCCCACAGCCCTGTGCCCATGATGGGGATTTGGCTGTTGTTACCTTTATGTGAGTGATTTGCTTCGTTCTTGTCCTGGCTGGCTGAGCGCTGGGATTCGATCATCAGCTGCAGGAAATCTACCCTGCCCTGAGAGGGAAAGCAGGAGAGTCTCTTTGGTGACAGCTTCATTGGAGGGCTTAGATAAGCAGATTTCACAGCCTAAGCACAAGTTTTAGACTGAGAGCATCCCCAAAATGCACACAACTTCCTTATTGAGAAATGTAACATTTGCTTTTTATTTTGGAAACCTGTCTGTACTGTCCATTAAGCCACTGGGTGGGAGAGCAGTGTCTTGAATGAATTTGGGTAAAGGGATCCAAACTCTAAAAGGCAGAATTTTGTCAGGAAGCAAGCTGCAGTTTTTGAAAAGCAAGAGGGGAAGGCACAACCCTAAAGGTGATTTTGCTACTCATGTGCTGCTTACTCTGCACTTGCTCATCCTCTGCCTAATCTTCTTCAGGGAGTCTCTCCGTCTCTCATTACAAGTGCTGCAGACTGAGGTTAGTCCAATTCTGCTGAGCCTTTATCTGGATTTAGCTTCAGATCACGGATGTACAAAGTCCTCCTGATTCTCTGCCAGGACGGGTCAGGTGGGGCTTTTCTGACAGTATTAAAATGAAGTGTTTACACTTGAGTAGGCTCAGGGTTTTGTTGAGTCATTGTACTTTGGCTTCACCTTTGATATCATCACCCTAATTATATCTCACTTCAGTGTTCTTTCTGCCACAATTGCTCTCAAATTCCTACTCACCTTGTGAGCCTCCTTTTCACGATCCTGCTTAATTTTGGCAAGGGATCTCATGAAAAAATCTACAGCATCATTGGGGAAGATATTTACATTCATCTTGGCCATGACAGGAATAAGGAATGGGAAGGCAACTGAAAAATAAATATAAAATTAAATTGCACTCTTTAAAAAAAAACCCTCCTGATAGCTGTGGATGCTACTGGGAATTTATTTCCTTTTTAAATTTCTTTAGATGAGAAAAGCATACACTTTGCCTTTTTTCCCCCTGTTTCATTCCCTTGGAATAGTTTTTGCATCACATGGGCACAACCAAGCTGGGTATAATCATTCATTTAAGAGAAGACCAAGGCATATTCCACCTCCTATTTCTAAGGCTCTGATTTCTGAGGTCTGGTTACCTCTGGATACAACAGGCATGTGGCTCACAAGAGAAATACTGAAAATTCTGAGTTCTTTGTTCAGGCTGAGCTGTTCACTGCCTTGCTGTGATCATGCAAACATTTTCAAGTCCCTTTCAAGTCTTTTCCTTCCTCATGAAACTGGATCTTCATATTCTCTATAGTTTCATGAAATCTACAGCACCAGAACCTCCTCTGTGGACAGATCCAAACTTTCCCTGGGTTTCAGCAAGGTATCTGACATTAATTTAAGGTCCATTGCTGCTAAGCTATTGCACTGGAGGAAATTGCATCTAATTACAGTCCCCACTAAGCACTCACTTCCAGAAAATGCATTTCAGATAGCAGTGCTCTCCTCAAGCCTCACTTGCTTTTCAACCTTTAAGTAATTTCCCAGCACTTTACTGGATATTTCTGGGTGGTTCATAAGTTTCTTGCACTGGGGATGCCAAAGGTGGAGGAAGCTTTTACCCATCTCATCCCCAGGATTTCAGCATGAAGCTCACAATGAGGAACTGGTGAGACAAGGGACAGCAATTCATTCCTAGCAAGGGAAGTTATCCAAGCAAAACCTGGAGTCACTTACATGACAAGATGAAGACTGGGTTAAAAAAGTCAAACTTGACCAGTTTCTTCATCTCTCTGACAAAGGGGTCCTTGGGGTTGTTCATGGAGTCAATGTTCACACCAAAGGAAGTGCTGGTGACCACATCCATGCTGTAGCTCCCAAAGATGCTGATGGAAAGTAGAAAAACATAGACTGTGGTTAAATATTTGGACTCAATGAATATATTTTTTTCCTCATGTCTATGTGACATTCAAATATAAAGTCTCAGAAGACCTCCTGCCTTAGGTTGGAAGAGAAAATTGGCTATGTGGCACTGAACAACACTTCTAGAGAAGGGGATAGATTTTTAGAGAGCTTTTGTTTCAAGACTGCACAGGTTTTGAAGTCAGACAGCTTTTTCCAAGGATTTTACAACAACATGGAATGGGTTGGTGGAAGGACAGCATGTGAAATTTAGCATTTAACCTCTTGAGGAGGGTGGCAGCACACCTTGCCTCAAACAAGCCCTGGGAGTGGTCCAGTTCCACCCAGCACAGCCCCCTCTTCCAAGCTCGGGATGGGACATCTTGGATCTCTGGATTCACAAAGCTATGCTGGAGCACTTTCCTTCCTACCTACCTCTGGGAAGTTTCCTAACATCCAAATGAAATTTTCCCCTTTTAAATTTCCAGTCAGGCTTTCAGTAAGTCCCATTCCTCCTTTCAGAGCCCTGACTGACCCAGGGAAAGATCTGCATTGCTGGTAACCAATGAACCACAGCACTTTTAACAAGGTTTGCTCTGCCTGCTGCTCTTAGCAGCTACTTACTCCTTTACAGATATTGAGCTGTTCTCTTTCACTTGCTTTTGAACATTCTTCACCAAGGCTTCCCCATAGTGCTTCATTATAGGGAACATCTGTAACACAAACCAGGCATGGTCACTTCAGGACAATACATTTTACTCCTTTACACAGGCTCATGGAGACTACAGGGAGTGTCATGAATATTTACAAATAAAATCTCTCTGCTCAGGATTTATTTTAAGAGTTTTCTGGTTTCAATTAGGCATTAGTCAAACAGGCCAACTTAGTTGCTGGGCTCTGACTAAAGAAATCAGACCCCTGTGATAATCTCAGCCTGAAAACACTGCTTACTGACTCTGATTTAGTCTGTACCTGCCCCTCTGGTTTACCTCCTTCAGTTTCCCACTGGTGAAGGTTGGAGAGAGCACAGTACGGAGCCTTTTCCAGTGGTCATCTTCAGCTAATGAGATGGCGTTGGTCAGTACCCCGGCCAGGTCCGCGCGCTGCAGGGGCAAGCAGGCAGAGTTAACCCCAGGAAAGAGAGCAGCCTCCTTGCAGGGGTGGCAATGTGGCACACAAGCCCCTGCCCGGGCTCTTCCAGTGGCATTGCTGCTGGCACCAGGCTGTGGCCTGACAAACAGCCTCTCTCAAGGCACACATCCATAAACAAACTCCTTTTCTACACTAAACCAACTGTGAGGTGCTATTCCCAGCACAAGTTCAACACCTGCATGTCTGTGTGTACCCACCATGTCCCATCCCTGCATCCCAGCTGGTGGCACGTGTGTACCCTTATAGATTCCTGCACGCTCCCACAGACCCAAATCCATCCATATATGCATAAATATGTAATAGGTGTGAGAACAGACTTGGTCTGCTCCCTCTGCCAGCCCGTGTGTGCAGTTCAGGCTGTAAGGCAGGGGAACAGTGACGTGCAGTGGTTGTGTTCAGCAATCCCTGTAGTGCAGCCACTGGTTCCCAAAGCATGCTTGGCATGCCTGTCTCCCCCTGCACTTTTCTGGACCCTGTGGTCAATCACAGCACTTGTGCTCTTACCCTGCGGTTGGTGAAGGTGGTGTAACAATCTTTAACCAGCACAGATTTGATGATCTGGGGGTCTGTGACAGCCAGCGTGGGTTGTCTGCCATCATAAATCCTGGTGGGGGGAGAAGAGAACCAGGTAAATAACCGCAGATAATTTAAGTGTAAGGCTTGGCTGATGCCCACGAGATGCCCATGTGTTGATCTAATGTTCTTCCATCAGCAGCCTTGTTGCTCTGTTGTCTGAGTACAGAATTGTAGAAAGTAGAGATGGAAAAGGACTCCTAGATCTTTTCCCATGTGGTTTTGGAAATGATAAAGGGGGATAAACACACTCCAAATTCACTGGGAAATGAGCAGGGCTCAGTTGCTCAAAGGACCAGATACTAAATGAAGCAAGTGTCTTCACTTCCTCCCCTGACTCTCTGTGTTTTTCCAGGCACTTAAGCACATTACAGTATTAGAAGGAAACTTGTTCGACCCCTTTCAGGCTCTTGAGTTGGATGTCTGGAGACTTGGGCTGACAGCACTGAGACATCCTTGGAGATGAAACTCAGTCCTTGGTTTTGTCTTTTTAAGCTGCCAGTTCTGAAGGCTTTCCTGGAACAGATGTAGATTAAGCTGATCTGTGCTCTCTACCCATTTGTGCAAACATATATTTTCCAGACTCCATTTCTTAAAGCTGCTGTAGGGACCAGTGGATGCATCATGCAGGATATGCAAGGTTGTAGCCTAAGTTATAACAACTGTGATGAAAGCTATGGGAGGAGGTGTCTAGAACAGAAGAGCCATAACTGCAGCAGCTCCTGCTGCAGCAGGTGGGGATCAGCAGCACAAGGAATTCTTTGGATCAGCTCCAAGGGGAGTCACTCACATTCCTTTGCTGTTGGTAAACCAGAGGAACCCAACCTCCCAGTTCCAGATCCTGCTGAAGTAAATAGTTCTGCTGATGATTTTGTTAGGGGCAGGTGAGGGCCTTTTGTTACCAGATTTAAACTGCTTTTCACAGCACTGGTCAAAATAGTTTCTGTATGATGTGACAGTGTCACAGCTCTGTGTCACCAGGCTCCAAGTAAGCCACCTGCAGCACCCTGTCACTGCTGCTCTCATCCTGTTGGGACTTTCAGGGCTGCAGGTGGAGAAATGAACATGTTCCTAATGAACGTGTTCTTCCATTTGTGCAGATTCTAGTTTTACTCTCCGAAGAGATCAGTGGCTCGTACTCACCCCCAGATTTTCCCGTATTTCTTGAAACATTCTGTGTCAAATTCCAGGAAACCCTGTGGAATGCAATTTAAAAATTGTATTGGGTTATCCTGGACTGAAAAAGACCCACAAGGACCATCCAAGTCCAACTCCTGGACCTGCACAGGTCAGCCCCAAAAATCCCACCATGTGTGTGAGACTGTTGTCTGAATGCTCCTTGAGATCTGGCAGTGTTGGTGCTGAGTTATCTGAGAGAGGATGCAGTGGAAGGGAAGATGTTGGACATGGTGGGTGGGGAGGAAAAGCCTTAAACTAATGTTCAGAGCTGCTTTATGAGCAGCCAAAGCCACGATGAGGCGTGAATGTGCACTGTGCTTTGAGGGAGCTGTTGGCCAGGGCGCTGGCAAAGGGCAGCTGGAAATCAGCCAGCCAGGAGTGCTCCTCTGGGGATGCCCCTTGGTCTGTGCTGCTGAGCCTTATCCCACACTGGTCTTTTGTAGTGGTTTTGCTTTGCCAATTTGAGATTTCCCAGCCAATGCACCAATTACTGTGGTGGGTTCAGTGCTGACCAATCATCAGTGCACTCACTAGAATGCACTTCTCCATTTCCTGCTGTGAGGTAGGATTAGGAGAAAGGCAAAGCAGGCTCAAAACTTTAAAAGCCTTTAAAAGAAAATTTATTAACAGTAACTAAAAGAGTAATAAGAATAAGAACAAAACCTTCAGGACACTTCTCCTCCCCCTACAACCTTTCTTGACAACATAAAGAAACAAAAGAAACATAAAGAAACAAAACCTAAAATTTCAGTCAGTTTGCCACTTCTAGAATAGTCTTTCTTCAGTTCCCTTAGGGAAGAGAAGTCCCTCTTGTTAATGTTATGGAGATCTCTCCACAAGAAAACAGTTCTTTTGTTCTCTTCTCTCTCTTTTAACTTCCACAAACAGCAGCCACCTGGGGAAATCTGCAATCATGAAATCCCTCCCATTTTCCACAAGCTTTTCCTACAGCTGTGTTTATGGGCCATGTCAACTTCTGGGATACTGTTTTAGAGATGAGCTGTTCAAGGCAAAGGTTCTCATTATCTGTCTCTGAAATCATCTTCCTGGAGGCGCAGGATCTTCATCACTCTTCTCTCCTTCTCTGTTCAAACTTCTCATAGGATCACAGCTACTTTAACATCTGCTTACTTTAGCATGGAACCCTTTGCTCAATATCTACAATTCGAACACTTTCATCTCCCCATACTTTCATGCATTAAAGGGAATAAGAATCTTCCTCCATAGCTTTACAGGAGGATTTCAGCCCTAAGATCAAGACATCTCCTCATCCCTCTCATCTGGGACTTGACTTCTTCTGTACTGACTTCAGCGTGTTCATGTTGTTCCTCTACACTGCCTGCATTTTGTTTCTTTCTCTAGGGAGGATTGAAGCACTGAGAGAGTTAATATCTCGCCCAGGGCCTGCAGATGGTCACACTGGGCTGGGCCCAGCAGTTTGTGGCAGGAACTATGGCTGAGGGGGGCTAATGGCTTCTCCTCTCCCCGGCCCAGTCGTTTTGGGCAAATCTCAATGGTGGTAGAATCTTGGCTGAGCTGGCCGGGCCCAGGGCTGCTCCTGAGGCTGGCAGACCCGGCTGGGCCCTGGGGAGGCAGCCAGGCTGGACCCAGTAGCAGCAAGATGTCAGAAATTGCAGCCATGGCCTGGCCCAGCCTCAGCCCCCCACACCCTCCCCTCACCTGCCCAGCACCACAGGAATGGGGCCTGACCTGCAGCAGGGGCCACCCAACCAGGCCTGGCCCCTGTTATCTCTTTGGTGACCAAAAAAGAGTGAGTTCCCAGGTTTCTTTTGTCTTTAGCTTATGTTTTTCACAGAGGTGTGTACAGCTTTCCATTGGTTCAAACAGATTGTCACTTAAACAGAAGCTTTGCATCACTTCTGTGAATGCCTCCCGTGCAAACCCACCACACCTGTGCACAGGCCCTGCGTGACAGAGGAGCTGGCATTTGGAGATAACTTATCAGCACTCTGTATCTGTTCAGCTACAGCTGTGCCAGCAAAGGCAGCTTCAGGCACTCACTTTGCGATATTCCAGGGATGTCCCAAAGAAAGGCAGAGGTCTTGGCCCAGGAATGCCCAACTTCTTGAACAGACCAAATGGCCAGATCCCATACCTGCGGGACAGAAAAGAGAAGTGTTACAGCACTGTGGCACTGGGATGTGAGCGCTCCTCAACCTCGACACTGCAGCAACATCCCCTGGGACATGAGGGACAGGAGGTTGAACCAAGTGGTGGAAAAAAAGCAAGTGAAAACTGCCCTGTAAAAAACTACTTGATAACCATGGTAAGGCTCACACAGAGCTTCAGAGGGATCCTTTTGGTGTGAAAGCAATTGTTTCCACCAGACCACCTGTGGAGACAGCACCTGGAAATCTTGAGCAAAAGTCCTAAAAGGGGCTCATTGTCTACCAAAGGAGAGGCAGAAAACAGAGCTGGAAGAAGGAACACCAAGCTAACATGTTTGAATTGAAGAAAAATCAAAGCAATGCCAGGAATTATGTCCCAAACAGGGCTTTTGTCAAACTGTACTTCAATTTCAGTAATTGTTCTCCTTCCCTTAGTCCAGCATTAGCTCAGTGGAAGCCTAGTCTTGATGGTTTTCTCTTTAGATTTTATTGACAGCCTTGCAAATTTCTTTCCTCTGAAGCACCTTTCCTGGCAGCTCTGAAGTTATTGCTCCTACCTTGGGGCTTTCTCTTTCTCAACAAGGGCCTGGGCTGCAGCCCTTTGAAGCTCGTCTTTGGCTATGTTGAAAGAGCTCCTCAAAATACTTGGTTTTAGTTAGTAGCTGCAGCTTCCCAAGTGAGCAGTTCATTGCAGAAAGGATGTAAAGCAGGGAAGGTTTGGCCGGGGGATGTTATCAGAGATCCTCTTCAGGTCACGAGGCAGCAGCTGCTCAGACAGGATCTTGGGGATGCTTATTTGAAAAGCCAAAATCTAGGTTGAGACATAGGGAGGGTCTCCCTTACAATTACCACTGCTTTTTTTAAATTCTCGGGAGCCCAAATGAGATCAGTGTCCCCCAGCACAGCTTCTGCCAGAGCAAAAAGTCCAGATACCAACTTATGGTCCAAGAAGGACAGGTGAAAAATGAGGAGCTGGGTGTGTTCAGGTGAAAAGAGGATTCACACAACTCAGTCTGTCAATGTTTAACTTTTTTTTGTCAAAGGTTAATTCGGTGCTAGGAATCAAATGATTGTGGATTCTCATTTGTAACGTCTACAGGTAGTCTAAGATGTGGGAGGACCAGGAAATGTCAGGCTGGGCTGGTTACAAAGCCCAGAAATACTGTAGGAAAGCAGGCTTAGACCACTTGAAACATGGCCAGGAAAATGTAGTCTAACACTTTTACAAGTAAAATGTGTCAGGGTTTTCTGCAGACTGAAAAGAACCATTCATTGTAAAGCCAAAGAATAATCATTACTTCTTCCTACCATGGATGTGAATCAGAAATGGCTGAAGTTCCCTCATGTGTGAACTGGAACAGTGTTGCCCCAGCTGGACAAGAAGCATCTAAACAACCTCTCTGTGTCAATGGGCAGTGAAATTTATATTTTAGCTCTGATGTCAGAGCACAGAGATCTGGGTTTAGTCCCTTTTGCCACAACAGAATTACAGGGGCCTGCAGAAGGCACAAGTCTGGTAACCAGCAATCTCAGATAACCACAGAGTTACTGAAATAGGAGAGCTTGGGTCAAGATTCAGGGTGGCTTTTTTGGTTTTGTTAGTTTGGTTTGCTTTGGGGTTCAGTGAGGGTTTTTTGTTTTGTTTTGTTGGGGTTTTTTTGGTAAGAGCCAGCACCAAACAGGCCTTTCAGTGATCCAAATCACAGGAAAAATATGGCTAAAACTCTGAGCTTGCTGAGCTGCTGTGGCTGGAGCATTGCCAGGGCAGACAAATGGGCCATGCTCGTGTGCACCACATCAGTCAGGGGTTTTTACCCAGCCCTGCCCTGCTGCAGTGCTGAATGGCACCAGCAAAGCCAAGGACAGCATTTCCTCATTAGCAGGGTTGCCCTGAAGCACTGGGGGTACATTTCTGCTGTGGGATTTTGTCTGGAAAGCCAGGAGCAGGTGGCTGACATTGCTCTGTGCTCCACTCCTTCCCCCAGCATGGGTAGCTGTGAGGAGGAACATGGGATGGAAATCAAACCTCTGCAAACGACCCCTCCTTGTCCAGGTGCCCCTGAGGAGAATCTTAGCTGGGCACCATGGAAGAAGTCAGGAGTAAAAACTGATCCTACAGATATTCTTCTCCTGGTGCTTTTCTGCTGCTCTCCACCTGTGCAGGAGGGTCATATTCTACTAGCTTGCCTGCAGAGCAGCCTCAGCCAAGGAGACACAGCTGGATGTCTGTGAAAAATCACCTGATGGGTCAGGACCCTGACTGAAACCAGCACCCTGATGGTAACCAGTACCTGGCATTGTTATTATCCAATTATTTCTTTGATGCTGAGCAGTAATCTCACAACTGGATGGGAATACTCCAAACCTTGGAGCAAGATCACACACATGTTCAGTCTTTAGACTTCTCTGCTACATCCCAGAGCCTGGGTAGATGCTGGAAAAGTGGAAATCACATCTACTCTTCAGCAGATTAGTTGTATGAAAATGAGCAATGGCAAAAAGAGAGAAATGGCAGGAGCAGAGAATCAATAAAGAATATTTTACTCACACTAGAAGGACGACCATGAAAAGAAGTACAAGGGCCCATGTTTCTGTAGAGAAAGAAGGCAGAAGGGTCATTTCAGTTCTTCTCTGATTGGCTCTGAGTTCTGCCTTGATGTGCTTGTCCCTCGTCAGTAGGAAATAGGAGTGTTTCACACTGTGCAATCTTTTTTATCCAGTCATATGATTTAGGGGCCCTCCTTCTGTGACAAAGGAGGAGGAGTGGAAGGTAAAGGTAGAAAAGCCTGCTAATCTGAAAAACACCATTCATGTGATAGACTGAACTGTCTAAGGTTCAAGTTATTTAATGCATGTGTTGCCAAACATTTCAGCTGGTTTCCCTGTTGTAAGTAATAACTGCCTTCCCATTGACTCATGCCCCTGGGCTCCTACACCAAACTAAATAAAAACAGGTTACAATGAAAAGGTAAATCCCATAGCAGGTGTCAGAGTTGGTTTACAAAAGGGAAAGAGAAGGGAAAAGGTTATTCACATATTGTATGACAAGAGCTTTTCTAGCAGATGAATCAACTTTGACAGAATTTAAGATTTTGTTTGAAATCTCTCTCTCTCTCTGTGTTGTGAAGTGCAAGTGCTGCCTGCGGTGAGTCAGAAGCAGCTTCTAACTATTTGTCCCCTCTGAAGGCTCTAGAAGTCCAGTCCACCTTGTTTGCTGGCCTGTGGCCAGGTGTTATGTAAGAGAAATGTTGTCACTCCACAACTGTAAACAGTCAAAGTGCCACCCTTTCCAAAGCACAAGCACTCATGGCTTGTGAATAAAACTCATGCCCACCCTTCTGCCACAGGTGAGGAAAAGGCACAGGAAAAGGGAAAACATGAATTTTGTACAGGCTCTCCTGTAAGGATGATGCTGAAAACCAAGAGCAGGTGTGGATGTGCTGAGGGGAGATTATGGTGTGGAGAAAACTGAGCTCTTTGGATGGTGTTTGTTAGTGGGGATCAAGCCAGGGCAGGAAGTTCTATGGTTTGCATTGGTGTGCACTATAGCAATTTTAGAGCTTTATTCAGAATTCTAAAATGAGCAATTCCCTTCATATTAGCAGAGCTGCTGCCCTCAGAAGGGAGTTTACTGTCTGCACTGGGGCAAGTTGGGTGGTGTTTTAATTTTTTGGCACATCAGTAGCCTTGTGTCTGCAAGGATGTGGCTGTGATATACACTGCACTGACCGAGCAGTGGATCTCAGTCCACATCCCAAGGAGCATCATCTGCCTTATCTCAGCATTTGTATCTCCTTTCTCTTTTGCCCTGGCCTTTGCACTGGCCTTTGGAGACAGAACAGTTGTAGATTATTTTGTAATAAACACAGTTTGCTTTAGTTTGACGTGAACAGACAAGTTCATGACACAGCTTTCCAAGCCTATGCTGGGTTCTGCCTTTCTTGATTCAGAGGTGTTGCAAGACCATGGTTCAAGGTTCAAGAGGTTCTTTCCCCTTCAGGAAGTGGTCACAGCAGTGACTGGTGCTCCAGGGTTCCTCTTTGCCCATTTTGACACAGCCTTGAAATTTGAGTTTACTAGACACCAAAATGTTCCCAACTCACTGTGTTGGGAAATAGGTTAACACAGTTTATTCAGGAAATAGGATTGTTGGAGGGCTCTCCATCCTCAGTAAAAATAAGCCTCAATCTTTGTCCTCCTTGCATCATTTTTAGGGGTAATTATAGTTTCTGGAAAAATTGGTGTGAAAAACCAGAGATGTAAAGTTTTGCTGTGGTTTTCCATGGTGACCTGATGATCTCTGCCAAATGGAATGTGCCAATTGACTTCAAACAAACAACACAATCCCACCATCCCCTTAGAGACAGCTGGTGGATAAACAGAAGAACCCCATGGCAATTAATCCATGCCAAAGGGAAGTCAATGACCCAGGAAAGACTGATTGATTTTCACATGTAAGCCCAGCTCAGAGCCAGTTTATGCCCTAAGGTGCACTCTACTAAAACTGTAAACCCCCAACTGTGGTGTCCCCTAAGCTGCTCAGGGGTGCAGCACAGTTGTTCCTTCACCCTTCCAAGACCTTTATAACATCTGAGTCCTGACCACCACGGGCTTTTACACCCATCCTCTGCTTCTCCTGGACATTGGGAAGTTCCACTGCATCCCCCCATGGCTTTAGGGGAGCCCTCCAGGTGTCTGGAGCAGAGGCAGAGTGCTCAGGAGCATGAGAAGGTGAAAACCCCCAATTTTGGCTGTGAACACCCTGCTGGTGACACCTCAAGTCCTACTCATGGGTGACAATGACACACACAATACCCACCCCTTGTCATTTAGGCTGTTGCTACTGAGTTTCCAGGATGGTCACAGGCTGAGATGCTAAAAAGTCAAAATTTGCAGCAAATTCAGAGGAGAACTGAGCTGCTTTCCAATTTCTAATGCCCCTGAGAAGCTCAGATTAATGGATTAATGGTTTTCAGCAAAGCAAAATAACAACAGGTTGCAATGTGCAGCCTAATGAAGGGAGTACTGCAAATCCAGGCTGTGAACAAGGTGTGATGAGGAGAAAGGATTTTCAGGGAATAATGACTGGGGGCTGGGCAGAAAAATAGAGGAACATGTATTTCTTTCACAAGCTGTGAAACCAAAGGATGTAGGGTTGAAAGGACACCCTGGAATAGCAATTATGACTGTGGCACAGGTGTGGGGGGGAACGAGCTGTTCAGAAGAGAAAGAGCTGTTGGGGGAAGGAAAAAAGCCCCAGTGGGTAATGTCTTCTGTTCCTGATGAGAAGGACTGCACAGGTATAGGGAAGGCCAGGCTGGAGAAGCCTGAATCTTTAGGTCTAACTCACTTTGGAGTATGGTTGTGAAAGAGGTTCTCCTGAGATACTTTGGGGAATTTGTTTTAGATTCCCAGGGCTGGAGCAGTAGAGACTCTGCAGTGCTACTCAGGGTATAAATATTGCAAAGTTGTGTCGTTATGGAGTACGTTAAACTCTCTAGATACTGATGATAAAAATTGCTGCTGTTCTTGCAGACCTCAGCTAATCTCTGTAGGGGAGGGAGAAGGCAGATTTCTGCCCTGGACAAACACCAAACTGGCAACCAGTGACACAGGTTTAGTCTCAGTGTTGATGAGTAATTTAAGATATTCTGAAAGAAGAATAAAGAGTAATATTACCTTGGGTGGAACGAACCACATTCATTTCATTTAACATTAAGTCTAAACAAAACCCAAGTCTGTAACACAGACTCATTTTTCAAGAGGACAAACAGGTGAAACAAACCAGTGGAATATCTCAGGACCTTCAGTGTAGACCGTCTGTAACCTCCTTTTTGAAATCAGCTGTGCTAATATTATCAGCTAGTTATATGTCAAGCGACTTTCAACTGCCTGAACAGCCGCATTGCAAGGATGCTCAGAAGAAATCAAACCAGTAGGAAGTGAAGGAAAAAAACAACAACAATGATTTTGCAGTTCAAAGTCCACTGTTTTATATTTTTATGTTCTGGCCATAAAATCTTCTTGTTTCTATGCCTGACTCAGAGCAGCCCAGTGCTAGAACACATTGACTTGCTGGAGTCCAATTAAGGGAGGGTCCAGCAAATCAGTGGCACTTTTCAGCCCCTTGGAGAGGTGCCCCCAAACCCCTTGGTTTGTTTAGTCTGACTAAATGATAGCTGGGCTGGAAGGAGGTTGCTATGAGAATAAATGCCAGGTAGAACAGCTAGTGAATCAAATTATGATGTTGGCCCAGAGACAAATGGGAATAATCCAGCCATGAGTAATTGCTAGGCTGAAAATGAGCACAGTCCTGGCCTGGAAAGCTCAGGAGTCCTTACTTTATAGGGTTAAAAGGGATGAAAAAAGGGTCAGATAATGTAAAATGAGGAGAGATAAGGAACTGCTGGCGGGAGGAGGGAGTAACACATTAAACTTAGAGTTCCTCTGCCAGAGCATTGCAGGTTCACTTTCTACACAGAAGATGTGGGGCTGCAAATATTTATTTTCCCTGATACACAGTGGTTTAGTAACCTACAGAAAAATGCTTCATAATGAAGGTTAAAGTTTTTTTGCTGTGGTGAAAATATTGATACACTACTGCTGAAAAAAAAATCAATGTATTTGGAGGGTTCTCTAATTATACTTTATGTAGTTCTGTGTATAGATGACTGATACCCTCCCGCATCTAGATTTCTGTGGGATTTAAAAAGCTCACAAAAAAACCTCAACAAAAACATAATTAATTCCCCTGGATGTTTTGTTCCATATACTGAACTTTGGAATTAAACAGAAACTAGGACATTTTTCTGATGTTTTTTTCAGTTAAAGTAATATCCCTGATATATCCCAATCTTCCTTCATAATCTTTGCAATATATCATTATATTTCTTTTCATTCCAAGAAATGACAGCTACAAAAGCTGTATGAAATCTGGATGGCTAATTAACTCTGAGAACTGCATTCTTTTGCCCAATCTAATACAAAAGCCTGTTCGAGGTTCTTTAGCCTTTTAGAATGAATTAAGAAATAATAAAATACCCTGCCAGCTCCACCCATGACTTACCTACAATGCAATGAAAGACAAGGTTACATTCCACAAGGGAACAGCAGCAAAAATCCCTGACAAAAGCAAATACAGGTGAGGGACAAATGCAAATATAGGCAAGATGTATTCCCAGTACAAGAGGGAGATCATGTTCTTGATATTTTCAGGAGGATATTTTGATGAGAGTGGTGCTTTGTTGTGCCATCATTTTGGCAAAGTCATCCCAAGACGTCATTGCCCAGCAGAGTCCTGCTTTGGCATGTCAGAATTCTGCTTTGGGGTGTCAGTTTTGCCCTGGGATGTCACAGCCTGGTGAAGTCCGGGCACTTGACTCATTCAGAACAATGTATCTTTTAGAGGGTGACAAATCATCGGGTGTGTGAAGGACTTTGCTATGCAAAGCAGTGCCCGAGATTGTGCCCAAGGCAGGAATAATAACGTCATGTCTCCAGTCGGTGTCCCTGCCATCTCCCACAGGGTGACCTGCTCCCATTAGCTCATTAGCTTCAGCTCCCTTGTGGTTGGAGTTACACCCTTAGTAAGGACCGTGAGACTCCGGTATTTGTCACAAATGAAACCAAGATCCTTTCTCAGTGTGTTTTTCACACCACAGATCACTCACCTCCATCATTTGTCATGGGGAAGTTGCTCTTTGGTGGCTGGGATAGATGTGACAGCTGTCCTGACAAAGATGTGCCAAAGTGCTCAATGTCAGAGCACCTGGAGGTTCATGCCAAGGGCTCTGTGTGATAACAGAGATGATTGGGGGTTAGTGCTTTTCACCTAAATGGGTGTGTTTCCAAATTGCCACTCCTTCCATCAGCTACCTGATCTGCTCATCTTGGCATTATTTTCATATCACATGTCAGTGCATCCTGATAGGTTCTTTTTCTCTGTAGTTTTCTAAACAGAAGTTTCTTGGGGTCTAAAGTTTTAGCCTAGAGTCAGGTTGGATTTTTGGGGTGTTTGTTTGTGCTTGTTTTTGTTATTTTAAAAACCAGTACCTAAAATCATCTTACATGAGCAAAATACAAGCTTGTTGTTTGAATCACTCCGTGATAAATCCTTAGGTATTTTGTATTTGTGTTAAGGGTTAGTCTGTTAAACAAATAGAAAGAAAAAAGTAGGATCATCATTATTTCAGATTGGAAATTACTCTGAGGGGTCAAAGGAGTTTAAAGTACTCAGTAGCACAGACCTGGGTCAAAAGGTCCCTGGAACTGGCTTATCTGAACTCAGAGGCTGACAAGAATAAGTCCTTTGGGGTGTCATGAGTTCTGATCTTGGGTGTGGTTGTAAAAACCTTTCTCTCAGTTTGACTTGCTCATGCACCTTGCCTGGTTGAATGTTTAACCAGTCACTAAATGGTGTGGTGGTGCTCACCTTGCTGAGCCTGGAAATCCCTAATAGAAGCATGGGAGAGAATGAGCCCCACCAGAAAAAATGCCCACCAGTCCCAAGAAACTGGGCATCTGGTTTTTCTGGAGCAGGAAACTTTTATTTGGTCCTTCTGTGCTTTTATGGCATTTTGTGCCCCTCTGGGTTCTGACTTGTCCACACCAGCTCTGCATCCCTGGCAGGGGGCACTTTGCCTGTATGCAGAAATGCTTGCCTTGGCTGGTGGGGGCATCTCCAGCCCCAAAGCTCCAAATCTTTTGGGTGCTTATTTCCACAGCAGGCTGTTCCAGCTGTTCTTTTGATTGAGGGAGAAGTTTATTTTGGAGAATAGTTTGGCGTGTGCTCACCAGAGCGCTCCAGCTCTGGTTCCACACTGGTTGGTACCGACACCTTGGAGATGGATTCAGGTGCAAATCTGACAAGACACATATAAATGACAGGGACAGAAATAGTAGCTTTAAAACACAATTATTCCCTTAGGCTGATGCTCCTGCCCAGCAGCGTGGCAGGTTCTCAAGGAAAAAGCAGCAGGAGGGAAAGCAGCTTCAAAACCTTTCTCTGAAGTTTCATGCCCTCGCTCTGCAATCCTTTTATACCCAAGAAATCCTTACATCTGTGACCTGAGTTACCAGTGCTGAGTGCCTGAGTGGAGAGTGGGAATCAGATGTTAATTAAGATATTGATCACTATCAACAGTTTGACCAGTGGCCCTTGTCCATCTCCATCCTGATTTACACATTTGAAGAAGAGTCACTGCTGACCCTCCTGCCATTTCATCCCTTCCCCAGGATGGTTCTTGGTGGTCAGAGCTCCTTATTTTCCATGTTAAGTGGGGGAAGGCTTTTTTTGAAGGCTTCACATTATGCTTTCCTCTCTCCTGCTCCAACACCAGCAGCAATTCCCAGTCTTCCCAATAACCTTCAGCTTCCCTGTGCCTCTGTGTATAACAAAGGCAGACCTTTAAAATGTTGGACAGAGACCCAAACTGAAGGGCACCGTGATAAATTCTGGCAGAAGTCTGACATGATGGGAAATTCATTCCTCCCACATAAATTATTTTCTTGTGCTTTTCAGGCTTTAGCCTTTTCCTGTGCATTTTCAGCAATAAACAATGAAATATGACATTATTTACTCGTGAAGCACTAATAATGTGTACACACCATAAAACCTGAGGCTGCTCTGGTGAGCTCCCTGTCACAGCATAAACACAGGGAAGCAGGACATGCTGGGGACCCCGTGCAGGGACAGGCACCTGTCCCAGCTGCTTCCCTGCTTTATTCCTCCCTGAAGCATCACTTACTGCAGGCAGCCCAATTTATTCCCTGCTGACTTAGCTCCCCAAACACATGGCATGCCCTCTGCTTTAGGGTTCACCTCCCTTTATTTTATAAACACCCCTGAGCTACTCTATTGCTACCTGACCCAGCTTGTTTAGTGACACAACCCCAGCTCAGCAGGGGCTGGGATATAGGATAAAACCTGAGCCTTGCTAAACCCCACTGCAGGGCTTGGGCATGGCTAACTCAGCATGGCTGGCTGCAGGGGCGAAGCGTCCGAAGGGATTTTCAGCATGTGTGCATGGATAATGCCATAATGAAGTCCAGATGCTTGAAGTTTTTGCATGATTTTTTTATTTATTTATTGAGGCCTTTCATGTTGATGTGGCTTGACTTTGTGTCACTGAGCTTTGGGTTAGCTTAGCCTGGCTTTGTGAGTTCAGAAAGAGCCATGTCCACACCATGTCCCTGGATCCACTTGGTGTCCTTGGCACTTGTCCTTGGCTCTATGGGCTGGGAGCTGGCTGGATCTGCAGCAGCAGCCTCTGCTTGGAGAAGAGCTTTGTGGGATGTGTTTATGGCATCCCTCTGGTACCACTTCTCATGTTAGGCCAAGCCAGGGAAATTTTAGATTTAAACCAAAGGTGAATCCTGGGGTGCTATCAAGGCTATGAGCCCAGGGGGATTCCTGCAAAGACCCCTGTGAGGACTTGGATTGACTGTGTGGGGTAGCCAGGCCATAGTCTGTCATCCTTTTGGGTTTTGGCAGTGTGAGGAGCAGGGTTTGCCTTTGGACCCCTCAGAATGCCCAGGAGATGAGAGCTGGCAGCGTGGTGAGCCTGCCTGAGAGCAGCGAGGAGGAACCTGGCCTCCTCCAAATAGGAGGCAGCTCTGGCCACATCTATTATCATTATTGGAGCTGTCAGCTGCGATTCAATACAAGGCTTCAGATGGATGTATCAGGGCCAGCTTCCTCACTGCCTCACCCAGCACAAGGAGCCAGCTCCAGCCTCATTTGTGCTCATTTATTCCATTGATTTCACCCGAGCGAAGGGTGAGGAGGGAGGCAGCAGTGGGATCTGTTGGACTGAGGTTTTTTCTGACTTAGAGATGGGGTAATTGAGAGGTGTTTTAAAAAGCTATTTTTAGTTTTATGAGAAGGGTGAGATAATTTACATTGTTATAATTAGAAGTTAATTATTTTTAATTATAATATATTATAAGAGATTTTTTGTTTATTAGCTTTTGTTATGCTATGCTGTAAATGCTTTAGAGTTAATTATGTAAAATTACTTTTCGTGGGTCTAAGTTTTACACCTTAACTAAAATTTAGGTTTGCATACAGATGCATACTATGTGAGCCTTCTGACAGGCTTTGAGAATTTTCCATAAATCCATTTCCCAGAGGTTCTGCAGGCCAGAGCCCAGGGCACTGCCCAGGCTCCTGCATCTCACCCTCCACGAGCCATTCCCAGGAGATGGTGGGGGGAATTGGGGTCCCAGAGTGTTCTGCAAACCCCAGAACAAATGCACAGGGACAATTCTTCCAAAATCAGGTCTGTGGGAAGCTGGGCCATAACCCTCTCATCTTCTGATCTCTATTATTTTCCCTCTGCAGTACATTCTTACAGCTTGACGGTTTTGCTCCATCTTAAGGTTGTTCTGAGAAAGGGAGACTGCTCACTATTTTAGCAGAAGTCAAGCCTGTATTTCTCTGCTTTCCAGCCCATTCCACAGAGCTGTGCAGCAGTCAGTGTCAAACAAGCAGGGCCATGACAATTTTCTCTTATAAAAAGAACATGTCAGAAGTTAGATCCCTGTGGGGTGCTGAATTACCTCCAGTGTCTCCACATTTGCATAGAAAATGAGAATATTCAGGAGAGGTAGTCAGTCTGCTCTAGGAATACAGCTAGAGTTTGCTGTCCAGATTAATTAAACAGCTAGAGATACTGTGAATGTGATTACCTCTTCTTATCTTGTTCCAAGGTCCATGCAATATCTACAGTGTTTCAAATGTATATATTTCAAATTATATATGTTCTTAAGACAAATCAATAGCAGTGGAATTCTCATTATCACCACCCTACAAATCAAGTTATATAAGAAGCAGAGGAGGAGAAACATTGGTGTGGCAACAGGCTTCACCTCTGAGTTTGCAAGTAGATTTTCCCTGTAAGAAAAATGACTGAAAATCCCAAAATTTCTAATTGCAAAGCAAATCAAAAACCCCAAAACTCCCCATTATCCCCTCTTGTAGGTGAGGTTTTGAGAAGTGGTTTTCTGAGTACTCAGGATTGGGTACTTGAGGTGAAACAGGTGCCAGATTTTGGCTTGGCCACCCAATTCCAGCCTGCAAATACTTCAGTATCTTCCTCTCCATGGACAAGGAGAGTTTAACAGAGGGCCACCACAGAGGACCTGGTAGGAACTCAGAAGTTAAATTTGTTTTTTGGCCCCAAGAGCCGAGCACACACACCTCAAACTCTTCCTTCCCCCAAGGCACGTGTATCTAAGTAATTATTATTCAAATTAATTGAGAGTGCAGCATCTGAGAGGAGTGGAGCCTTCATAGCTGCCAAGGGCAGCCGCTGGTGGCTCAGCCCCAGGCTGCTGGGCTGGGCTGGGTCCCTCCAGCCACAGAGGGCTTCAGGCACTCACTGCCTCTGCCATCGTGGCTCTTCCAAAGCCACTGGCACAGCCTGGCTGCCTTCAGGGCTGGCAAACTCTGCCACCTGCAAGGTCAGCAAAGTCCCCAGTGCCCTTTCAGCCTGGTGTGATAAACACAGGGTCACAGAAGTTTTCTGAGATGGCTCTGAACAGGATGTGCCCTTCGTTATCCAAACGAGGTCGAATTTGTGCCAGCCACAGCCATGAGTCACGGAGGCTTCGATTGGGATTTCTGATTCCTGAACAAGGACTGATGAGGCTCTCTGGTAGCTCCCATTAATCTTCTTCCCTGTGAGCTCTGCATGGCTGCAGCTGAGGAGGTTTTGTATTTCATTTGCACAAAAGGTGACGGTGCAATGGGTCTGACAACCAGGACATGGATGGGAAGGATCCTGTCTAGGTTTTGGATTTCAGGGCAGTCCTTTGCTGTATCTCAGCAGTGCCTTGCAGGAATGCAGGCAGAGATCTCAGTCTCTGCTTGTGAGACATGAGACAGCTTCTCCAGGCATGGGAAGGAGTTGTTCCTCACTGCCCTGGTAGATCCAAGGCATCCCATTCCTGGGAAATTCCTTAGCATGGCAGCAGGGCGAGTGACTGCCCAGTACACGATACCAGCAACCCTAAACAGCAAAGCCACCTGTGCTTTCAGCTTGGGAGGCTTCCTGCTCCATGTTGTGTGGTTTAAGTCTCTCCTTAGTATTTCAGGAAGCTTTCAGGCCAATTAAATCTTTAATGATCGCTCCCAGCTCTTTGCGCAGTGGCTTTACCTCTGCCTTTGTTACAGATGAAATGTGTCTGTGTAAAAACTGCCTCAAGTCCAGCCAGAACAAGCAAACCTTTCCCTCCCTGCTCCCTCATTCTCCTCCCCAGACCCTGCTCTGCCATGGAGAGCAGAAACCAGCAGCCCTGTGTTCAGAGTCCCAGAAAGCCAAGGGAATCAGTTTTCTATTGAATCTTTCATTCTCCACATATCAAAACACTTGGTGGAGACAGGGCCTGTAGGGAAGCAGAGCTGCTATTTATGTGATCAATAAAAAGTTTTACATGGAGCCTTTGATGCTCACAAAAGATGGGAAAGAATGTAGCTGAAGCGGCTGTTCACATGAAAACAAGATGTTTATTGGTATTGAAACACCCTGCTAGGCTGAAATCAGATGCCAACGATATGAGCTCAAGCCAGGACAGTTTCTTGTTGTGGAGGGGAGAGGAGCAGCCTGGCTTTTTTGCATAGAACTTGCTAGAATTTCCCTGTCATTATGTGTAATAATAGAAGGATAAATGCACAGCATGGTGATAAGATTGAGGTTGGAGCCAAGGGGGACAGAGCCAATAACTTTTTATATATCTTTCTGCCACGTGAATTTTTCACACCTTGAACTACTTTTCCTTGATTTTCTTCTTCTTCTTCTTTTTTTATTGAGGCAACAGCCAATAAAAGAAACTAATGGGTTAGAAACCACGTAAGCAATCTCCCACTGAGCTTTATTCCCCACAGGCTCATTGCATCAAAGAGAAAGCAGCAAAATAGGGCGACCAAATGCTACGTAGGAATGAAAACAAGTTGGCTGCTGCCAGCTCTGTCCCCCACACAGGGCAGGTCACGTTGCCTGGAGGGGCTGTTGCACTTGTGGGGTTGTGGCAGCCATCCAGGCTGGGCTGAAGAAGAAATGTGGGGGCTTTTCACAAGGCAGCAAAGCTCCTGCCTTTGCTCTGCCTTAATCCATCCCCACTCCAAATGCAAATTCATCTCTCCAGCTGCCCCACTTCCTCCTGTGCCACCTTCACTCTTGGAGGTGAGGTTTCTTGCTTGCTGTGATTCCTCTCTCACTGTGTTTGAGTCCTGTTTTCTACTTAGAAGGTGCAGAGACACAATTTTCCCATTAATCTCCTGTCTGCCCCTTCATCAGGAAGGGTAGTTTCATCCCCCTCACAATGTCTTGCTCTCCTCACTCCACCTTACTGACTTTAGCCATGTCCAATTAGCAAATTCAGGCCTCCCATACAGAGCAGATATTATTTCCACCTCACTTCAAGCTTACCACTTCACCAGTTTTTGTTGTGCTCTTTTTTCCAGCACTTGGCAATTTTGCTCCATAATAATAATGGGATCAGCATCTCATAATTAGTGCAAACCATGGTACAACATCCTGGGGAATGAGACACGGTGGGAAAACATGGAATGTCCCCAGTGCTTCCTGGGAGATGTCAGCCCTGAGTTTTGAAAGCAGTCTAGAGGGAGGAAACAGGGGCCACTGCACAGAAATGTAGGCTGGGGATGGTGCAGCATTAAATCTTGTGCTCTGGGCATGAAACCTTGCAGTCAGCACAGAGCAACAGCAGCAACACCATGAGCAACTTTATAAGGGCTTTGAAAGTTGGAAGAAAGACTTTATGAAGGAGAAACTCAAGGCTTTTGGTAAGGGCTCGTCCTTCCCCTAAATTTTGCTGGCTCCACAGCCACAGTTTGCTCAGTGGGGTGGGAAATGCACCTCAGGGTGTCTTGCACCCACCACTCCAGCACCAATTCTTGCTTCTGCCTCTCTCTCGAGATCTCCTCTCCCATCCTGTGCAGCCACAGCTGTGGAGCTGCTCTTAATTTCCTGTGTTACTCAGTCACAAGCAGTGCTGCTGTGAACAGCCTCTAAAAGGAAACAGGGGAAGAGCATTAGGAGATAATAAGTCTTATTAACAGCTTGGAGAATCTGCATTTTAGAGTGAGAACCACACTTAAAAATCAGGAGAGACAAAGGGGCGCCTTGCAAAAGTGAGTGTTGCCTGGGCAACATCAGCATCTGCATCCCTACATCCCCCCAGCCCTGGGCTTAGCAAATATCCTCACCGTGGTCCTTCCTTCCATGCAGGCTCAGATTTACACTTTGCTCCCTCTCACTCACGTCTGCATCTGCTTCTCTGAGATGAATGCACAGGGATTGGCACACAAAGTCTACATATGCTGCTGGCAAGGAATGAATCTTCCTTTAGTCTTTCCTCTTGTCCCTCCTGCTGTGCTCTGCAGAATCCCAGGTCTGCTTGCACACAGTGCAGGCTTAACCCCACTCCCGTGCCTTCAGACAGAGCTGGGTGCACTTGTGCCCTCATCTCATGTATCTGGCTGTGTCTCTTCTCAAAGTTACATTTGTGTAGTAGTTAGATTAGAGGACCGCTGCTTTTCTTCTTTTCTTGCTTTTTTTTTTTTTTCCCAGCACTGTAAAAGAAAAACACACTCATCTTCCAGAGTTGGGAGTTCTCTTGACAGCAGAACAGTCTGATGGATGTGCCAGGACATCATTTCATCAGAATCTCAAACCATGAGGTTGACTAGTGCCCTTCATTCTTGTCATTTGAATCCTCTTGATGTGTAAGAGCACATTAAACTCCTGTGAGAGAGAAGTGCTGCACACTCCTTGGGAGAGAGAGCAGCAGTGGCTCATCCATCCAGTCCTGGGATGGCCCAGGTGGATGGGAGCTCTTGGATAGCTCACTGCAATGAAACAACAAACTTCTGCAGGTACCTAATCCTCCTCCAGCATCATGTTCCAAAGGAAGACAAGGACAACTTCTGGTATTTATTGTCTGCAGTTTTCTCCACACAAATCCTTAAAATAGTTGCGTTTTTCTTTCATTTTGCCAATGGCAAAAGGAATTTGTCTTTCTTACACCTTTTACTCTTCTCTGATGGCTGGAGGTTTTCTAACATCTGGAGCAGCAGGCTGGTGGCCAGATTTCTGAAGGTGTTTAAGCATCAACAGATGCACCTGGGTACCTGGAGGGATTTTCCAAAAGCATTTTGCTGTAATTGCTTATGATATTCTTCACTTCCCATCCTGATCTCCTCCGTAGCTTCCCTATTCCTGCCAGTTTTGCATCTCCTTCTGCAGACCTGAGTTAGATTTTGCTTCTTTTCTTACTTTTAGTCCCAGAACTCCAGGGAACTCTACAAAGACAGCAGAAAAAAATTGCTGCACATGGTTAGATTTGGGTAGACTTTAGTATCCTTATAAATACTGATGGGATGATGAGAGAGTTTGTGCTTTACAGCAGTAGAACTTCAGTACAGGCAGGGTCTTAGCATAGATGTGATGTACAGAGAAATCAACTGCTTGCCTCCTTTGAAATGCAAAATATTCCTGTGTTGCAACAGGATGGCTAAATTTGCCAGTGGATTTGGAGCATTTGTGTGGTTTTTTAATTTACAGAGAGCTTCCTTGTCACGCTTGCTCTCTATTCCGGGGGTCATGTTTGTGTTGTTATTAATAACCAGGTAAAAAACGCACTGAAATTTGCCGGCAGAGCTGCAGAAATTAGTGATCCGAGCTGGTTTCCTCCGCCGGGACAAGCTGCGGGAGCCACCACAGCCCAGGGTTGTTATTCCAGAGCAAAGAGCCTGCAATTTCCATCCTGCAGTGCCATCTATAGCACAGCGCAGAGCACAGCAAACCACGCTCCAAAAATCACACCACGACCTAAAAAAAAACCCCAAAGGAGGCAGCAGGCTGCGCAAGACCTTCCTGCCGTGAATTAAATTGGCAATTTTGGGGCCATGGCCCACGTTGTGTTGGACTGGATGGGAGTGGAGGTGTGAGTATCAACTGCCCTCCTGTCTGGCTGACCATAATTTTTGTGGGGTTTGCAACACAATTTCATCCCCTTCAGATCAATGTAGAAATGGCTCCCTTTCTCCAGGGGACAGCTCAAGATACACCAAATCAGAGGT
Organism: Molothrus aeneus; assembly: GCF_037042795.1. NCBI lineage: Eukaryota > Metazoa > Chordata > Aves > Passeriformes > Icteridae > Molothrus > Molothrus aeneus. The sequence goes on from NC_089661.1 coordinate 12,928,009, forward strand.
GTGAAACCAAAACCCATTTTGACTCTGATGAGCAAAGGGAATTTCTCTTTATTTTTGATTTTTGAACCAGATGTTGCTTTCATGCTCTGAAACCTCTGAAACAGCTGAATGGATTTTCTTCAGACTCCTCACATGAACAAAAATTCACCTTTGGGCTGTGAACAAGCTTAAGAAATTGCACTGTGATGGAGATTATTTTTTTCTTCCCCTCCCCTCTTCCTTTTTTTTTTGATTTTGAAAGTTAAAAGGATCCTAAAATAGAAGCTGAGAATTGGATTAAACATCTCTCTGTTAACTCTTAGCACTGCTCCAAGTCTGCAATTATCATTTCTTAAGGTGCCTGGCTCCCATCCTTCTTAGACTTCCAGCTGCCACCTTTTTTAGTAAAATAACTGCTAGAATAATGTTGAGGACCAGCCCATCTCTGGCTCACTGTGAAGAGGGAACTTTGCTGAGAAAACTGAGAGAAAGCCCAGGTTTGGCCCAATTTCATGTGTCTCCAAAACTGACCTCTGAGACTGGGGAAGGAAAAGGAGATTGCAGGAGAAATCCCACTGTGCTCCTCATGACTCACCAGCATCCTGTGGCTGGAGGGGCAGAGTGTGGCAGTGCCAACTGCTCTGGCCTGGGCCAATGTGTATCATGAGACCTGCAATGTTAACAGAGCAGAAAAATCACCCAGGTCACTGCCAGGAATGAATAAACACCTCACAGACTTCTTTCCTGACCTAAATCTGGCTAGAAAGGGACATGAGAAGTAAAGGGTGTAGTTATATCTGGACCACCTGTAGTTATGTAAGAAACCTTGCAATACTGTGGAAATCTGAGGTTTGTTCCCATCAGTTCTCTATTTTCCAAGATCAAGCTTCCAACAGAAAGGGTCATAGAATTGTAGAAATTTATAAGTTGAAAAAGACCTTTCAGATCATTGAGTTCAATCATTAATCCAGCAGTGCCAGGCTCACCACTGAACCACATCCCTAAGTCACACATCTACACATCTTTTAAATATGTCCATGAAGCCTTATGCCAACAACAGCCTCATGGGAAGAGTTATTAATAGTCTTGGGAAATGCATATCTGCCTTATAACAGTCCCTTTCTGTGTTGTATGGGAATACCTAGGTGTGTTGGATGCTTGAGGAATGTTTTCATTGACAAAGGATGAGCAAAAATCATCATCTCCTGCTCTCACCACTAATTTTCAGTGCCTCCATTTGTGCTGATGAAATGTGTTGCACCAGAAACAGGGCAGACAAAGCCCTGTGTTAGCACAGGAGGAAAGCAGGGTGGGATTTGTGAGTGTCTGGATGAGGGATTTCAGTCACCCAAGAGTGCTGGAGATGGAGGGGGAGCCATTTGTAACCTCTGGCAAGGATTTGGTGGGAGCAGGCCTTCCCGTGGAGGAGCCAGACAGACTCTGAGCAGACAGATGTGTTTGTCAGCTTGGCCACTGGCTGTTTTAACAGAAAATGATGTGCTAAATCAAGCCCTGGGAAACAAACTGCACACTCAGCGTGGCTGGAAGGCTGGCCTCTGGCACAGACAGCTGCTCTCAGCAGAGGCACATCCACCTCCTGCAGGACCTGCCACCAGGATCTGCCTTTGGCAATGCTGGATGGAAGGAGCAAAAGCCAGACACAAGGACAGCTCTAGCAGCTGGGTGCTGTGTTTGCTGGCAAAGTGTGTGTGTGCTTTTCCAGGGTTTCCTCTAAGGAAGGTGCAGCATGGTGCTGCCTGGGGTGGAAGCAAGCAAATATGCCCAAGGAAGGATTGGAGCCTGCTTGGCTAAGGGCCTTTGGGCAACCCAAGGTGCTCCTGGAGAGATGAGATCTAGATTGTGGGAGCAGCATCTCCTGCTCTCAAGGTGAAGGCAGGAAGGGCTAAACCAGAAATTCCCTTTAGCCCCTAAGCTAACAAAATCAGCAGTAACCCGCAGCTATTTACACCTACAGTAATTCCTCCCAAAGTTCTTGCGAGCCCAGTTCAATTTTCCTTTAATTCCTGTGTGTGTATCTGCAAATGGCCGATTACTTGTGCTAGACCCTGCCAATAAATTGTGTGCTTATTTGTTTCCCTTCCTTCCAGAGTCGCTTTGCATTAAGCACCACTGCAGCGTGCTCAGGGGTTGAGGTAACGCCTCAGTGGCCTCATAAAACAAGTTCTTATTGGGCACGGCCTCTCTCTCTCACAAAATGAGCCCTTGGAAGATGCAAGCAGCTGGAATATGGGTATTTTCATGGCCATAAAAACTTCATTTTACTTTTATTGCTATTGAAAAGCCCTGGATAGGTGCATTTCTCATCCAGCTGATTAATCTGAGGTTAGAGGCCGCCGCAGCAACAATTACACAGATATGTACCTCTGTGCATTTGGAAGCAGTGTATCTCAACCTCTTTCCAAAAGAAAATCAAAGGCAAAGTGTTGTCAGCATGGAGACACAAAGAATACCCTCTCTTTTTCATCTGAGACTCCAGCACAGGCTCGCTACGCCCACTTAAGGCTCCTTTCAGCTCCCAACGTGCCTCCGGGTTGCCTAGCAATCCTAACAATATTTTATGAGGCCTTATTCCAGAGGCACATTTTGCTAATGCTGAATTTTAGATAGAAGCTTCAGGAGAAACACAGAGGAAGCCTGAGACAGTATCACTCCAATTTATTACAGCCAGGATGCAAGGTGGGGGAAAAATAAAATCCCAAATTATCATGCTGAGCCAGTGCTGCCAGGGATGGTCCTCATGCCATGGGCAGCACAAATGGGCATCTGTGGCTGTGCCCAGGCTCCAACCAGGCACATCCCAAAGGGAATGGATGCTGCCAGCCAGCCTGCCTGCTGCAGGCTTCTGAGTAAACCTCTAACAGGAAGAAATGATGAGGGAAAACAGCTTCTGGGTGAATGGGGCAGAAAGGATTCAGTACAAGCAGCGGTGGTGCCTTCCTAATGTTGGGTGCCTCCATGGCCAGGGATTGTGCCCCAGGGTGAGTGATGCTGGGAATCAAAGGGGCTGAAGGGACCTGGGGCTCCAGGATGCCTTGGAGAGCCTGGAGGGAGTTTAGACTCATTGGCATCCACCCAATTTCCACTCTGAGCTATACAGAAAGTAAAGGTACAAAAATCTATAAATCTGTTTCAAATCACTTTCTCTTGATTCTCCCTTTCTGCCCAAAGCGAGCACATAACCCAGCATAATGAGCCCTTGGGGTTAGAGTCAATGTAGAGTCAACATTTCTGAAGGCTACAAAGTTCCTATTTTTATCTTTTAGTTTGGCTAATGCAAACTTTGCCCATAACCCAAACTTTCTATAAGTTACTTTTAATGGTTAGGGATTTTAAATCCTACCTTGAAAAAGGAAAATAACATCCTTGATCAAATCAAAGATTACTCCGTAATAGTTTACTCCTGTTAACGTAAACTGAATTTGATTCAGCCATTAAGTTCTTACATTATTATTATTTTGTTGATGAAGAATGACCTTCAGTCAAATTCAGCAACAGTTTCATTTCTCTAAAACATGTATTTATAAGAAGAAAATCAATAGGTGTTTTCATGCTTTTCTATTTCTCTCTCATTTTTGGTGAAGTTTGTTGTTTTTTTCCAATTTCCAGGGTGCACAGGCAGCCTTTTTAAGCAGGTAAACATGACCTCTCCTTCCTGTAAAGCAAGTTCATCTGCATGAGGGAACTGGTGAGTGAAAAGTGCTCCAAACTGAAGTGAGACACTTGAAAGAATCTCATTGATTCTTTTCACTGGCCAAGCTGAAGGACAAGTAAATTGGATTTTTAAAATCCTTTCACTTTTAATACAGTATGGTATTATTAGTAATGTGAGTAAGTAACACTGTTTACAGCAGATGTTTTTCTAAAGGTGACAGTGGCCTTGGAAGTGATGCCTGATGGTTGTAAATCCAGGGTTTCCCAGCACTTACATCAAATGTCCTTAAGGTAGAAACACACCTAATGAATGCAACCAACCAGAAAGGGGAGCACAGAATGAGAAAAGTAGAGTTTCACCCTTAATCCAGGATTTTACTGGGAACCATCATTAGTGCTGGAATAATAAACAGAAGTTGGGTTTGCTCAGTGCTTTAAAGGTGTCTGAAGAGCAGGATATTTTAGGAGAGTCCCTCCTGCAGCATCTGCTCCCTGCTGAGAGGCTCCAGTGATCCCAAAAGATGCTCAGGTCCCACTGAAAGCAATTATGGTTTACAAGTGCCTTTGCTAGTCCCTACTTCAAGGATAACCTGTGTTGACAGCCAAAGCTAAGAATAGATCACAGCAACTCAAATTTCCTCTGCTTGGATGCTACACAGGGGCTGAAGTCCAGGGATGCTCCCACATGGATCCCTGGACACCTTGGCTGTGCCCATGTCTGGGCACTGGACTCCTCCCCTCTGCCCTTGGTCCCCTGTCTCTTACTTGAGAAGAAACAGAGCCACATGAACACCAGCCACCACATCATTATTCCTTCTGTTCTGATCCATCCAAAAGCGTGTTCATGGTGTGCATGCATCCCTGGGATGCTTCAGGCAGGGAGCCTTGAACAGGGTGAGAAAGGCTGGATCCAGACCTTTTCCTTATTTTCCTGGCATGGTTTGGTGGGGCTTTTTTGTACTTGGAAGGGAAATTTTTGGTATCAAGCAGGTTAATAGGTGACAGCTGATTAAAAGAGTAAGGGAGGCTGTTTATTTTGGTGGGGGAATTTGCTGAAGAAGCAGCTGCATGCAGCCATTCCAAAGGCTGGGATAATGCAGGGTCTGGGCTGCTGGGTCATGGCATAGAGGTGAGGTAGCAAAGAGGCCATTTACACACACAACATGCTGGCTTTGGAACTGATTCCAGACCTTCCTGTTTGGTTTATGCCTGTGAAAATAGGGGAAGGATGCTGGGATCAGGTGTGACCACTGTGGTTTTGGCAGCACATTACTCAGGCTGCACCCCATGATAGATACATCATCATAGGTGTGGATCCTGATCTAGGACTGGGGACAGTAAACACACACATCCTGTGCCTTTTGTTTAAATGTTTTATAAAAATACAGGACAAATTTTGTAGCTTTTCTGTCTCCTCTTGCTTCTCAGGCAGCTTGTAAAGCAAGATATTTAAGATCAGTTGCTTCCAACCCTCCAGACAATGCATGGAGCTTGTTTTCAGCAGTGACAGGCTCTATATGCTGCCGTGGCTCATAAAAGTCCAAAGCCATATTCCTTTTGGGCTGAAATGCTTTGTGTTTGGTATCAGATTTTATATTTGATGGTTCAGTTGTTTTCAGCTGTTGAAAAGTATGTGGTGGGTTTTTTTTCCTCTGTTGACATCTATGGATAGTGAGAAAATGAGATCATTCAGAAAACTAAAGCAAATAATTCAGACCTGGCTTGTGGTGTGCACTTCATCCTGGTCCAAGTTTCAAGCCAAAATGAAAGTTAAGTTAGCTAAGCAGGTTTAAATCTCAAAGTACACAGAGCAGTATAAACTGTATGAATTATTTTAACTACAACCCATGAAATTGTATTGCTTTTGTAAAAGTATCTTGACAACAAATATTCTTGTTCAAGGCCTTCCAAAGTGAGGTATCATGCATCAGACAGGCACTGGCTTGGATTCTACAAAAGTGACAGCATTTCTGCATGGGGAATGAGCAGATCATATAATATCTTAGGGAATGGCAGAGTCTGGGCATCAGCTGTTCCTAGGGCCTTACTGTATCTCAGAGAGCTTGCTGTGAAAATATATTCTTGATAAGTGTGATTCAAAAAAAATATCTCTGAAGCCTAAATAAACTGTGATAGAAACATTTCGAGCATGCTGGAGTTTACAGTAAACAGGACCACAGCTGATTTAAAAATGAAAAAATTTCATTACTATAGAAAGCACAGTCTCTGCAGGCTGTGCTGCTCTTGGGAGGGAGCTAACAGACACAGCATCTCATTTAGCCCTGTCTCTGCAGGCACCAGGCTGCTGCTCAGCACCCAGCACAGGGCACACAGCACCTTGCAGGAGGCAGCCCTGACAAGCAGGGTTTAAGCAGTGCCCCCTCACTACAGGGCAATGTTTGCCTGCCTTTTTCTCTCTCTGATTCTGCTCCCTTCAGTTTAGCAACCTACTGGCATTAGGGGAGAAAAGGGAGGGTTTGTGAGCTTTCAGGACTGTGAGTGCTCCCACCATATTTCTGACTCAATGATGTTGTTTTCTTCAACCTTCTGAAGAAGAAAGAATTCCTCTATCAGTGGATCACCTCCTCCTCAGGCCAGCCCTTTCTTATCAGCCCATTTGGATTAAAACCTGGCTCTGAGCCACTGTGAAAGATCTGTAAAGTTGTTCTGACAGAGGGAAGGTATTTATGAGTGTCACAGATGGGATTAGTGTGCTGCTGTCCTCCCCAAACCCTGAGTGCCTGCTCACATCCTCAATGCCACTGTGAGCCTTGCATGTGTCCTTCCAGTCAGACAGCCATGCCATGGATGCAGTTTTGGCAGGCAGGGACATTTTTATGGCAGTCCCAGATCAGGCACAAGGGTCATCACCGAGAGACATAAAGATCCAGTTAAAAGCACAGATGGTCCAACAGAACTGAGAAAACAGGTAGAAATCCCATGGGAGGCTGAGTTAGACACCATGCAAGTGTGTGCATGTGTCAGACAGATACTGTGATGTGCCTGAATATATTTCAAAACAATGAATTTTATTTAACTTCTTGCAGCTGCTTGGTTAAGAAGAAAGTCCTACCAGACATGTATAAGTGCAAACCCCTTTTTGTTCCTGTGTCACATCACAGTGATTTCCCTGAGACACAAAGCAGAATTAAAACCCACCCAGCTGGAAAGAGAAGTGAGGCTGCTCCTGAGCTCAGGTGTGCAAGGGAAAGTATCTCCACAGATCCAGGGCACATTGCTCATCACTTACACTTCAAATCAGTTTGGACAAAAACCACAACAGCGTTTAAAACCTACTTGATGGCTGAGAGAAGGGAAAGGAAAAAGTGCTGCAGAGAGATTGGCTGGAATTTGAGGGAACACTGCCCTCTTCTTTTGTATTTTATCAAAGTGTTTGTGAAATGCAGGTGCTGAATTCTCTGCTTGCTTGCTAATGATGCACACTTACATCAGTGGAAGCCTGATCGTCATTAACCCCATGAGATTGGCACCATGCTCAGGAGAAATGCTGGACTGGGCTGGCACAGAGACAGCAGACTCTCTTTTCCTTAGAGTAATTGCTTTCCTTCACTCTTCTCCTCCTCCTTCCCAGGTCAGGGCTGTGCACATTAGGCTGCCTTTCATTGTGAGCATCAATGTATTGTCTGGCTGCTAGGTAAATACATCAAGTGGCTCACGCCCAGCGTGCAGCTCTCATCATTCCTTTCTGTCCAAGCTGCTTTTCAATGATGCTTTGGTCTGAGGGTAGAACAGATTTCCTGCAGTGCTGAAGCTGGGCAGATTCCTTGCTGAATTGGGGCTTGATAAATATGTATTGAGTCTCACGAATCGGAACAGTGAGCAACAGCCATGTGAAATGCTATAGAAATGCAGCATTTCACTTGTAGAAACTCAGTGTTTCTAAGCAGACACCATCCAGCAGATAAAAGCAGAAACGTGCCCTTTTATCACTGTTTTTGCAAGATTTGTGTTTGCCCAATGCAGTGGTATCTGGGTGACCATAACAACCCATTACATTCATTTGCCCACAGCTGATAGCATGAAGCAGATTCTTGCTGTATTGAGACAGTCAGCAATGACACACAGCCAAACAAATATTTGACAAAGGACATTTGGGTTTCACACCACTCTCTGAGTAACCCTGACTCCATCCCAGCTATTTTCTGTTCTCACAGCTGCTTTGTTTGAATGTTTGATTTCTCCTCCCAGTTCAGGTTGTCCTGTTGCACAGAGAGGTGAAGCAGGGCAGCATCTCAAAATGGCTAAAGGCATCTCTGTAAAGTGCCAGGAGGGATTATTTCTGCATGTGCTTGTGTTGCTGTCACACCATGGTAGTGCCTGAGCACAGTTCTGGCTGGAGCAGGAGAGTTTGATGGCCAGGGATGGCCAAGGTGCCACTCCCACATCCCCATCTCAGGTGGCACAAGGACTGTGCTCGGCTCCCTACACCTCTTAAAACCTGGCAGGCATCTCCTGCCCATCCAAATACTTTGGTAGGCAACTCATAGAGTTAAGAAATTTGGCCACATCTGCTGACACATCCATCTAAAACCCTGCAGAGGAAAAGGAACAACTATAAAGTCCAGCCATGCAGGACGAGATAAACTCAATTCAAACAATCTTGAGTGCGTTTACATCAGGCATTTACACCGGGGCAGCTGGCGTGACTTTAAGCAGGATTAGCTGACAGGAGGAGCACAAGGCATTGCTGTGGCTGAAGAGCCCTTGGTTTGATGCTGTTGCAGGGCAGATTAGAGCTGAGCAGAGTGTTGCAGGCTGCCAGCAGAGCCCTCTGTTAGAAGCTGAGGGAAAGGATGCCGCAGGCAGACGGGGCTGCTGAGACACGGTGCTAAGCACAACCCACCAGGCAGCTCAGAGGAATCCTGTTTCTGTACACCAATTGATCACATTGTGCATGAAGCTGGGATTTATCTCAGCAGTGGTGCTGGCTTAAGCAGCAAATGCCACTACTCAGAAGAAATTTCCAAGTAGAAAGGAAAAGACTTGTTAGAAAAATCTCATCAATTGCTGTGGCTGGAGTGTCCCAGTGGCTGCAGATGACCATGACACATGTGGACATGCCCACTGACATCACCAGCTCCACAGCCCTGGAGCAGCAATGCTGCATCAGCTCTGTCCTGAGCAGCTGGGGGGCCTTTGAGCAGGGCAAGGATCTTCCCAGCCAGCCTCACGTGTCAGCCCTCAGGTTATTCCCTAACTGGAGCTGCAGAATTCCATAGCCTGTATGGAATGTGGGAGCAGTAACAAGACCCAGCCCTGCAGTGACATGTCTCTTGGCCCCACATCAGAGGGCCACACAGGGTTTCCCTGCACCTCCTGTGTTTGGAACCAGAGCCCTGCTCCTGCCCATGGGGGGTTGGCTCCTGCCCTGACCCAGCCTGCCCACAATGTGTTTTCTCAGGCAGCCCTAGAAACAGTTACTGACAACATCTGGTAACAGCCTCACCCTATTCCTGGTCCTTTCAGGATCCTCCTGGTCAAATTTGGGATTTAGAAAAGCTTTAGACATGAACTAAAATCTCTGGCACTGCTTTCTATTTTAATTTTTTTTTTTTTTTGGCAGGTCAGGCTGCTCTGATACAAGGTCTCACCCTGCTTGCTGCCACTCACCTGCCCACCAGGCTGGGTCCATTTTTAAGCTCAGGTAACAGCACACTCATCCAGGGGTGGATGGAGTAAAAGCCTGAGCCAGCTCTTGTCAGGCAGCATATGGCTCTGGCTCTACCTGATGGCCATATTTTGCTTTCTGGCCACAAGCATTTGCTGATGCTGAGCAGTTTGGGGCAGGAGAGGAGCTCAGATCTCAGCTCAGACCACCTCCCTCCTCCCTGTGCCCCCTCTGGATGCTTTTCCTCCCTCTCCTGCAGCCCTTTGCTGTGCCCAGCTTGGCTGAGTCTCTCTGAAGAGCTGACACTGGTGCAGAGGAAGTGGCATTGGTGTTTTGTGCTTTTCTCTCTTCCCCTCACTTGGTATTGAACTGCAGAGGCAAAGAGCACTCACTGAAGACGGTGTCTCGGGTGAGATGTCTAACGCAGGTCCCGGCTGCTCAGCAGTCATTAAACATCTCAGGGAAGATGTTCCAGGAATAGGGATGTTAACCTTGTGGTCCTGGACCAATTCCAGCTCGTTTAATTACAGTTTTCATGGCTGAAATTTGCTCTGCACTTTTGACCAGTTATGGGATTTTTTTTCCCCATCTCCCTGAAACTGTTGAGCAGCCTTGCTATGAGCTGACACATTCCCCACACAAGCTGAAGCAATACAAACCTACAGCTGCTCCCTCTCCCAAATTCTCAAATTCATTGTATTTTCTGATTACTTAACTATTCAGGAGTCTGCAAAGTATCACCAGCTCACCTATACAGAAACATTTTTTGTTTAATCTGGATATATGTATATATGGATGTATAGCACAGACTGTACATGAGCCAAATATATGCTGTTGTGGCACAGGATATGACCTTTATCATTAATATAAATATAGATAGAAATATAAAACATAATCATACAGAAATATAAAAAGTAATTTGAAGAAATGCTGTAGTGCAAGCTAAACAACCTACACAGTCCATTATAAAGAAAAACTGTATGAGTATAAAACTATATAAAATCACTATATGATAATATACATTCATATATGAGTGTATATATTTTTATATATATATAAAGTCTACAAAAGGGCATTAAGGTGTTTTAAACCTCACACCTTTGTGGCTGTAGGATGAATCTCCCCCTTCAGCAAGCCTCAGCAAACAGTCCAGGGTTATTAAGGAAGTGTTTGAGGCCAGGTTGGATGGGGCTAGGAGCAACCCGGTCTAGTGGAAGATGTCCTTACCCATGGCAGGGGTGTGGAACCAGATGAGTTTTAGTGTCTCTTCCAAGCCATGATTCCATAGAGAGGCAGCAGAAGGCCACTGAAGGCAGCTCATGTCAGAGACCAGACCCCAGCCAGAGGATGTATGTGCCCCTGCCCCACAGAACACCTGGAGCAGGTTGGTTTGGGCTTGGGGCATCTCTCCAGCACAGGGAGTTGTTTATGAACTGGTTTGGAGAGAGCATCTTTAGTAGGAACTGCAGTGATAGGACAAGGAGTAATGGGTACAAATTGAAAAAGTGGAAATTTATGTGAAATATTGGGAAGAAATTCTTCCCTATGTGGGAGGTGAGGCACTGGCACAGAGTACCCAGAGAAGCTGTGGCTGCCCATCCCTGGAAGTGTTCAAGGCCAGGTTGGACAGGGCTTGGAGCAACCTTGGGGAGTGGAAGGTGTCCCTGCCATGGCATGGGCAGGAACTGGGTGATCTTTAAACTCCCTCCAACCCAAACCATTCTATGATTCCATGGAGAGGCAGCACGAGGCCGCTGAAGCGAGCCCATGTCAGTGACCAGAACCGTGCCGCGGCACGGACCGGCTGCCCCTGCCCGCAGAAAGCCCGGAGCGCACTGCGGTGCGGCGGGGACAGCCCCGCGGCTCGGGGGTGTTTGTGCGGCGGTGCCGGGGCCGGCCCGGAGCGGTTAAACCGCCGGGAGCGCCGCGCCGGGGCCGCTCCCTCACACCTGCCCGAGCCGCGCTGCCCGCCCTGGCCCGCAGGCGGCGCCGCGCGCCCGCCGTTGCCGCCCCCGCCCCGCGCCCCGGACCGCGGCGGGGCGGCCGCGCCCGGCGGAGCTGCCGGGGGAGGCGGCGGCCGGCGCGGCTCCCGCCCCGCCCCGCGTCCCCGCCATCCCCGCCCCGCCGGCCCCGCCCCGGAGGCCGGCACGCTGGCTCGCTCGCTGCCGGGGAACATGGCCGAAGTCGGGGAGGACAGTAGCGGGGCGCGGGCTCTGCTGGCGCTGCGCTCGGCGCCCTGCAGCCCCGCCGCCGCGCCCCCTCCCGGGCCGCCGCCCCCGGCCGCGCCGCCCGCCGCCTGCACCGGGCCGGTGCTGGCGCGGCTGCAGGGCCGCGAGTTCGAGTTCCTCATGCGGCAGCCGGCCGTCACCATAGGCCGCAACTCCTCGCAGGGCTCGGTGGACGTCAACATGGGGCACTCCAGCTTCATCTCGCGGCGGCACCTGCAGCTCAGCTTCCAGGAGCCGCACTTCTACCTGCGCTGCCTCGGCAAGAACGGCGTCTTCGTGGACGGCGCCTTCCAGCGCCGCGGCGGCCCGGCCCTGCAGCTCCCGCCGCAGTGAGTGCCGGGGGCCGGGGGCGGCGGGGCCGGGCCCGCTCCGCAGGGCAGGAAGGGTCCCGGCGGGCGGAGAGTGACCCTCTGTCCCGGGGAGGGGATACGGGGCTGGGCGGAGCGGGGGCTCCTTCGAGGAGGGGACGGGGAGGGGTCCCTCGACCCACGGAGCAGGCGGTGAGCTGCCCGTGTCCTGTGCAGGGGATGTGCGTCTGCCAGGAGAAGGGCCTGAGGTGATGGTGAAGGGCCACAGCTGATGAAGGAAACAGGGGTCAAGGGTCCCCCTGCCCACCAGGGGTCTCAGGGGATAGTGAGGGTCGGTCTCTGAATAAGGTGGAGGGCTTGAGATAGCATCCCTCTGCTCACAGAGAGCCTTAGGGGGCAGTGAAGGTCCCAGCTTGAAGTTGGTTACAGTGGGTGAGGAACACTCACCTGGTGGAGGGCTTGAGGTGCTGTTGAGGGACATCTGCCTGATGAGGTTCTGAGCATCAGCATGGGATGTCCTCACCTTCCCAGCCTTGCTGCCATCATCTGTGGCTGAGAAAGAGGATGATGTTCGTTGGGACTGGGGCTGCTCCCTCTGAGAGAGCCATGTCTCGGGGAAAAGTGTGAAGAAGTGTAAGCCCATGCTGCAGGGTGTCCCCCATGGTCATCGTCCTCCATGCTTGCCTGCAGACAGACTCATGTTCAACTGGTGGCTCTTAAGGGTTTCAGAAAGACAGAGAAGAAGGAAGGACTCTCAGTGGGCTAAAACTTGCTACACCCAAGGCTTGTCTTCTTTGGAAGAGATCTAGCGGAAAAAGTTGGAAACCACTTCGCCAGAATTGCTTACTTAAGGGTTGGCAAGTTAGGTATTGTTCTTGGTGTCTCTTTGGAGCAGCAGAAGAAAAGGAGTCAGGCCAGGCTGGGAATGATGCTGCTCACCAGGACAGCAGGTGCCCAAGGGTGACTTTGCTTCCTTATGGAAGGGGAGAGAGGTGCAGAAAGGTTTGCTGTGCCACCAGGGTCTGTGCTCTGTTAATTCTCTTGCAGAAAGAAGAATGAGGTTGATGTTATTCTATTTCTTCCTCTGAAAATATTGTTTATAGTTGCTGAGTACTGTCCAGTGACTGCAGTGCTTCACCCCGGGGCAGCAGCGTGATAGTGGTGGGTGATGTAATTCCTGTGTGCATCTCCTCAGGTTGTTCCAGACTGCCTGTGCCTAATGCCATCTCTGAGTGCACTGTAAAGACAGGAGATTGGGGGGTTGTTGTTTGTATAAAACATCTGTTTTCATCTGTCACGTTTTGGCTTAGGCACTGTTTACCTCCAGCACCAGGGTCCTGGAGTTATCCCTCTCTCGCCAGCCTGTCGCTCAGGGGAGAGTTTTTTAATTACTCATTTCCTCTGCAGGCTGCTTCATTTTGTACTTAGTAATTTACTTATAGCTCCCTAGCTGCTCACTCTCTGAGGCATTTTGGTTTCTAACGTGTTTCATTTTCTAAAAGAGATGTCCTTTAGTGTCTGGTTAATTAATCTGGCTTTGTAAAACAAGACCACCCGAAGCCCTGGGCACTTCTGTTGTCATTCCCTCTGGCTCTGGTATCTGTGCAAGCTCTCTGCTCCCTGTCGTTCTGTTTCTTCACTTGGTTAATCATAAGCATTGTGACAGAAAACTATGTCAAACAGCAACCTCGTTGCTTATTTCTCTCCCCTTTGCTCCTGACTCCTGGAGTGGGAATGGCAACTTTCCTTCTGCGTTGCTTTGAAGGGAGGAGTTTAATGTACACTTCTGAACTCTACACAATAGGGCATCCTCATAGCTTGGCTGCTGGTTGGGCTACATAAATAAACTTGGTGCTCCTCCCTTTCTGACTTCCAGAGTAGGAAAATGTTTTGCATCGATCTAAAGGAATTTGCCCCCTTGCTTCTATCAGGTAAACAACTCCTTACTGGCCAGTCAAGGGTTTGTAACTCAGACCAGGAAAAAGAAAATCTTGTTGAAGCTTGGCGTACAGAGTCTTGATTGAGGCTTGAAACTGTCTGCTGTTATCTCATTATCTCCACTCTTGAAAAATCAGGCAATTCTCTCCCAGTCACCCTCTCCACACACACACACACACACACACACACACACACACACACATAAAAAAAATCTCTCCCCAGTAAACATAAAGTGCCATTTCTTTCCTGTAGAGAAGCCTGTGTGCTTACTGCCAGCTAATGTTGTCAGAAGGAGGACAAAGTCAGGACGGGTTGTAAGTACACAGATTTTACACAATGTTTTCTGCATATTATGGTAACACTCCTGCTGTGTTTGATACAGCCACACCTTTTCCGTGTACCAGCAGAATGTACAGTTTATGTTCAATCTCAGGATTTAGTGACCATTCCATCCAGTGTTTTAGAGGGAGGTCCTTGTGATGTGGGGAGCTCTTACTGGCAATATTCTAAAAACCAGTTGTTTGACTGGCTGTCCTCCCTATTCCCCCCACACCTGTAAAGAATGGCAGAAATGTGCAAAGTGCTGTTTTCTTTGGACCACTGCAGTCACTGCTGCTGTTACTTTACAAGCAGAGGAAATGCTTGTGCATCATGAGATCGTGAATGGAAGCAGAAGGTTCCAGGAAAAAGTGTCTTTCAGTTGTAGTTCATACTATTCGTCAAAAAATAGATGATGAGCTCATAAATTCTGTTTTCTGAGGTTCCTTCTCACTTTACTATTTCTGTGTAGAACTTCTCTTTTCTAAGTTTTCTAAGTTTAGAAGTAATTCCTGAAATGTATGGAGGATCTTGTCAGGAGGGGTTGGAAAGGAGGAAAGGGGGGGAGTTTGAGACCTCTCTTGAAGCCTGTACTTACCTCCTGTCTCAACAGCCCTACTCAAAATCAAGGGCTTTTGAAAAGCTTTGTATCACTTCCTCCATCAACGTGGTGTGTGTGGATTCTCTGCTGTAACCAGGATTGTACTGCTGGGCAGGAGTATCATATTCCACAGCTGTGTTGTTATGGGAGGCTGTATTTCACAGATGTAATGACATAACTATACAGTATAATTAAACAGTAATAACCAACAAAGAGGACATTTCCTAGAGGTTAATGACAGTTAGGAGCAAAGTGGATCAAAGAGTGGAGGGCCTATGGTACAGCTGAAGATGCTTAATCAGTTTAATTAATAAGTGCCACACTACAGCAGACATTACAAATATAAATCAAGATGAAACGATGGAAGTACTTACATCAAAAATAAGTGCTTCAAATCAAATTAAGGATTTGTTAGAAACTCTTTTTATAGCTTGTGATGTTTTTTTAGCTGTGCTGGTGGGAGCTGGAAATCTGTAGGTAAATATCTGGGTATTTTTCTATAAGAAAGAGAGGAACTCAAAACTACCAGGAGGATATGCACTAGGTTTTAAAAACTCTTGATACCAACAAAAGTGTAAGATATAGCAGGAACCATTAAGTGCAGTATTTTTTTCCTGTTGAAGACAGTAATTTCTTCAAATTTGTGGTGTAATCAGGTGTTTACAGGATCAGGTTAATGATGAATTATTAACTTGTTCTTTGTTTTCTTCAAAATTGACTCTGTTTTAAAAATAATTGGCAGTAATAAGTTAGACACTTCAGTAACTAAAATAAGCATTTGTTTAGTTATTTATTTATTTTGTTCCCTAGAACAGAAGGAGCTGTAGCAGTTGAAAGTTTAACTTGCTAACCTGAATTTTAAGTAGCTATGAGTCAGGTCTTCAGATGCTCCTAAATACAAAAGTTCTATTGACTAAACCTGCGAGTGTTGCTTGAGCATAACCTGATAATAGCACTTGAGCTTTTTGAACTGTGAGCTCAATAGATTGGAAAATGATGCTTGTCTGGGAATGTTTCATGGGATATTTGCTTATGGCTGCTGTGACCATTTAGAATTTTTGCAGTAGCATAATTAATGGAGCCTGAAGTTGGTGTTTTTCAGTGTAAATGAGTTCTTTCAGTATGAGGTTTCTAAGCATAAAAACAAGTTTTTAAACCTGCAGTTCTTTTAGCATTTTGGAAATAAACGGAGGAGCTTTTTTAGCTTGAGAATAAATTCAAGGGAAGTAAATATATGGACGTAGGAAATCAAATTAAAACACAGAGTTAAAATAAAAACATTATGTATATAAGCCCCATTATAAATTGAAAACTTACCATGCATGTCAAGTTTTATTAAGAGTATGCTGCTTTATTTATAATGGGATTTTTCTAGGTGCTCAATAAACTTGACAAAAATAAATAGTCCAATACTCTGACCACACACCAAGGTGCTGATCCTGCAGAATTTTACACGTGCATTAATCTTTCCATATTGTGAGTACACGAGTTCCCTTTGGTGTTTGGGTAGTGGGGGTGTCTCAGCAACCAGAAAATGGAGAATTAGATCCAATTTCTAAGGGATGTGGCTGTACAGTCCGATAGCCAGAAACCCCAGGCACTAATTCAAGTTTAAAAAAATGTCATATTCTAGGGAAATGGAGATGTGCACAATGCACTGCAGTGTTTTGGTGACCTCCCCAGCCACTCCAGCTCCATTCTTGTGGTTGGAGCGATGCCATCACGGTGGGCACGAGGGAGGGGAGGGTGTCCTTGCAGCTGGGGGCAGCTGCACACCCTGTGTACACACCAAGGAAATGCTTTGACCACAGAACCACAACTGCAGAACTAGTTGTTTCTGAAATGCTGCATATGTATGTTGTCTCTGGTAGCTCCTCAGGTAGTTTTGCTTTTTAAATATTGCATTATCTGCATTTGCAACAATTTTCTTGTTTTTGTTCTTTGTTTGAAATACGTTGTTTGCTGTGCTACAGCTTGTGGATGGTGGTTTTACTCTTCCTAGAAACCCTTTAAAGATTTGCTTTCTTAGTGCTTCATCTTGTATTTTTCATGCTCTTACTTAATTTCAAAGACTGTCTTTGAGAACAGGTTTTTTTGTTGCACAGCAAGATGTGATAAAGGATTACCTGATTTTAATTATGGAATTCATGTCAAGTAATAATTTTTGGCTAAGCAGCTCAATTTGTCATGAGTTATATTAAACGTTTAAGGGAAAGTTTCTCTCATGTGAAACTGCTGCTCAATTTGTTGATTCAAAAATAGCTGTGCTGTAAGTCAGGTTGTGAATATAAACTAAGGTTATGCAAAACTCAGTGTATGTCCTTATGGATTCTTTTAAACCAGGCTTGGTTCAGCTTAGCTGATGTGTTGATTATGAAAAGATTAATCTAATGAGAACATGCCACACTTGTCTTGTACAGTTTTGTGTGGAGTCTCAGCTATAAAGTCATAAATGTGGATTCAAGTTGTGCTGGTGTAACTTCTTTGTGCTAGCAAACTCTTAATCATGGCACGTATCCTTAGGTGACTGTGGCTTCCTTCCTGTGGGTACTGTTTTGTTTTCATATAAATCTAGAGGATGAATGAGTGTAAAAGTTTTTGCTTTTCTGAAAATGGGGAATAAAAATGATGAAATCTGTAGTAATTCATATCCTAGTTATTTTGGTGCCAGCTGTGTGAGCATACTCATGGTAGAGCATCTGTCCCAGTAACAAATCAAAATAATGCTGTTTGCTTTGTTCTTTACCCTCCCTCTCCAGGAAATGTGATAGGCAGCCTTGCACTGAATAACTGAGAGCATAAATGACAAGCAGATTAATGTGCCTGTTGTCTTTGTCAGCAGTCTCCCAGTAAGTGCTCCACTGGCCATTTGGCATCAAAGCTGTTCTGTGGGACACCAAATTCTCTCTCTCGGTGTTGCAGTTGCCTGGAGGAGTAGATGTGGCAACAGGATGTTGGTAGAGAACAGGGAACTACTTGAATTTGCCACTTATGCCATGCAAATAAAGGCTTATTGCTGGCCCAGGTGTGGTAATTGGTGTCTGTTATTGAGAGGAGTTTGTGCAGGGATGTCAGAAAGCAGAGCCAGCAAGGGTTTGGGGGCTGCTCTGTCACAGCCTGGGGTAACAAAGGGGACACGGGCTGGTGAGGTGCTTGTTAAACCACTCAGAGAGCTGACAGTTCCCTCCAGCTGGCTTTCCTATTCTGGGGGGATCTCTGCTAGCACTCAGCTCCATATCAGCTCCTCTGGCATGTGGTGATTTACTGAGTTCCTTCTAGCTCAGTGCCTGAGCAGGGTCTGGGTGTTCTGCCATCAGAGCCAAGGGGCTCCGTCACAGAAATGCTTCACAGACCAACTTCACCTCACTGCTGGTTGGATGTGGATGAGACAGCTTTCCTTTCCAATCCAAGTGGAATTGTGGTTAAAAAAAAAAAAATCATGTGCTTTTGAGTTGGTGATGTTAATGAAAAGGGAGAAAATTTCTCATTTGCTTTTAGTACAGATTCTTTCCTTTCCTTCTCTTTAATAGCTGTTCAGAGCACAGAGGCTTCTCTCACATGTAGCCATGCCCAACACCAGCTTTGTTTCATTCTCTTTGGTTCAGTCCCTGTACATCCAGGAGTTTCCTGAGGTTGAAAGACTCATGACTGAGATATCCACTGTAAAGAAATAATATCCACAGGGTATTGGGTGGTGAAGGTCTTTGTTCTCTTACAGTTGAATATGCTTTGCAGCAAATGCCTAAGAAGTCCCATGAGCTTGTGTGGTGTTTTCTGGCAGGTAAACATAGGTTAAAATGTTGGTTTATGCATCTGAAATGCCTGATGGGCTCTGATGTAACTGACTGCAAAACTGAAATCAGGGAAAATGTGGAGGTGTCATTTTTGCAGTGATTTTTTTTTCTTTGACAAATTTGCAAGATGAAAAAGCTGAAGTGTTTTTTTTCTGTCTCCTGAATTTGGGCTATGGAAAGGCATCTTGATGTACTTCCAGACATGGTTAATCGACTAATTGTGAGTACAAATTATTGTCTGGTCTTAATGCATTCACTTCAGTCAATAATTCAGTATTAATCACTGAACTGTTTTTTCAAGTATTTATAAGTCTCCCTATTTCAGTTGACTGCAGACTCCTCATAAAAGCAGATTGATGAGATGCTTATTGAGCAGATGAATTTCTATCTTAAGTAAATGTGAGTGAAAATTTCCATCCAATTGTTTATTCTTTGTTTTCATAGTACAAATACAATTTTACTAATGTCTGTTCACTCTTGTACACAAATGGTTTTTTGCCTGTAATTCACATCTTTGGTTTCTTCAGAACAGCCCAGTAAATGCATGTGTGCGTTCCTTCTGCATGGCACTTAATTTTTATGAAATACATATTTTATTGGACAGTAAAACATTTAAGTATCTTAATGGCCTAATTAATACTCTGTATCCACTTCTGTCATGTGTATTTTGCTCTTCGTTATCCTTCTGCTCCTTTTTTCATGTTCTCCTGCATTTTTTATCATAAAAATTTCAAGCAGTCTTGAGAGAGCAGTCTATTACAAGGCTGTTCTTTGAATATTCAGCAACTCTAAGATTTGATTGATAGTCCCTTCCCTCCCATCCTGTCTATTTTTAGTAACTTAAAAGCGAGTTTAATTTCTTGGGTTGTCCTTTGTTGTGCATGTGCAATTTACTTTGGTGGTTTTCCTCCCTCCTTTAAATGTACCAGATATGTAATTTTCATGTTCTTTGAGGACATCTTGACAGTTGGGGAGAAATAATGTAGAAGTTAATTAGGAGCTCTGCCTTAGCTGAAGGAGCAAAGATGGACAGTCTTTGTCTGGTTCTGTTAATATATGCTGTGTGATTAGGATAGGAGAAGAAGTGGAAGGAAACTTTAAGTACATTGTTACCACTTATTATCCTGCCCCAGGAATCTTCTAGCATAAGAGCCTGATTTCATGTGCAAGTACAATCCACTCCAGTTTTTAGGACAGAATGAGGAGACAAAAAGCCTTGCAGAGGTGGTGTAAGCACTGTGGAAAAGGACGTCCCTCCCCCTCTCTCTCTGAAATACAACCTTGGAGCTGTACCCCTTCTTTCTGCTTCGTGCCACTTCAAGGAGAGCCTTGGGAAATCTTCCCACACAAACTGTTTTAATCTTCTATCTCCCTTTAGGCCACATACAGAAGCCACCAACAGTTTGTCTAAGCAGGACTGGACTCCCTGCAGAGCCAGTTTGTGCACTTGCTAAAGGAATTGTTCTTGAGCAACTTCAGGCCTTTCCTCTCTCGAGGGCATAAGAACTCTGGACTCTTACACACTCGGAATCCTGAGTGTGTGGGAGGAGAAGAGGACTAGAAACAGAAAGCACATTTTGTCTCTACCTGATGGGTAGGCCAAAAAGGATTTTGGTTTTCACATTCAGGTTGAGGCGTAGCCCAAGCCAGTAAGGGTAGGCTCTTGGTGTGGGAGATGTTCCAACTGCTATTTATTTATTGATCTCATTCCTTTTTTTGATTGTCTCATGGCTGCTGTAACGTGGTGCTGGTGGCTGCCTGCCCACCATGTGTAAAGGGTGTTGGCTGTCAACAAGCCTGGCAATTGGGTGGCTTTGCCTCCTTCTGCCTTGTCCATTCAGCTGGATAGTTACTATTGCTCTTCTTTTCCCATCTCTCCCTCAGACACTGTCTAATGAGACAAGATAACGAAACTGTTTTAGTCCTGGGAAGACCTGCAAAGGAAGTCAAAGGCTGGCACATGCTTTGCTCCTAATGCCTTTATGAAATATTAAGGCAAGCACTGAGGCTTCCTTCAGGCATAGAATTCTTAGGAGAAAATTCCTGATGGCTAGTGGTTCAGTGAAAGAACCACTATCATTTTGTATGTTGTGTAAACAAGGCATATGCAGACTGGCTGTTGAAAATAGGCACAATCCAGTAGTTTAGACTTGCACATCATCTGTTTACAATTGTGTAAAAATCACTGCAAACAGCCACAGGATGAAGTTGGGAAACAAGTTTGTTTTGGGGGATATTGATTCTGAATGTGAGGTCTCTTGTCACCAAGTGGGTGCATCCTCTTCTCCAAGAGACTACAGTTTCTTCTCAATTTCTTCCTGCTTTATTCTCTATTGCAAGAATGAGAATTCCTATTAAAATCCTATAGCAGAAAATGGCCAGAATTTTGTTCCCCAAAAAGCTGATACTGCAAACTGTGAAGTTCCTACAAAACTTCCATGTAAGGTACATCCACTAAAGTAAAATGTTTCCCTAATTCTGTGTATTCTCCTCAAGCAAAGCAAAGGAAGCATTAAACTATGCCATTAATATGACAAGATAACTCTCCAAAATTTTTGTAGTTTAAAAATAGTGAAACCACTGGGGTGACAATTTCCACATGTGCTGTGTTTTGCAAGAGTCATTGTCACTTCAGTTGGTTAAACTCTTTTCAAGGACTAAACCCCTCAGCACAGTTGTATATATTGGCAGGATTTAAAATACCTTAGAAATCTTGTGATTGTTTTTTTATTATTTACAATCTTAACCACGTCCTGCTAGGTGGTCTTTCACAAGCCAATTCAGTACATCATCATCATCTGAATCATAGTAAAATTATTCTCTTTTTTAGTAGGAGGGAAGGTTGTGCCTGGGATTCTCTTTTATCCTTTATTTTAAATGTCACTGTTTGGAAGGATGCAGGTGGATGTCACTTTGTAGACACTTGTGTAAGAGACTGTTGCCCCAAATGTTTATTTGGCTCTGAGTCTAGAAGTTGTCAGCTTTTAAAACATTTAAACTACCCTCAGAGCTGTTTTAAAACAGTAATCCTGGCTTCCTCTACTGGGTATTGAATGGATTGTGAAATGTCTTCAGAGGGAGTGGAACGGACTTATGTGAACATTTTGCAAAGTTTTAACTCCATATGGGTAGTTTTTTATAACATACATAAATAGTACATTAGCTTTTCCAAATCACTTTCTAAATGAACTGAACCAGCCTCAAAGGAAAATACATCACAGTCATGCTCTGCGTGTTAGAGCCCTCTTAGAGAGCCTGATTGAATTCAAAGGTTAGTACCATCCCACACACAGGCTTTTTCTGGCATATATATGTGGAAATTAGGAGGTTTTTTCCTGAGCTTTACTGAGGTGATTTTGTTTTGCACAGCCTTTCCTAATGTGTTTATAGGTAGTTCCCTGGCTTTGGAAGGGTGAGTCTGCTAAATGACTTGTGTGAGACCTTTCAAGGTATTGGGCTGGCTACTTGATAGCAAACCCTACTATGATGAATGGCCCATTAGAAGAAAGTTGATGGCATTGTAAATGAGATTTTACATGAGACTCAAACTGCTCTAGTGTATCCAGCAAAGATGCTGAAACAAGTGCCTCTCTCTGGAAAGGTTATTAGGAGATTTTTATGAACTGCTATTTTAAAACAGTTAATTTCCCCTTATTCTCAAGGGTACAGAAATTCCCCAAGAGTCTGGAGGCTTGCAGTAATAAGGAAGGGTCTTCTCGAGGAAATGGGAGTTAGGATGAAAATGGGGGTAGAATTGAAGTTGGCCAGACTTGTGTGGTGAAAGGGGCAGGCTCTGCAGCCAGCTGAAAGTTCCATGGCAGTTAAGCAAAGATTTAAAATTCTTGGTATTGAGCGAGGTATGGAAATGAATAACCAGTGCTTCTTGTAGAGTCCAACTGTGGCCCTGCAGTTAGTTCCATTCTGTCAGTACATATTTAATTCTAGGTGTACTGTTCAATTTCTTATTGAAAACAGAACTCTGTGTAGAAGCTGGTATAGGGAAGTTCCTCTGAACGTGGGTGCAGATGGGGCTTTTTTTTGGCACTGAGGTAAGTGTTAATTGTGGTTTGTGATTGAGGGGGAAACATAGTTGAGTGTTTCTGCCAAGATGAGCAAAGAAGGAAAATAGTTAATATTGACCTTTTTCATTTTAACCAAGATCAGTGGGACCAGCAGAGGCTTGGAAAGCCTCTCAGAAGGGCTCTTGAATTTCACAGAAGCAGGGAAGGAATGAGAGGAGGTGGCAGAGGCTGAGTCACTTCTTGTGGTCTCTGCTGTGGTAGAATGGAAGCCAGACATAGGCTCTTATCTTAAGGTTTATCTTGGAGCAGGGAAAAATTGAGTGTGAATGGGGGCTAGGCAGCCTTTTCTGGTTCACTGCACCAGAAAATGGGTACATGTGTGTGTATTCCAGAGCTGGTGTTGAGTGTTTCTGTGACATCTCTGGAAAGCAGTGTCAGACTCACTGCCTGGTGCTGCCAGAGTAGCCACAGTCCAGGAGTCTTGAAGCAGCCAGGGGCTACGTGTTGTCATTGGGATCGGAGCTGTGGTTTGGCAGTGCTCCCTTAGGACTGGGGAAAGTGGGAAATGAGAAATCCAACAGGAGGGTGAGAGACGTCACACCTCTGAGTCCTTGCAAGGGCTGAGCAAAACGTGTTCCTGATCCAAGGCTGTGCAGTGTCTGCCATTTCAGCCTTACGGTGTAGAATTTGATGTCTGGGGAAGGATCAGGGCAGGATGAGGTGGCCAGAGCAGAACTCAGAATTAAATGTCATCCTGCATTGTTTCATAAGAGTTGCCTTTCATTGTGCACTTGAATTTACTTAGTGGGACACAAGTTACCATGGGGGTGGATGGACTAACCTTGTTTATCACTGTGCTGTATTTTTCCAATACCATAAAACCTAGGCTGCTGTCAAGCACACACTTGAAGTATATTTATCTCCATGGAGTGCTTTTCTCTTTGAAACTTCTGTTCCACTCCACAGTTCTGCCAATTTGATCTGTAGTTGAGCTTTGTTTAATGGCTGTTATCTGGTAGGGTTGGGATTTTGTTTTGCTTTGGCATTTTTCCTTTGAAACATCGCATTGGGATCTAAAATGAAGCCGCTTTAGAACTGAACACTTGCATATGATATTTATTTTTGCCCGTGTTGTTAGAGTGACAACCATATAAACAAAGCTCTGTGTCCTCTGAATAAGCCCCAAACTTCTGGGAATGAAGAGTCCTCCAGGGCTTCGTGGAGATGCTGCCTTAAGACACATCTTAGCTCTTAGTCAGAGTAGGAGTGACAAGTGTGATGTTGATTCTTCCAGGATGGACACTGGCTGAACAGGACTGAAATCCCCACTTTCTTGCAGCCTATTTTACAGAGGTCCATAGAGGCCAGTAATGACTAGAATTTGTTCAGAAGTGTTTGAAGTGTAGAGCTACTCATTCTGTCACCCAATCTAAACAGCTACCCAGCCCCATGATAAACGTGGTTAAAATCCCTGGAGAGATCCTGTAAATCCTAAATACAGTTTACCACATGAGCAAGGTGGGCTGCACTTGTAGAGAGAAACAATTGATCCTGCTGCCCCTGTGTTGATGTTTGTGGCTCTAGCATGCGTGGTAAGCAGGAGAGCAGGAGAGGAGTTAATTTTAGCTTGATTAGCAACACAGAAGGGAATCAAGATGACTGTTGTAAATCGCAGTGGGATGAGATCAATGAGGGTAGTTTATTTCCATGCATCTGAGTGGGTGTTCTAAGCAATTTAATTTTTCTTTTTTGTTTGTTTTTAAGAGAACCAAGAATGTTAATGCATTTATCCTTGAAATCCTTCCGTGGCTGCAGTCCTGGATACTTTAATGTTGTTGCATGGTCATTGCTTTAAATGAACACCAGGTGCTTGTGTGCTGTTCCCCAGCAGCTCTTTGTTTCTCTGCTCTCTGTCACCTGGCTCAGCAGCAAGTGGCGAGTGATTTTCAGTACTGCACTCTCCGTTTTTCTCCTACTCACCTTTGTTTATATTCTGGAGCATGTTCCCAACTGTTTATGATTAAACATTACTCAAACAGCCAGGGTAAGATTTATTGACACAAAGGAGGCTGGGAGGAGGGAGTGGCTGCCTGGTCATCTGTGTCTACTTGCAGCTGATAGTGATGTTATTGACGTTGTCCACATGTCTGTGCAGTGGCCATGGTGTGTCCCAGAGGCTGCTGTCCAAAATCGCTGGCAGGGGACTGATCCCTGGCAGCACAGCCTTTTTCCCTTTGTGTGACACAGTAAAAGCTCGAGCAAGGCGGTTTGTGTAGGTGATGCACTCCTTTCTCTTCAGCTTGGCCTTCTGGAAACACCCCTTGGCTCTTGAGGAGGGGATCTCTATTTTTCTCTTGGTGAAAGAGGCTTGCTGATCTCCACAGAGAGAAATCAGGATTTGAAACATGCTAAAGGGGCTGTGACCTACAGGAGTTTTAAGTGGTGATCCTTTTAAAAAAGGCATCTTGAAAAATAATGCTGTTATATGGAATGCAAAGAAGTTCGAAATGGAAGATTGGAAAGTGGGCACTATTTAGGAAAATAAATTAAAATACAGAAATATTAGAGTCAAAAAGAGACTGAGTTCATTTAAAAAAGCCTTCTCTGGAACTGAAACAATTTGTTTTCTGGCCTCTCTTAGCTAGATACAAACCAGATAACTATTTAGCTTTTGGAGTGTCTATATGTAGCATGCTAAGTTTTGGTTATTTATTTTCAAGTCACAAATACTGATATTTTTCAAGTTTTAGGAAAAAAGAAACAAAACGTAATATTGACAGTATACTTAAAAATTAACAGATTGATCAGCCTAACATGGAAAGGGATTTTTGCACTTCTAAGATTTGATGATACAAATGAGATACACACACGTGTTGCACGTAATTTACGTTTTTTCTGCAGATAAATATTTCTTGGCTGGTACAGAAATGGTTAAGATAGGATCTAGACCTCCACAGGTTGGAATACCTGATTAGAGCAGCCATGGTACACAGGGTGTTGTGTGTTATATAGAGTCTCTTAACTCTCCTTATTTTTATGTATACAACCACACACACAACAAAATAACATAATAGGCTTGCTGTGTGTTACAGATGGTATCAGGCATCTGCAGTGCTGATAGTGAAACTTTCTGGTGCAGGCAGCCAACTTCATTTAAATAAAAGCTTCGTCTGCTCTTTGTGCCAGCCCGCTTCTTCGGTGGCAAACTTTCATATCAGGTTTTTGATGTCAGGCCACTCGTTCTGACACATAAAACACCTCCCTGTTCCCAAGCTTCAAAATAAACAGCAGCTTTATGGTTAATTTTAGCCTTTAAGGACATCTTGCTAAATGTTCTCTGCAGGTCTGTTAACACCCCTGGGAATGCAACTGCAGGGCTTTTCAGCATTGAAAAGCTGAAAGGCAGAATAAATGAGAGAGTGGAATTGTCTGGCAGAGTGTGGTGCTGGGTGAAGATGTGGTTTGCCATATGACACACAGAAAAAAATTCACCGTAACTTAACTGTGCTCAGAGACATGAAGTTGTTTGTTGTAAGGACTAGACAGCAGAACAGAGCAGCTTCTGTAATGCTGTGGTGGAAGTGGGGCCAGAATTCACCCTGGGGAGCCTTTAATAAAAATAATCAAACAAAACCCCTACCCAGTATTGATCAAAGGTAGATGTCATTGATGCAGATTAATTTATTTTGATCTGAAAGCACATCTGATTTTTGTGGGTGTAGGCAAGACCTAAGGCTCCTACATTTAGCACCTTGGCAGACTTGAGGTAGATCTTCCCTGGCTGTACTCCATGAAATCTGCCCTACGTGCTGCTGACCTGCAGTGTGCTGGTGTGCAAAGCAATAGGAGCACTTGGGAAGGGAGCAGGAATTTGTGTTCTGATAGCCAGCCCTGTGCCCAGTGCTCCTGCTTTGGAATGAATGGCATATTTTGAAGCTGACTCCAATGTTTTGAAATGTGAAGCTGAGGGAGGTACAATTACAGCACCACCTCTTTGTTTCTCTCTGCCCAGTGGATGGGCACCCAGTAATAACCATGTTGTGTTGTCATCAGTATTTAAAAGGTGACTTTTGTGGTGGGCTTCAACACCCTTCACCTTAATGGTGTTTGTGATAAAAGCCTACTAATTGCATTCCTTTGATTATACCATGGCTTGGTTTCTGGTATCATCTTGCTCATCATTTGTCTGGAAATAATTGTCAAGATTTTTCTGGATGAATTTTAATATAAGTTTTAGTAGTTGAGGCTTTTTATGTTTTAAAAAGATAAGTTAATTAATCCCTAGTCAGGTGTGGATTGAGTTTGTAAATAACTGGTGATAGTGATGGTATTTTGAGAATATCCTTCAGCTTTTTCTGCAGACAATAGGGTGAATGAACAGACACTTAGGGCTGGCTTATAGTTGCTGCTAAAAACCTTTCAGAAAGGTCTTTTTTGAAAAAGCACATTCCTGACCATTTGCACTTTGATGGCTCTCTGGAGAAGACTGGAGCAGCTTCTAGTTGGGGTTATTTTGGCATTCAACTGAGCAGGATTATTACAAGATGCATCCTGCCAAGCTGGGGATAGTAGAATCTGGAGAAGACCTGTCGATAATGTTAATTCTTCAGGCAGGGTGGCAACTTCAGAAGGAGCCTCCTGCTATTCCTGCTGGCTCTCCATTAGCAGATTGAAACACCCTTCTCAGCAGTTCTGGCAGTTTCTCCCCTGCTCTTCTGTGAGCTGCTATTTTGATACTCCATGAATTTATTCCCTGACCTTGTTGCGGTGTTTCATTACACTGAAAAAGGAGCACCTATAATATCTTACCTGGTTTGCTCTTTTTTTCTCTTTTCTGTGCTGTTTTACTCAAAGGGGAGAATCTGAAAGCGAAGCTGCGCTTGATGTCTCAAATAATTTTCAAAGAGTGAAATCAGAACATTAATAAAGAGATGTGAGGAATATAAAATAAAGACATATATACAAAAATACAGCTCTTGAATCTTCACTGCTAATTCTCCAGTGTGAAGCAGCCTCCAATGTTCTCACTTGAATGAAAAATTAACTCAATTTATCCATTAGCTCTCTGACAGCAATTGAAAGGATTGCTAAAAAAGATAAGAAATTGTGGGAAAGATATGTAGAATAAAATGGCTGTTGAATCTTCACAGCATGATGTCTACAGAGCAAACCCTCCTGAAGGTTTTACTTTTAGCATCCATTTGTTGGAGCCTAAAACCAAAATGCTTGTCGTCTTCTGTGTGCTTTTAAAGAAGATAATATATGAACCAGACCAGCATTTTGTACTTCTTTGGCTTGGGCTTCTGGGATCTGTTTTCCTTTTTAGCCTTTCTTATCAGCCTGGGGGTGTTTATGCTCCTTCCCCCCCAGCACCTGCTTGGCTGAGTTTCACTCGCTGCGTTTTGCTGGGCTGGGCAGTGGCAGTGCTGCTCTCAGTGCTGTCAGGGGATGTCTGCAGGGACTGAGGGATCACAGATCTTTTCTCTGTACATCTGTGTGTGCCTGCTGCTGCCAGGGAGAAGAATCCCAGAAGCCTGGCCAAACTTTGCTGTCTTCAAAAGGAGTTTGCTAAAATACCTTCTTGAAAATCTGCCTCTATGTGGAAGTGTTTCTCAATTTGTTTGAACCTTGATGAAATGGCATAGAGGGAAGCCCTGTGCAACTGTGCTCAATAGAAACATTCATTAAAGCTAATTTACTTGGTGCTTTTAAGAGATGTAACTATTCATAAGTTGTGGTTTTGCCTGATGCTGCTGGTAGTATTTGTTTTAAGTAGATACACTTGCCTGCACACGCTCTTTGCCCATCTGAAATCTTGTCTGGCTGTGTTGGGTACCTCGTTTTAAGCTTGGTGATCTGCAGTGTTAGGCAAATCCCAGTGTACCCTGGGTGCCTTCTCATTAGGGGAAAAAGCCCTTTATTGTGCATACAATTCCAGCTAAACAGTAACAAGGGAGCCTAAAGAAAAGGTCGTGTCTGTGACCAAGAAATTTCAAAATTTCCTGAAGCATTATCCTTGTTCAGCCATCTTACTGCACTTGCTTTCTCAAGGCTATTCAGTGAATAAGCTCAGGAAGCACAAAGGTACTAAACAGCATTGATTTTGCAGCATGCAGAGCCTGTATATCCCATCAGAGATAAACAAAACCCACTCCTGCTCCTGCAGATGGGCCCTGCCAGTTGCCATGGGAGGATTGCCATGGGTACACAGCCACAGGAGGCTCCTGTTGGAATGCAGAAAACATTTTGGATCTTTGTTTTGTCCCCTTGTACACAGCTGAGTGACTTGGGATTTGAAATTATTAGGCTGAATTTTTTAAAAATGGTGACTTCTCTGATTCAGGAAGTTTTGAAAATTTCCAGCCTGAGAGTATCAGCATGTGGCTGATGTGATTTACCTGATAAAGACCAGGGCTTTTCTCAAAATGAATGAATTGCAGTTTGTTTTCTGAAAGGAGAATGCAGTCTTTGGATCATGTGATGCTTAAATCTGAGTCTGTGGTTACGTGCTTTTTTATAGTCCATGACAAACCTGAAACATTTTTTGCTGGTACCTTCTTCTCTCCTTTCTCTGCTTGATATTTTTCCCCTCCACCTTCTCTGTGCTGGTGATGCCGTCTGGAAGGCAAGCTAAGGGATCTGATCTGCCTGGCAACTTAGTCCCACCAAAAAGGAGATGTATAATTATTCCATCTACCTGGTTTGCCTTGCTCTGCAGAGGTTTGGGTGGTGCTGTTGGAACGAGGGTGGGACTGGGAGGAAATGGCAGAAGAGAAGGAATGGTGGTGGAGTGGAGGGAGTGCCTCTTACAGCAGAGAATCAGGTTTAGATTGTGTTAAAATAAATCTACATGAGATTGAGTGACACAATTGATATCTCTTTGGGGAGATTATTTTTAAGGCAGATGAAACCAGTGAGCCATCCATGTGAGACACAGAATTTTACCCAGTTTCCCGTTACTCATCCCAGCAAGTCCAGGAAAGTTTAGGATTTCCAGCTAACTCAGATGTATTTCAGGGGAAAGACAGAAAATCCTTCCAGTAATCTGGAATTTACAGGGTAGTCAATAAAAATTCCACTGAATTGGGTATGAGGAGTTCCTGATGACTTCAGTGCGCGTTTGCCTTTACTAAAACTGGATTTACATTATTTCTAGTGCAGGAACAATACCTGAGGCAATGCCAGGGACCCCACAACACTGATGTTCAGCTACTTGTGCATCTGGTGGAACATGGCAAGAGAAATAGTTGCTGGAACTTTTTCTGTAAGAAATTCCCTACAGAAGAAAATTTAAATTCATGAAGTAGAAGTAAGACCACTGTCTTTTGAATTGAACTAATTATTTCAAACACACATATGCACACAGGCAGTTCTGGTTCAGTCTTGGCTGACAGATGAACTCCTTTGTGTATCTGCAGTGTTAAACATGACAGCATATATTAAATACAGTGAGTGTGCTGCAAAGCATGCAAGGCAAGTGATTTGTGAGCTCAGGGTAACTCTGAGGTTAGGAACCAGTCCTCCAGATCTAAACTCATGTGGTGACTTACAGATTAATTATGACCAAACATTACAATGGGTTGCTCTGTCATTGGAGCAGTGGGGGAGATCACTGTACTCCTTTATTTCCAGATGATCTCAGTGCTTTTTAAATCTAGTTTTCTGTCAGTTATGTTACAAAGAGTAACAGTGATTTTTCTAGCTTTTCCTCTCACTGAACAATAGTGGATAATACCAGAGGCATTTGCAGGCAGCTCTGCAGTTTATTTCCTTATCCTGCTGCTGTTTGGCCAAGTGCATGTCTTGCTTTTCTTCAGATTGAGTTGATTCATTACAGGAAGAACAAATGTGGGTTCTGGACTTCACCATTTACTTGCAGACCCTTTGCTTATCTCTTCATGTATACAAGTGATTTTTACCAGCCATGAGGTATTTCTCTGTGTGTTTGATAAAGGGCTTTATGGGCAGGTTTTCAATATGATTTCTGTGCTTAAATTGCTCAGAGCAGTAGAGCAGTTGAAAGGGAAATAGCAAATTCTGAAAACCCTTTAATTTTAGACTGCAGTAATCTCCAAAATGAGCCAAGCACTCCTAAAACTGTGGCAGTTACACTGCCTGTGTCCCGTAGCCTATAGAGATGTGTAAGGAAAAGCATTTTAGTGACTCTTAAATTACCATGGTGATAGGCACATGTTTGTGATGTGTATTTAGACTAAAAGGAATTAAATGTATCTGTCTTCTTTCCTCCAGAACTCTCTGTAGCCTCAGTGCAGTT
The DNA here is from genome assembly GCF_037042795.1 of Molothrus aeneus. NCBI lineage: Eukaryota > Metazoa > Chordata > Aves > Passeriformes > Icteridae > Molothrus > Molothrus aeneus. The sequence goes on from NC_089661.1 coordinate 12,958,773, forward strand.
TTTTGTTTGGTGGAGATAGCACTACCCAAGTGGATGATATAACTGGCTTCTTACTGGTATTGCTTACTAAGTGCTGTTTAGGGGAAAAATGGGAGGGTAGGGAGTGGAACAGGAAATGTTGGATGATTTTATTATTATTATTATTATTATTTTATTGCAAGGGAGGGGTGAATAGTACCTAATCTCCAGTGACAGCTTAGACAGCTTGCAGAGCTTGTTGTATGGTTTTATGACAATTGTTCAAACTAATATTCATTTTAATTCACTTATGATTGAAAGGTGGTTTTTGTACTTGTGCTTTTGCCTACCTTGCTGCTTCAGACTGCTTAATTCCAGCAACATATTCATTTTGAGCAAAATACTTGTGTTGATTATTCCCCTTGGGATGTAAAGTTGAGTTTATTTTTGTGAAGGCAGAGAACATTGATTTGGTTATTTTACTTACTGAAATGGGAGACATCCTTCTCAGTATTTTGTAGTGATTTTGAAGTGATTTGTTTTGTACTGGGGGATGCAGTGAGGCTTTGTGCTGTAGAAAAGCTGAAGTTCTGAAAAGCATTGCTGTCCCTGGGCAGAGTGCAGCAGCACAAAGCAACAAGTCTTGGTCAATAAATACTCCCAGCTCAGCTGTTGCAGAGGTCACAGCAATCCTCAGAGCCTTGTTTTTGAAGAAATTAGAATCTCAGGTAGTAATTCTTATCTCAGTCAGCTTATCTCTCTGTGGGCAGACCTTCAGGGCTTAGATATATGTTTAGTTAAGTGAAGCAAACTGTTATCTTTTTCTAACCAAATTTAGTTTCATTTTAGATGCACAGGTGCCTAAACTTTCCCAGTGAGTCTTTTATGTTGTCCAAGGTACGTCTCTTCACACTGCTTCAAAGGGTTTTGTGAATAGGGAATGGATTTAGGATTTTCATAGATGCAGGCTTGTGGTTCTTTGCTTAGCTGGTTACAGAAGATGCAGAAAAATGGGTTACAGGAGGTAATTGGGCAGTTTTCTGTAATGGCTGCTCTGTACAGCCCCTGCACATTGATTGTGGCCTGAAATGTTGGTATTTATGGTACACATTGACTGAAAGGATGACAAGTGTCCATCTTGCCCTCCACAGAATTATGTCAGGTATCTTGAAATAGGTGTTAAGGGTGATAGTCTGACCATGAGATGACTGACAGCAAATTCTCACTTGTTCTGAGAAACCCAACATGATTTTGGAATTTTGTGCATGGAAATAGAACTGTATGCTTTGGGGTGAGCTATGTGCTATTGGCACAAGATTAATGATTTTCAGTGAAATTACAGGGAACAGAGAAACAGCTGTTTCATGGGGGTTGTTTGGGATTTTTTCACTTTTACAAGGGCACTTTTTGTGGGCAATCTTGATCAAACTTTAGCCAGTAATGGCATAGTTCTGTATCATCATGGTGTGTGCTGTGATTAGAGCTCTGGCTGGCCACTTTTGCTGAATCCAAGGTCTTTGATTGTAGAGATAACTGCCCCATCCTCAAGAGTTGGACTGCTGTCCCCTCACATCACAGAATTGTTTAGGTTGGAAAGAACCTTTAAGATCATGAGTCCACCCGTTCTCCCAGCACTGCCAATGGCACCATTGAGCCATGTCCCCAGGTGCCACATCCATAGGTCTTTTAAATCCCTCCATGTCCCCAGATGCCACATTCACTCATCTTTTCAATCTCTCGGGGACAGTGATTCTGCCACTGCCTTGGGCAGCCTGTTCCAGTGCTTGACAAGCCTTTAGGTGAAGAAATGGTTCCCAGTGTTCAATATACACCTCCCTTGGCACAAGGTTTTGAGGCTGTTTCTTCTTGTCCTGTTGTTTGTTATTTGGGAGCAGAGCCTGACTCCCCCTGTCAGGAGCTGTGCAGAGCCAGAAGGTCCCTCCTGAGCCTCCTTTTCTCCAGGCTGAGCCCCTTCCCAGCTCCCTCAGCTGCTCCTCATGGACTTGTGCTGCTCCAGACCCTTCCCCAGCTCTGGACACACTCCAGCCCCTCCATGTCCTCCCTGAATTGAGGTCCGGAGCTGGACGCAGCGTTTGAGGCGCGGCCTCAGCTCACAGTGGGCAATCCCTGCCCTGGTCCTGCTGGTCACACCAATGCTGATGCAAGGTCAGGCTGATGGAGGGAAAGCTTGAGATACTGAGTGTCAGCAGGCTGGTTACAGTATCTGCACATTTAAAAAGAAAAGGGCTGTTGCAGACAGTCATGCTTAAGCAGGTTTTGAATGAAACCTGGGGCCTGTGGTGCTGTCTGATTCAAATTGTAAAAAGTGATATTTTTAACAGAGCACCTCCTACAATGTTTCTCGCTCGACCTGCATCTCAGCACTGTGCCACAGATGCTCCTGGTGCAGTTATACCCCCAACATTCAGGAATAACAGGATTTCATAAATTATGGTGAGATATAGTAGACAAAGATGGTACCAACTTAGTGATTACAACACATGTGTAGTAATTCCAGCTTACTTTTCTGGTTATTCCTTTTGCATGATGAACTGGAATGATGTTTATATATAACATAACATACTACTTATGTTTATGTATATATAACAGTATATATAAATATCATTCCAAGTTTTATATATGCATGTTATATGAATATTTTATATATATGTTTCACCTTGGCTTTCTCATGATTTGTCTTCTTTTGTCACTGTGCTTTTCCTCAGTGTGAATGTAAAAGCATAAATCGAGCCCAGTTTCCTGCCTCCTTTTAAAATCTTTAAATAGCCATTTCTTGCTGTCATGCAGCAGGTCTCAGCAGAAGTCACTTGGTGTAACAGAACTCAGGGTGCTTTAACAAAGAAGTCAGTGACTGTAATAGCTTCTATTGAACCTGGTACTATGTTTTGGCAAATGCATCTCCATTCCCTTTGCATCTGTGAGTAAAAGGTGCTTTGAGGAGGAGGAAAATGTCTGCTTTTTATAGAGCCATGCAGGGGATGCAGTCATTTTGTTGGGTTTTTTCCCCTAACCATCTTCCCTGAAGCCTGCTGTAGGGTGACTGTTTATGTAAAGTCTAGTGTTTCCTAGCACTTTATTTTCAGACTTTATGTAGATGAAATGCTTGTGGTCACTGTCACTGGTTCACCACATGAAGGATGCCTAATAGCATGGGAGCTGTGCTGTCAGTGGGAGGAGCTCACCCAGGAAACTTTTGGAAAAATCTGTCTTGTGTAAAACAAGCAAACAAAATTCGAGCAACATCTTTTATGTGACTGTAACCATGTGTGGAATGTGCACTCCTTCTCTCCCCCCTTGGTCTCCAGTGTATATATAGCATGCATTCAGCCACTTGCTATGGATCCTGTGCACTCCAGCAGGCAGCATGGAGCCAGCAATCCCTTTTCTGTGACTCTCTCCTGCCTGTAGTCTGAGAAGGCAAGAATTGTTTCTGTGCAGTTTGTGGAGGTTGAGGAGGCTGTTTGTGTGTTTTTAGTTTTAACACAAACTGAAAAAAAAAAAAGAAAAGAAAAAAGCTTTCTATTCTCACTACCTTGCAAGGCATCCAAGAGAAACTGGAACCCACAAGGAACTGATGAATGTGCCTTACTGTAAATGTGATTTCAGTCCATATGATTTCTGTGGCCAGGGATTGATTGCAGCACATACCTGTCTGGAGCAGATTATTGAGTAAACTCAGCAGATCTGTAACTGAGGCAGGCTGTTCCTGCCCATAACAAGACCAAAGATTTTGCAGACCATTAATTCATCCATCTAATCAGCTGGAAATTTCAGAGGTATGTGAAAGAATTACCTCTTGGGCACCCTTGAAAATACCAGTTAACTTCATTATGCTTTTCATGTTGAGTCTAACCTGTGCTTTCAGATTGATCTTTTTCTCATAATGAAAATGTTAAGCAAGAGTAAAAGTTGTTATTGCATCTTTGATAGGAATCATGCAAGACGGATCAAGTAGTATAACTCAGTTTAAATAACCTGAAATATATACAGTAATCTTAAGGACTGCATGCTCAGTTCTGCTTGAGTTGTCTGTCTTGTCCTGCTTATCTTCTGTAGAAGTGTAGTTCTCAAAGGCTTAAGTCCTGCACTAATGTGGGCTCACTCCCAAATAGGACTACCTGATATAATTTAAGTTTATTCTCTTGGTTGGAAAGAGGGTAATTGAGGGAACAATAGAAAAGCTTATTAAAAACTGCATTCAGGTTCAAAGGTGTGAAAAGTGAGCTTCCTGTGACAAGATGCTTCCAAAATCTTGTTTTTTCTGATTTCTCGGTGACTTGGTTCCCCAGGGTTAGGCTGTGTGAATTTGAAGCAGTGGCTTGGGCTGTGCTGGTGGCCGTGTTTGCATTGCAGTGGTGGTTGTGATAGACTGGAACAATAACCTTAATCCCGGGCACCTTCTCACCCCTGGGGGAAGGGAGGAGTTCTGCAGGAATTTACAATCTGCTTTGCATTGCATTTCCATTTCTTAGGTCACAGGTTTTTGCATCAGGAAAAGCTTAAATACAGCTATGTTACCCCAGCTTGGCTTTGCAGGCAGTGTCAGTACTGAAGCCAGCACAGAGCAGGCTGCAGGACTTTCTAAAGCTGTGAGCACCCTTGCATATATCCATATACCCTGGTTTTCCTGGGACTGGTTCCTTACAAAATGGCCATGTTCATGCTCATTACCATAATCCATGAAAGCTGCTTGTACATCCTGGGTTCTGCTTCAGTGAACTGGGAAGCCTCTCTGTCTGAAAACAAAATCACAGCAGCCAAGGAATTGTTTGCTTGTGTAGTCAGCCCAGCCCAGGCTCTGTTTCTCTGCCTGGTTGCAGGCTGAGATTGTGGGTAAATGACATGGCTGGCTCTGGGGAGGCTCGCAGGGGAAATAGTGCTGGATGGGCCTTTTCAGCACGTTCACTGCCTTACTTTAGACTTCACATTTCAGGTTGGCTCATGATTTTGGAAAAGAAACAGATTTTCTTGAGATTGCCCACACTCACAGGCTGATGGGACAGCCTCTCACAGTGGTTTGGGTGCAGGTATCACTTTTTATCTAATATTGCTGCAGCATCAGTGGGGTAGAGTTAAAGAGTTAAGGAGGCACTTTACCATCACCTCAGAGCAATTTAGGAGATATGGATCTTGCATTACTGGCTCCTTCTGAAAAGGAAGACCCAAGTGGCAGTGGGATAGCTCCTTACTGATATGAGGCTGCAGTGGGGGATCTCCTGGCCTCAGCAGTGCTGCAAAACTGCCTTAGGGCTCTGTGCAGTCAGGCCTTTGATCAGCAGCAGGCTGGGATTGCACCGGACATTGCTGAGCAGGGACTGATTTGTCCTTGACTCAGGTGTTGGAAAATGCTGAGCAGTTGGTGTTACAGCAGAGAGTTCCATTGCTCTGTGACAGGCAGCTCAGCTTTTCCCTGATAAGGCCTTGAGAAATTAAGCTTTGCTTGTACTGGTTTTGAGCCTTAGTCCATGTGATGCTCATTGCAAATATATGTACTTTGAGCTTTTTCTCTTTAAGCAAATCCATGTAGCAGTACAAAGCTTAAAATCCAGGGCAGTGGCTCAACATCCTTGTTTCAGGTTCACTTCAGGAGGTTGGTGCCTGCTGCTGGCAGACACTGCAAGGCATGGACACTGCTGTTTTGAGCTGTGCCTTCGTGTTGAGTCTGCAGGGAACCTTGTTTAGAAGGGTTAGATAAACACAATTAGGTTGCATTGCCAGCAATGATGTTCTTATTTAATGCATTAATGAGTGCAGGTGGCAGGACCTCTGAAGTGAATTAAATGCAATGCAAACTCCTGCCATACTAGCAGAGCCATTGTGAGCCACTGAGTGCTGAGCCAGCTCATTTGAGAGATGAGGTGGGAGATGGGAATGAGTTGCCCATGCCTGAATGATAATTTTGAGCATTACCTTACAGCACAGTCTGCCTGTGCCAAAGAACCAAGAGCAAGTGAGTGTGTTTTAGAGCTGCATTTCTGTCAATAGCACCATTAAGATAAGGTGCAGATTGACTTGCTTGTCACCTTGTTCTGTTACCTGGCAGGATTCAATAATGCACTGGTTAAAAGAATTCTGCTCAGCCCACACCAGCACTTACAGTGCTAGAACAACACCACCCAAATCTTTTCCTTTCCTTCTATAGGCAAGATGCTGGAATCCAGCACAATTACTGTGCTCTGCTGACCTTTCCCACGGTGAAACCTGGTTTTTATTTCCTGCTGCTTTAACCTTAGTATCAGTGAAATGGTTCCTGGAAAGCTTGTATTGATTGCACATGATTGTCTAATTAAAGTGCAATAAGAAGAATTGCAGAACACTCACTCTTACAGCCATGTGCTCATTGTAGACGCTGTAAATTAGAAAGCTTTCTGTTCAAATATGGAAAATGTCAGTGCTTATTTCCTTTTGAATTTCCAAGCATCTCCTGAAGGCTGCACTTGTGTGAATAATTTTTTTCCTAAATAACAGTTGGAAAGAAATGTTACTTAGAGAAGGAATGAGGCCCTACAGGGGCCCTGCTGTAAACCTGCTAGCTGTAACCCTAAAGGGAGGCACTTCTAAAGTAATGTATTTTAACCTGAAACCTCCTAGATGATCCTTTAATATCATGTACACAAATATAAATGGATATCAATTATACAATATATAGAGACAAGTCTTTAAATAGTACTCTCTAGTCTTACCTGGAGGCTGTTTGTTGCTCTGCCTGGACTTTATGGCTGTTTTTGTTCCCTATTGCTTGTGGTTTGATACTTTCTGGTGACTTGGATCTTGCTGAGACATGTACAATGAGCTAATAAAAATAGATCCTAGTCCTTGATACATTGCAGGAACCCAAGAGTTTGTTGTTACAGGAGTGCATCTTGCTTAGTCACTGATTGAATACGTGGCCTTGAGGAAATCACTGAACTTACCCAAATCTTCAGCTTGCATCTCATCTCTAGATGGCCCATGATTCACTGTGAAGTATTTACAGAGCTTTATGAATGATCAGTAATTCTGCCCAAGACACTAGGCAGAAAGATCAGTAGAGAATCAGTTGGACTTTGAATTAATTAATGATGCATCAACTGCGTACAAAACCTCTTAAGTACATTCAGTATCATGTGTGAAACTGACTTTCCCCTTTCCTTCTCTTCCAGATGTACTTTCCGATTCCCTAGCACGGTTATAAAAATCCAGTTCACATCTTTATACCATAAAGAGGAAGTAAAAGAGGAAGCCTCAACACATCCCCTTCGGCCACTTTACCCTCAAATATCACCTCTGAAGATCCACATCCCGGAGCCGGATCTCCGGAGCGTGGTCAGTCCCCTCCCATCCCCCACAGGCACTATCAGGTAAGATGTTTAATTCTCAAAAATGTCTTCTCTGACATCAGTCTGTCAGCCCTGTTTGGTTTGGTATCCTTGGTGCAAGAAATGCCCCATTAAAAACAACTAATTAAATCTCTGATGTTCAAAATGATGGGAGACTGCTAAAACACGTTGTGGTGGCCAGCAGTAGGGCACAAGGGTTTTGTTTAAGAGCTCAGAGGGTTCAAGGGTAAACGTGAGTGTTGGTTTCACACTATAGAGTTACATATAGAGTCTATCTTTGGCAGTGGAATTAGAAATATTTATTGAGAGCTACCTATATGCATGGAGAAAAGAAAGCAGGCATTTACTTTCTATCTTAAGACTGCCTGTTTTATTTTTATCCCAGTAATATTCTGTTGTTGCTGGGTGGTGCTGCTGTTATCTGAAGTTAGGGACAGGGTGGCCATTGGCACGTGGTTTCCTGGGAATGGAAGGAAATGGGGGTAGGATGCTGACCATCTACTGAGTGGCTGTAGCAATCTAAATGTACATCTGGGCGAGTATCCTGTTTTGTAAATTATCTGATCAGTGGATGTGCAGTAGAAATAATATGAACATCAAGTTAGTGCATGGAATGTTTTCTTTCTTCTTCAGCAAAGAGTTGATGTTATAGAGTTTCAGTGAAATCCTTTAAAGTTAAATCTGTTACTTGAAGTATCATGCGTTTTGTAAAGTAAAGGAGACTTGTGGTATAGGATGATGTATTAGAATTTTAAAACATGTGGACATCAGAATAGCAAGAGTGTGCCTGGTAATAGTAGTAGCCTTTGGCTTGTTTTCTTGTCTGTACATTTGTAAAAAGGTATAATATGCAAATCTCTTTTGACAGCACTAATTCAGTGAGTAGTATTCAAATCTGCATGGCTGAGACTGAGACTTCAGAGTCACAATGAAGCTGGTTTGGGTTTGCATGATCCAGAGGCTTGTTTGGGTTTTTCCGACCGCCTTACAGAGCTGCACAGATGTGCAGTGCAGATATTCTAGAAAGAGGGGCCTGGAGGTGGCTGTGGTTTTAGTCCTCTGTTCAGGCACTGCTTTTGGTTTATATTTAACCTTCTCTTTTTAGATGAAGCTTGTTGCTGGGAGGGGAGGGGGATGGTTCCTTTGCCAACATATGGTAGTTAGTTTCCATTCAGTCATCTTGTGCAAAGCAGCACAGTGTGGTTTGTGTTACTAACAGAGGCTGTATCTTTTGACTCTGGCATATGCCTGCAACTGATATTTGATTCCCTGGGAATGTTTCTTTTGCATAAGGAGAAAGTGGAAATAGTAGTGTTGAATTGTGCTCAGCCCCTAACGCAGTGTTTACTAAGGGTGATTAATGATTGCATCCGTTTGTCTCGAGCAGAAGCTAAGCCAGCCAAGTCTTCAGAAAACCTCAAAAGACATCTGAGGTTTCGCTTGCTGAAGCCCTTTCATTTCCGAGTTCCTCTAACAGAGGAGGGCCTGACACGTTTGTAAACATCCCTGCTCAGCCCCTTCAGCCTTCCCCTCTCCCCCAGCAGGGTCTTGCAGCTCTCCCCTGTGAGCCAGGCTTGGGAAGTGATTTGGGTGTTTCTGCCTGAGAAGGGAATGCTCCTTTGGGAGCATGTAGCTGTGCATTCCGGCCTTCTGACTTCAGGACAGCTCTCTGATCTCTTGGTGGCTTCACAGCGCTGGGTGAGGCTGGCACAGTGTCCTTTCCTCCTTCCCAGAGGCAGAGCTGGGAGGGCTGGTGGGGCTCAGCATGAAACTCAGACCCCTCTCCCACTGCTGCCTTTGGGAGGTGGTTGCTGGGTTCTCCTCCTCCTCCTTCCTCTCCCCCTTCTAGTATTTACTTTCCTAATTTGGTGCGTTTGCCTTGCTCCTCCCTGATTGGCCCATGGAAAATTATTGCAGTTTGGAAATCCTGGGCAGGGTGAAATTTCCTTTTTGGAAAGTGGCTCCTGGCCCCCTTTTCCTGCCTCCACCCTGGTGTAGGGCAGGGGCTGTACCTGCACTCCCCCCCAGATCCAGCCCTGCCCTGCTGACCCCCAGCCCTGCTCTGCCTCCCTGTTTACACTGCAGCTTGCTTCCCTGCAGGTTCTCCCCTGCAAGCTTCTGGGTTTTTTCCAGCCTATTTATTTTCCCTCTGCAAAGTGCAGTGCCTAGAGAGGGAATGAGCTTTAGTTAAACAAAACCAAACCTGCCACCCTCAGCAGCTTTGCAAAGCAAGATTCCTGCTTATTCCTGGGGAGAAATGTGCTCACTGTTTCCTCAGCTAGGTGTTTTGTCTCCAGGAGGGGCTGTGTGTGGATGTGTTTTGAATGCTGTTACAGCTGTAAGGGAAAATGTTGGTTGGCAGCATGCTGGGAGGGTTGCAAACAGGCATGGATTATTTCTTCCTGATTTGAGTTCAAAACTCCTTTTCAAAAAAATCAGACTTGCATTTTTCTTTCCTTTTCCAGAAAGGAAAAGGCCACTGTGGTTGTAGGAACTCAGTAGAAGCAGCCTGCCATTTTGCACAACATGTGAAAGGGCAGAGTAACACTAAATTGCTCCTCAGTAGGTTCAAGGCATTGAAAAGCTCTGTGAAAATCATGTGGGGTTTGCTTGAATTCAGCTCTACTTTTTGGAGATAAAACTGAACAGTTTCAGGAGTTAAGGAAGTATCTGTCAGCACATGGCTTTAAGCTTCTACACCTTGGATTTGGAGGCTCCTCTTTGAGTGACAGTGGTTCCACAGAGTCTCTCACCTGTGCTGTAAACACTTCACTTTGCCTGATTTTGTGATAAATGCCCAATATCACCATGTATGTAACTCTGTGTTGTAACCCATGCCACAGAGTGGCTTGTGCTTGGATTGTTATCAGATCTACAGAAACAAGGTGGGATGCAGGACTCTATTCCTGGTCTCAAAGTCTTACTGAGTTGGAGTTTAGATTTACCATGTTTAGTTTCCTTTTTATGATGGTCCAGTCATTGTTAATGACCCTGTAGCAGTAACTTAACTCAGTTTACCAAATAGCATTTCTCTGCAGCCTTGCCCCTCAGAGCTGGGGTGGTTTTAATATCTATGAAAATTAAATTATTTCTTTGTACTTGCTTCCCTCTTCTAGACAGCAATTATGTTCTCAGTGAGATACATGTATAGAGATATACACACACACAGACAACAATACAGAAATACTAAATGTCCTACTCTGGAGGTCAGTAGTATTATTCATATTTTACAGCTGCTACTTCTGCCTTATCTCTGCACTAGAATAACTTGGGGCTCAAACGTTTTGTCTTGTACTTGTTTGGGTTTTTTCACGGAAAGGGCATGGTTTCTTATCTCACAAACAAAGTCTTTATCAGTAAAAAAATTTCTTTGACATGTAGGAGTAAGAGTCCTTAGGGTCCTGTGAGAACCATGCTTGAAAAGTGCCTGGTGAGGTTCAGTGTTACCAGCTAGACTGGTACATATTTGTGTGTGAAGCCAAATTGGTATTTTAACTGTTAGCTGTTAATGTGCCTGCCCATGTTTGGCTGTTACTAGAAGGGTTGATAGCTAGTTTGCAATGTAGTTAATGGCATGAATAATGAAAGATCAACTTCTTTTGTTCTATAAGCTTGATTAGTAAACCAGAAGGTGTGAGCTGAATTGTTTGGTTTCATATGGTCCTTTTTTCACTGAGAGAAATGAGTTCAGTAACATATTGCATGCTCTGATAGTGGATTACTCAGAGGTAACTGCAATTATCTTGACTTAGCCACCAACTTGTTTTGTGGCCTTTACCAGGTCATTTAAATTCATTGTCTGATTTTTATGCATGCATAGTGTAATTACTACTTCATAGGCATGTGTAGTAGATAAATTATGTATTGAGCTGTTCTTCCATAAAGCATGACATGAGTGTGTGTGAGCCATGTTCCAGCAGACCTGCAAATGCTGGTTCTGCTTTGATCCAGACTTGGCTGGGAAAAAGGAGGGGAGCTTTTTACAGGCTCTAGGATAGCCATGCACTGCTGTTTCACAACCCTTGGGATTTAGTCTGCACTTGCACATTTACTCTGGAGGTGTGTAGGGGAAGCTGAATGAAGCCTGGTTTCGGTGGATGCCTTCACTCACTGGAGCAGGATGCATAAATATTCCCCATTCCATTTCATTGAGGCTTTGCCTCTTCCCAGAGCACTGTGAGCCATTGAGCTGAAACGCTGCTGAAGAGCTCCAAGGCAGGTTTTTTGCAGGCTCTTTTGCATCATCTCAGTTATACATTACTTCCTGCACTCAGGCAGAATGCACAGCTCGGGCAACTCCCACGGTTGGACAGAGAGGTGATTATTTTTAATCACCCAAGTCTCCAAACCACAAGCCAAGGAGGATGATGCATATACATCACATAAGAGAAGCAGCAGCCTGTGCTGGGCTGGGGAGCTCCTACGCATGCTTATTGCAGATAATGGACCGTGTGCTCGAGGACATGTGCCAAGCCATGTGCTGGAGGAGGGGTTGCAGATGTCACCAGCTACAGGAGCACTTCCTCTTCCCCAATGAGTATAAAATGCTCACTGAATCCACAGTTGGAGTGAAGTCACTTCCTTTCCAGGGGAACCCCTGGAGCACTGACGAGTAATAACAATTTCACCTTTCGTGGATAGCTCACTTTCTTTCACTTGTGGCTTGTTCGACAGCTTTGGTTTTCTTCAACATTAAGCAGGCAGGGTAGCTCTCAGATTTCTCCTTTCACATCAAAATCCAGCTTGGTTTGGCAGTCTCACCACTTGTGATTGCTTCTGAAACCTGTCTGAAACACGCAACGTGCAAGGACTTGTCTTTCTTTGAGTTACAGTTTTGGGGCTAGGCTGGGGAAGGTGAGAGCAGTGGAGGATTCTCAGCCATTCTTGCTGATTGGTGTATCGTGGAAAGGCTTGTTTCGCAAGTCCAGGGGCTGTACTTTGACCTGATTCTTGCTTATTGCACATGAAAAGCGTCCCTGTATCTTCATGCCCCTTTTTGCAGGCTCATGAAGTGGAATATTGTGGTTGTCAGAGGTTTGTGCTATTTCTCTAACCATAGTCCTTGTGCCCAGGGCAACAAACTTCCAGCTTGCATTCGAGGAACAGACTGGGGAGGATTATAAGAAATGGTGATTTTTTTTTTCTCTGTACCAAACAGGGGCTTAAAAAATGCCCATTCAGACTGGAATCTGTATATTGGCAGCGTTGCCAAGGCTGTAACTCTTATCCCTGCTGTGTCTTTTACCTGCATCACAAATGTGCACGTGGGAGTTTTTCAAAGGCACTACCATGTACATACCATATCCTAAACCAGCAATTTTGGTTTTGTTCTTCTTTAGCAGTGCAGATTCCAAGTCAGGTGAACAATTCTTTATGGGATCCCAGGTAATCTTTCCTCTTTGTCTTAGAGAGGATATGTGCTTTTTCCATATACCTGGTTTAAATTTAGCCTCCATAGCTTGATCCTCAATTGAGTAATATAGGGCAACTTTCCTGCATTGTACTACTGCCTCTCCTTCTGGGGAAGTTGGCACTGGAATTTGGGAGTGTTTTGGTTTCCAGATTGTTCACAGACTTGTAATATGACCATAAATAAATAATGTAAGTACTTGTTGCTTCATTTTTATTTTTATTACCGCCTAGTCCATAAAACATGCCTAGTATTGAGAGACTGTGGAAATCTTTATGTGAGAATCTCAATGTGCCCAGGGAACAGATCTCTCTAGCAGTGTTTCTGCCTCAGACATGGGTATCTTGGGGATTGTATAACATAGAAAATAGAGTAATGCTGACTTAGGTGTAGTTTGCCTCCATTTTCTTGGACAGGAGACTGCGTTGGACCAGGGATTTCTGACTGTCTTCTAAAGCCCTGGTGGTTTCCCTGTCCTTCCCTTTCCTCAAGAATTTGTGTACTGGCCTTCTCCATTCACACAGACTTTGTCATCAGCCCTGTCTTGCAGCATGTCACCCCACAGTGTAGCCACAGAAGTAGAAGCACTTTCTTTTGTTTTGGACGTGCTGCTTGGTTTCATTTTGTGCTTACCATCTCTTCTGGTGCAAGAGGCCAGGAGCTTAACACTTCCTGTTGGTTTTGTTTTTATAGTTCTGTCACTTTGTACCTCAGCTTCTGTCTCTAACAATTTTTTCTTGCATGAAATCCATTCCATATCTCCAATCATCCTACTTATCCCTGTCAGTACCTTCTCTGGATCTGCTCTATCCCTTTTCCTTTCTTTTGTTTTTTAATGAGAAGAGACAAGCAACACACAGTGTCCTGGTGTGAATGCCCCATGCACACAGTGATCCGCCCTATTTTTGCAGGCTGATTCTTTGGTTAAACAAACTGATTGTGGACATTCCAATAGCAATGCAGCACATTGTACACACTCTCCAGCAGCTTAGAGTTAATTGCTGCTAGCAAGTGCTGTGAACTTGCAGGCTGGGTTCCTCTTGGCAGGAGTTGAAAGTGAATTGTGGTGTTCCAAAGAACGTTCAAGCCCCGTGTTTAAAAGGCATCCTGCCACTTACATGGGTGAGTGTACTGCAGACACTGCCTTCAGCCCTCATCTTTCTGGCCTTCCTGCCAGAGAAGGGTTAAGTCTGAAATGGAAAACATGCTGCAGAGGACTGGGGTGATTCAGCACGTGGTTGTAGTCTGATTCTAAAGCTGAGTTCTCAGCATGGTATTTAGAGAACTGTGGCTCACTGGCTGCCTGCAGTCACTGTTTCAAGTTGAGATGCTGAATCCTCAGTGGATATCAAAGATCTCTGGCACTTGGGGCATTTACCATGGTACCATAGGATTAAGATTGTGGGTAACTGAAGCTGGGTTGCTTCCATGCTCTGTGTGCCTTTCAGTGGTGCAGAACACTTGGTTCTTCTCCAAAATGCTCTCTTCAATATCAAGCAAGCTTAACCCAAATTAGCTTGGATTGCTTGTAAGTTGAGTTTGCCAGCATGGACAGTGAGCATGGATCACAGCAGTGTGGTGGGATCTCACAGCAGGGTGAAATTGCAGACCTAGGGGTGCTTTTCTCAGTGGAAGGTTATAGTATCAACATGGATCAGGTTATGGCCAAGTATTGATGCCATGTTAATATCCAGCAAATCATTATTAGTGTCCTTGCAGTTGATTTTTGTTCTATAGGACAAACAGGTGATTTTAGGGAAAACTCTTTGTTTCATAATATTTTTAAAGGGGGTGTGAGTGCATGCAAGCATCCCCCGCCAGCCCCTGGCTTTGGGTGGTGAGGAGAATTCCAGGAACTCCAGGAAACTGATGTCACTGCATTGTGTTTGCTTGTTTTCTTTTGACTGCACTAATGTTTAATTTTAACTTAACCCTCAGAGGGGTATTTTTAGTAAAACTGTTTCTTCACTCCTTCTGTCCCATGTTGGGAGGGGAACAGATTGTGTCTCCTTGTTTTTTCCAGTAGTCAGCTCTTTCTGCCTCCCCTCTGAAGAGCTGTGATGATTGACTGAGAGCTTGAGCACTCAGCAGCATGTGTTACCCTGTCTGTGCTTGGAGTGCCTGAACCTGGTGTTTGTTCTGTCCCCACATCTCTTGATTTGATCATTGATCCAGGCTGAAAGGAAGCAGATCTACCTGGACAAAGGGGCTTCATTCTGATAAAAGATTGGTATCTCTTCCAAATCTTTGGTATCGCTGTGTCCCAGGGGGCAGCTGCTACTTTAGGGGATGATCATGATCCTGTTCTTCAGTGAATATCTGCTGGGAGAGCCTGGCTTTTCTACAAGTTATTAACACTTTAGTTTGGAAGGGCTTTGTCAACACTCCAGAGAATCACAGCCCTGTAAGAAATGGGTTTCTCCCTTTGGTTTTTTCTTTGTTTGTTTTTTTTAGCAAGAAATCACACTTGAAATTCAGACGCTACAGCTGGAGAGGCAAAAACTGAGCTGCTTGCTCTGCTAATCTTGAATAAAGGAATAAATTCTTTTATCTATTTTTATTTATGTATTTATTAAAAAGGAAAAGAAAAAGCAAGAAATGCAGCTCTGCAGAGCATGGATTTATTGGAGAACTTTTCTTTCTTCCATATCTTTGTCCTGAGTTTTGGCTGCTGTCTCTGTGGTTTGCTGTTTGTGTATTTCTGCAGACAAATAACAAAATCAGAAAACTGTTTCATCCTATTCCACTTGTAGCCTGTGTGTTACAATAATTGCTCGGGTGCCAGACACAAAAAGAATCACTGTGGTTTTAGTTTGTCATTGTTTCATGTATGAAAATGGCTTTCAGTTGTAATTATCTGCACATTATAAGAAGTGTGTATGTGAAGAAGCTATGGAAAAATGACAGCAGAATAATTAAATTCACACCAGCTCCTCATGCGAATACTAAGACATCAAGAGTGTCTTCTGTGGTTTAGTATTACCCACTTCCAAAGCTTGGAGTAGGAAATTTTCATTCATTTTCCTGCACAAATAGGTCTCTGCTCTTTGAAAGGCTGGGCAAGAAATGCCTTTATCTCTGGCAAAGGGAGATCTGTAAGTATGGACTATCAGCATTTTATACCTTGCACTTCCTGAAAGCTTTGCCTTCTGCTGTGCTTCTGAACAGCATCACCCATGAATGCCCAGGACTATTGGGAGGCACTGAAAGGGTTACCAGGAGCTGTACAAGGCTGGTATATGGGACAGGAGTGAGCTTGGCTTCCTTGTTTCAAGGGTTTGTGGTTGCTGGATATTTCTGCTGCCTTTTCTCTGCCCCCAGCTCCCCCGTTCTGTAATTCACTTTTAAAAGAAACCAGTCTGGGTTGTGCTGAGCTCAGCACTGCAGCCATTTGCAGAGACACCACAAGGAGTAGCAGCACTTCTCAGTTTACAGGCTGGACTGTGGTAGGAAATGCTCATTCCTTACACTGACAAATTGCTTCTGCACCCAAGGTATTGCCCACTGAGCAAACAAGGGTTGTCTCACTGCTTCCTCTCCATCCCTGTGTCTATGTGGGAGAAGCTATCCAGCCAGTCACCTTTTGAGGAAGGGACCATGTTCAGTGTTTTTTCATACAGCATTTGGTGCAGTGCTGTGATGAGTGTCAGCATTTGCTTGTGTCAGTTATTGGGCATTTCACCAGTAAGAGGATTGTTTATGCCAGTTTTACTGAATTCTAGTTCCAGCTGTGAGCTTCAATTTGCATCTTTTCATACAATTTGAACTGCTTGTTTTGCTATGTAAATCTTCTGTGTATTGGTTTGCTTTCTTGTTTACTGTTTCTCTGCTCCTAGAAGACATTTGTAATCCTGGGATTTGGCTGTGCATCCTGCTGTTCTGGCACTGAATCCCTCAATTCTGGACAGCACAGGACAGGGAGAGACAGAAAAAGGGAACTTCAGCTTCCCAGACTCATCCCTCCCCTCCCATCCTTCCAGGCCAGGTTGGATGGGGCTTGGAAAGACCTGGTCCAGTGGAAGGTGTGCTTGACCATGGCAGGGGGTTGGAACAAGGTGATCTTTAAGGTCTCTTCCAATCCAAACCATTCTTTGATTCTTCCAACCCTAAAAATCAAGGACGTGTGATCCCTAGACAAGCCTCTCTAATTAGTTCTCATCTTGTAGCACTCATTTCTGTGTGCCTGCCTGAGTGATGTTGCAAATTATATCCCCCTTTTATGTGTTGGTAGCATTTTATCACCTTTCGCAGCCTGCGGTGCTCAGTCACCGTTCCTGTAATGCCATCTTGTGGTGGCCCTGCCACTCTGAACGTGCCTTCTCCAGCCAGAACTGATGCTGGGCTACCTCTGTGTGTAGGCAGTGAGTGCAGCTCCCCTTTGCTGGGTGTGGGGTGAATCAAGGAAACGCCTGTCTCCAGCTGTTTGGTGTCGGGGAATGGCCTTGTGGAGCTCAGGTGTGGTGTCAGGGACCTTCATGGCAGATCCATGCTCTGGGTGCTTTAGCTCTGATACTGTAGAACTGTCTGTTAGGAGGATTGATTAACTGTGGTCTGTATTACAAGGAGATTGGTGTGTTGTTCCTTAACAAGTCATAATAACAAACTATCCATTTACTTAAATATTCATCCTTCATACACTGTATGTTGTTTGAAGTGCTTCTCTAAACACAAAGGAGTTGTTTAATACTTTGAAATGCTGCTCTGTTGTGATTGCAGGAAGTGTATATGGCAGGGAGTGTCAGGATTTTGTAGAAATTCCAATTTTATCTCTGGTGGATTTTTTTCTCAATCTGTCTGGGCTTTGGGTAAGCCACAGGGGGAAAAGTAAGGCCATTGCATCTGCTTCTCCATGACCGAGAGCTTTACTGTACCTTCAAGAGTAACAACTGCGTGCCTTGCTAATAAATGAAATAACAACTGTATTTCTTTTTGGTTTTTTTTGCCTCTCCAGTGTTCCCAACTCTTGCCCAGCCAGTCCACGTGGTGCTGGATCCTCAGGATATCGTTTTGTTCACAACATTACCTCGGATCTGCAGCTGGCAGCAGAGTATGCGGCAAAGGCAGCCTCAGAGCAGCAGGCAGATGCATCTGGCGGGGACAGCCCAAAGGTTCACACAAACATTACCTACCCAGCACTGCTCCTTGGGAGGATTATTAAAGCCTGGGGCTTTAGTGCTAGTCCTGGTTAGAGTTTAAAGGGGTTTAAGAACATCCTGGCAATAAGGGTGCTGTGTACAGTGTCCTGCAGGGGGTGGAGGTCATTCCTTCCAACTGTGCTTGGCTTAGTTGTAGTCTCTGCTTGCTTAGCTGCCTGAAATGTATTCAAATCACTCACTAAAGTGTTTAAGCAAGAATAATATTTTTGCTTATTTGATAAATCAAGATCCCATAAAGAAGCACATAAAATTCAGCATCTCATTTTCTTCTTTTAATTAATGGTATTTTGCAAAACACAGTTGGAGAAAGCAGAAGCAGGGGAAGAAACCAGATCCTTGTCATGAGAAGTCTGTAGTCAGACTTTAAAACAAACATGAAGGCCTGTCAAGTAGGCGTTAAACAAGGAGAGTGGCAAGTGGAATCTAGATTAAAAAATAACTTAGTTAGAGTGATAAAATGTAATTTTGGTGAGCTGATCTTCAGATCAAAGTTAAAAGTTCCATATCCAAAACCACCTGATTTGGGATTGGGTGGAGGAGCACACTACTAGGTGGCTGTTTTTTGTCGAGTTGATTCTCCCTTGAGACAAGAAGGGTTGTTCTTGATGGAGTAATGTGAAGAGTTGGAAATACGAGATCTAGCAAACAAATTAAAGTTCCTAGAATGAAATAAATCCTGCTGGAGAAGGGAAGGGATGGGATCAGGTTTCATGTTGGGCTTGTTGCTGGGAGGAGGGCTGATAACATACAGCCTCAAACCCTTCTAGCAGAGTGGAGCTGTAGCTGGGCAGAACTGAAGGCTTTAATTCATGAGCACAGAAAGCAGTGAATGTACCTATACTCTATTTATTTATTCCAATTGCCTGTCTTGACCCCTTTCCTTGTGCTGGTGCAAGCATGTGTGGGACAGTCAGTGGGGAATGGAATCAGATTGAAGTTGGGGTTTATGTGTGTTTGTGGGGAGATGGAGGGAGATACTTTCATCTGACTCAGCCCTGTAGCTCTGTTCGAACACAAATGCTTGTGTGAAATGGGGTGGTGGCAGCATAAAACAGCAGTGGGAGAGCTGATGCTCTCTTAGCTGCCCTGCTGCTCTCTTAGCATCAGTGAAAATTACAGCCCAGTGTGCTTTTTAAGTTTGGGTTGTGGTACTGCAGCATAGGAATTCTTTGTTAGTAACTAAATTTTTGTTTGGCTTTTTTTTCTTGCTTAGGATGAATCCAAGCCACCCTATTCCTATGCTCAGCTGATTGTGCAGGCCATATCTTCAGCACAGGACAGGCAATTAACACTAAGTGGGATCTATGCCCACATTACCAAGCATTATCCATATTACAGGACTGCTGACAAAGGCTGGCAGGTGAGTTCTTGACACTGACAAGCTTTTAAACTACTTTGACATGGCTTATCTGCTTTGAAATGCATTTATTAAAGATTTGGGGCACTGGGAATAGAGCTGCTTTGACTGTTCCCAGAGTGAATTTGTTTAACACAAGCTGACTAGTTCATTTGTGGGTGATTAGTTTTCTTGGAGTTTTTTTGAATGCTTTGTAGGGCAATGTAGTGTGTTACTGTTGGGCTCTCTAGTTCCTCTTTTAATGCTGTAGTCATGTGTCTTTCATTTTGTATTTTGTTTCCCTATGTCCTTGCTATCAGTCACTCCTCTGCCCAGATACTTGCTTAATCCTTCACCTCATCTTTGACGTGATTTCTCCAAGCAGAGGATATCCAGCCTAAAACTGAGGCTCCAATTTTTAATCATAGCACCTTAAATAATTACAGATATTTTGTTTTCCCAGTGTATCAGCTGCACTGCCTAAGTCAGTTTGCAAGTTCTGAATTTGAGTGGGAGCTTGGGAAACTGGGAGTCCATGGACTCTTTGTGGTACTCAAGGAAGCCTGACCAGCTTCAGAGGAGAGTTTGGATGTAGTTAACACATGCTAAATCAAACTTCAATGTTCACTTGAGGGCTGCTTCCAAAGTTTCAAGAACCTCAACTCCACCTGCTTTCAGACTTTTTCTTGGCATCACACCTCTGCCATGGGTGTTGGCATTTGAATGTAATACACTAATACAGCTGCAAAGGCTCTTGCAGCTGCTGATTTCACTGTGTGCAACTGGCAGGAGCAGTACTGCTTGGTGCACTTTGAGTGCAGTTGGAATAAATACATTTCTGCCTCCCTGGCTTTTCCCTGCAGTTCTAATTAATTGTGGAATTCACTTCCTGCCCTAACCTGCTCAGCAGAGTTGTGCTTTGTGAACCAGTTGCTGCATCCTGCTTCAGAGAGCTGCATTTCAGCAGGGAGTGAAGCTGCCTTTTTCTCTCCTCTCCAGTGGCATTGTAAGGCTTCACCATTGCAAAGGTTGTCTAAACCTGCTAAAAAAGCTTCTCTTTTGTTTTGAAAGTAGAAGAGGGATGAGTTAGTGCACATGGAGGGTTGCTGAGCCCTTCCCCAGCCCAAAAGGCAGCATTACACCCTGTAAGAGGTGGGTTGTTACAATGGAAAGGATAAACAGTCTTGTCATCATCCAGAGAGCTGCAGAGTGCCACAGAGCTCATGGGTTCCTCCCAGAGCTGGCTGAGGCCATGTGGCTGCCTTGCATTGTGATTACTGTGAGATGCAGTGTCCTCTAGGGCATGTTTGGGCACCCTGGTAATCGTTTGGCAGGTGAGCAGTTAGCACAGGCTCAGGCAACTTTTTCCACTTGCCAAGAATAAAGCTTGTCTTTTGAGAGAGTTCTGATGTGGTTTACAGTGATTTCCCCCTGCCTCAGCAAAAGCTCTGCTTTCATGGCTTTCCACAGAGAAGTCACTGCTCTGGCTCCAGATGTATTTCAGTAATGGTTGGTACTGAGCAAACCCATCTTTCAGCTTGGTCAGGAGAAATTCCAACACTTTCCCTCAGGTTTTCTCCTGCTATTCTCCTGTGACTTTGGAGCTGTGTGAGTTGAGTGACTTGTTTCTACCTTTAACACTGATTCTGGCAGTGTGGATTTATTTTTCCAAGCTGTGTGGTGCAACTCATTTGTCTTTGTTACTTCGTGGCAAAATAATCACCTCATTCCTGTGCTTCCTGCAGAATTCCATTCGGCACAACCTCTCCTTGAACCGTTACTTTATTAAAGTCCCACGCTCCCAAGAGGAGCCTGGAAAGGGCTCCTTTTGGAGGATTGACCCTGCCTCTGAAGCCAAACTTGTAGAACAAGCATTTAGAAAAAGAAGGCAAAGAGGAGTGTCCTGCTTCCGAACACCTTTTGGGCCTCTCTCCTCCAGGTAACTTCAATTTCCTCTCATCTCTCTGCCAAACTCATTACAAAGAAAATAAACTAAAACTTCTCCTGAAGTACAGTGAGTATACTTTGCTTCTGTTTATAGTTTGAGAGGTGATATAGTTAGTCCTGAGGCATAATCTGAAAATTGTTCTGACTTCTTAAGTGTTTAACAAAAAAAATCCAGAAGCAAACTACAAAAATGCATCAAATAACGTGTCTGTTTTGGCATCATTTCAAAGAAATTCAAAGCAGTTATCACTGGAGTGAGTGTTTTCAGATGCCAATCTCTGATTTCAGGAAAGCTGTGTTTAGATGTGGATTAGATCATAGTGGGAAGAACTTCTGTGGTATTTAAAACACTCTCCTACAGGGAGATCAGGTTGATGGTGGTTGTCAGCAGTGAAGCAACAGGAGTTCTGTGTGGCTGCTCCAGTCAGCTCCACTGCCTTGTGCAATGACAGCTTCTTTGAGCTCTGTAGCTCTGAGGAGAAAACTTGGAATTCAGCACTAGCTGTAGCAATTTCATGGAACATTCCTCCCACACCTCCTATTTTCTCTGTTAAAATGTGGGGGAAACAGGAGGAGAGTTTTTCAGCTTTTTATTCTGGTTTGTCATTAAAGAAATGTACAATTCCTCACGTGTTTGGGACCAGAGGTGGGAACCAAGTGGTTGGGGAGGGAGGCAACAGGGAGGAGGGGAAGCAACTGCTCTGCAAGCATATGCAGGGCCAGACATTTGCCTCTGCTTGCATCTTTCTTCTTCTCCCTGTCACTCTCAAACTCTGACATAGGTTCTTTGGGAATGACTTGAAGTTATAAAACTGATCTGAGTGTGCAGCATTTGGGCATTCTCTGTCAGCAGTGGGTCTAACAATGAAATGTTAACCCTGCTCTGAAGGGTCCAGTTTCCTTCAGCAAGGAATAACACAACAGTATTTGGAGCTGGAGTGTTTGTGGGGTCCCTGTGTACCTTTCAGCTCTTCCCAGCAGGACTGCAGTGGGTGGTGTGGAGGAAAGGCTCTCCTTCCTAGAGAATCCTCTCCTGGACATAACTCTGGGTCTCTGCTGCTGTCTCGTGGTCAAAATACATCTGCACTTGCCAACGCTGTGTTTTGGTGTTTCAGGAGTGCTCCTGCCTCCCCTACTCACCCTGGCCTGCTGTCCCCTCACTCTAGTGGCCTACAGACTCCAGAGTGCCTGTCACGGGAGGGCTCACCCATTCCACACGATCACGACTTTGGGTCAAAGTTGGCCTCAGTTCCAGAGTATCGCTATTCCCAGAGCGCACCCGGTGAGTAGCTCCTGTTCCAGAGCTCCTCTTCCTGTTCACTTGCCCCACGTGCCATGCTGAGAACACCACAGGAAGGCTTCTGCAGTGCTTTTTGGAGGATCCAGGACTCTCTTTCCACTTTGTTGTTAGAGACTGATGGTGCAAGTACAACTTCAAACCATTTTCCTGACTCCTCTTTGGATGAGGGGCAGAATGTGCAGAGACAGCTGATCTAACCTTGAGCTAGGTGGCTGTAAAGATCTGACAGCAGAGTAGCCATGGTAACACAGCTCACTTGCTCTCATTTGCTACCCTCTGGATAAGATCAGCTTGGCTACACCAGGCTCTGGTGCTGTGGCCAGGACCTGGTAAATATCTCCTTGTCAGCTGTGCTGACCTGGGGTGAGGTTGGAAGGCAAAGCTCATTAAGGAAAGCTTGGTTTGGGGTATTTTCTTAGGTTTATTATGGCTTTTATTCACAGAAATGTGCTCAGATGACAAGTAGGGGGTTTTTGTACATGAGGAAGGAGAAGTTTGAGGGTGGTATTTTTGAAGATTAGATTTTTTTTGTTTGTTTCTACCTCCATTCCTGCTAATGGTGCAGCACTGAGTAGGCTGGAAGCACACAGATGAAATAAATGGGGGTCTTTTTGCCTCTCCTGTTAACAGGTGCTTCTCTTTTCTGTTCAGGATCTCCAGTGAGTGCCCAGCCTGTGATTATGGCTGTTCCTCCCCGACCATCCACCCTAGTGGCCAAACCAGTGGCCTACATGCCAGCATCCATAGTGACTTCCCAGCAGCCCTCGTGCCACGCAATCCACGTTGTTCAACAAGCCCCCACTGTCACCATGGTCCGGGTGGTGACCTCCTCTGCAAACTCTGCAAATGGATACATCCTCACAAACCAGGGCACAGCAGGAGGAGCTCATGAAGCTGCAGGAGCAGTGTTGGACTTAGCTGCTGACCACCGAGGTAGTGTTCACCTCCCTTGCTGCTCTGCTAATAAGTCTTGAACGTTTTCACTCACTGGGCACTGAGCCATTAAAAAAGATGTTTCTCCAGGTAAAACAAAAACCAAATGAGAGCTCATCCATTTTTTGTCTCCACCAGAGAGCAGGACAACTGTGTTCCCTTGTCTCCTGGGGAACAAAGGAGCCTTTGGAGCCTGTGAAAATATGCAGTGCTTAAAATTTGCTTATTACCATAGAATCACAGAATGATCTGGATTGGAGGGTACTTTGAAGATCATCTCATTCCAATCCCCCTGCCATGGGCAGGGACACCTTCCACTATCCCAGGGTGCTCCAAACCCCATCCAACCTGGCCTTGGACACTTCAGGGATGGAGCAGCCACAGCTGCTCTGGGCAGCCTATGCCAGGGCCTCATCACCTCCACATGAAAGAATTTCTTCCTAATATCTCATTTATACCTGGTGTTTGAAGCCATTCCCCTTTGTCCTATCTCTCCATGCTTTTATAATTATCCCCAATACCAGTATTTATGCCTGTGTGTTGGCTATGAAAGCATGTGCACTTTCCAGCCAAAAGAGAGAGCCTGGGAAAGGCTGCAACTCTGCTTCAGGATGGTTTTGTAAATAAATGATTGAGCCCTTCTTTTCTGCAGGCCTGGATTCCTAGAGGAAAGCATGTGCTTCTGGAAGTGCAGGCAGTGCCCCATTAAAGCAATCTTCAAAAACCAGTTAGAACAAAGGCCCTTTTTTTTTGTCCCTAAGCTGGAAATTCCAGCCTTGGGGGATTTAGTGAGTTAAATATTCTCTTGCTGTGATCTAGACAACACCTTGTCTGCTCCCCATTTCAGAAGGTCTTAGTGCTACAAGGTCAGTGTCTGTTGTAGCAGCAGCAAGGCTGGTTTCTCTGACTGCTTTTATGTGGGCAGTGGGACAATGGTCCCTCTCTCTAAGGGAAGGAAAAAATGACAAAGAGCTTCCCCTCTTGCAGCAGCAGGACCCCTGGCATTTTTAGTTCAGCACTGGTTATCTTGCTTGAGTTTCACTTGCATTCTCTAGAAATTCCTGTCTGGATCCCATACATGTTCCTGAAGCACTAACAGTTGCAGCTGCCTGTCACCTGCTCCCTTCTTTCATTCACTGGTTCTTGCTGTTGCCTGTTCTTTCCCTACTTGTCTCACTTGTATCCTTTTCCAGTCTCTACTTTCCCTGTTTGCTGCATTTTCCTATCTGAACTCCTTGCTTTCCTTGCCTTTTCTCTCCCCACTCCCATCAGCTTGCCTGCAGGTTTTACCTCAGTGCTGATGTCCCATCTAACTCCACTCTTGTTGTGTGCAAATGTTAAAATGGGAGAGGCTTGCTTTTCCCAGAAGACTAATGAGATTATTCTTCCTGCCCCCTGTCCTTTGAGATCAACAGAGCCCCTAGAAGAGTGGTTCCTCTCCTTTCCTGCATGTCTGGCAGGATGCTGTCCTGTATCTGTGGCATACCTGCTGAATTGACCCCTTACTTATCCTGGGAAGTGAGAAAAGTGGTTTAGTGCTCTCAAGCAATTACCTCTGTCCAGAAACTCTGCTCTCCTTTTTTATTTTTTGTCCATCCTGTTTTTTTCCTGTACTTCCACAGCAAAAGCTGGCAATTGTGGGAAGACCTCCTTGTAAATCAGCCTCCATGCAGGCCTGACAGCAAGCTGCTGCAGACTTTTGGCTCCAGGCATTGTTTAAGATCTTAATGCCTTCTCCTGCTGTGTGGTATTGAAAGTCAGGCCAGTTTGTTTGAAATTGCAAAGTAAGCTATGAGATTTGCAGTGCTTGCTGTCCATATCACAGCTGTGATGTGCCAGTAAGGGAGGTGATGCCTTTTTAGGGCAAAAGATCAAATTGATGTGTTTGATTTTTTTCAATTTTTTCTTATGGCTTATGCTGTAAGAAAAATGTTTTTAATACTGATAGAGTAAATGTACAATAGAGAATATTTTAATGTTTCCAAATACTCATCCCTGACCTTCTGTGGTGCTGAGATATTGTGATCCTGGGGCGTGTATCCCTGCTAATTAATTCTCATTAATCCCTGAGTTAATGAGAATGAAACCTGCCTCTAAGCCAGGGCAGTGACTGATCCTTGTTTTTTCTGCCCTTCCGCAGGCATGGACGAGAAGCCAACGATCGCGTTTGCCACCATCCCCACGGCCAGCCGTGTCATCCAGACCGTGGCCAGCCAGATGGCCCAGGGTGTCCCTGGGCAGACTGTCACCATCCTGCAGCAGGCAGCCCCTGTGGCCCTGGGGCAGCACCAGCTCCCAGTGCGGGCAGTGACCCAGAACGGCAAACACGCCGTGCCCACCAACAGCATCGCCGGCAGCGCCTACGGTGGGTCTGCTCCCCCAGCTCAGCAGCCAGGGGGTAAAGCTGCAAGGGTTTTCTCCTCTTGCTTTCTGTGTGTCAAGTTATTCCATGTGTCCGGTTCTATTGCAGTGGGAGGTTCCCTTCTGTCCACCTCTGCTGCCTTTCCTGGGGGAAAAGCCCCGCTCTCTCTGGCAGAAAAGCTCTGTCCTTCCTTTGCCCTTGGCTATGCAGTTATTAGTACTGAGACTCTCTACCTCTTGAGGTTACTTGTTGAAAGTGTTAGTGATTCTTGTGGGGAGCCTGTTTTCATTTATTTTCTTCTGATCAACAGCCTTGGCTTGCAGCGTGCCAAATAATAAAATTTCCATGGTGCTCTTTAGATCTTGTGAAACATGACTCGGTAGAGTAAAAAGAAAATAACATACTTTCCCATCTTACAGTCTTAGAGCCTGAGAGAAACAAGATCTATTTCACCAGGTGAATGAATGTAGGATTTTTGTATACACAGGATGTGTTCTAGTCATTTGTCAAGCATGGTTTTTTGAAATTCCATACAAGCCATGTCTTGGCAGCCTCCTCTTGCTTGCTCAGATTTTATTCAGTTGGGGATGGGAATATCCAGCTTTCTTATGGCTTTTTTCCCTGAGAGGCCAAGCACTTCTGCTGCCTCAGGCTGGTGCTTTTGGGAGTTTGGAATGAAGGGCACTGCTGGGCTTTGGATGCCTTTCATGAAGGTAGGAATGTTTCTACAGAATTTTCTGCCGCATCTCCTCACAGTTATCACCTGGCATGCACTTCAATTGCAAGAATCTCATTGGAACTATGAAAAATGATAGTGATAAGGTTTTTGTGCAATTATTAGAAGATATTAATAGATCAGATAGGTTAAGCTTCTACTAACCAGCAGTAGCATTGTCTAATATAGAACCAGAGAGTTTTTTTATTTAACATTTTTATGTTAAAATATTTTAACCTCACCAAACTTTTTAACTCTCTCCAAAGTGGGAAGTATTCCAGTTGCATCTGAGTTTTTTTGTTAGTGGCAGTAAATTTTCTGGTTCACAAAACCAAGCCTGAGTCTCTTGACTCTCATCTGTACTAAGTTAACTTCTCTTCAATTGCATGATTTAGGTTCTCCAAGTCACTAAGCTGTAATTGCTGACTGCCCTCATCTATACCCTATTTTTTTCTTTTCATCCTCTTGATACTCTACAGCTTTCTTCTCATGCCTTGGTAGAAGTTATTGGGCTTTGAGGGCCTTTGTTCTGTTGGCTTTGTTTATTTATCCTAGGGATTCTTTTTCATGCATTTAGCAGTGAACACAGCACTGATGTTCAGTCATTCCATCCTTTGCAAATGAGTCTGGAGGGCAGAGGATGTGCTGTTTCCTGAGTCCCCTTTGGCTTCCTCTCTGATTGATGCAGAGTCCAAAAACTGCATGTGTTTTGTTTTCCAAGCAGTGGTGTGTGCCAAAGTCAGTGTGTAAGCACATTCTCTGTCTGGAGCTAGGAATTGTAGACATTTTTACAGAGGATTGCTACTTAAATCATCCTTTTTTCTAACCACTTTCATTAATGGGAGGGTGAGACCTTGTGTCAGTAATGCAATACAAGATCGGAAGCCAGAAATTCCTTTATTTTGATCCCAGTTCTGATGGGAGCACATGTGGTTGTCTAGGGTAAGCTTCTTCCTGCCCCTTTTACAAGTGGGATGTCAGTACACTCAATATTGGGATTCTATTTCCCAACAGCCTGGTTTGTTCTTCCTGCATGAGCAGGGCTCAAGAGAGCCTCTAAACCTCCAAATACAAAGCCCAGCACATGGATGTTGGAGTTCATGAGAAATTCTCTGGCCACCTACAATCAGAACCACCTCTCAAAGAGATGTGTTGTGATTTTAGCTAGAGCTTGATCCTCCCCTGCTGGGAACAGATACTTAGCTAGCACTGCCTTGTTTGACAGTGCATGGGAAGAAGGAAGTTCTCCTGTGAAAGGGGTTGTTGCTGGTTTGGTAAACTTGAAAAGCTGAGGTTGTGGAGGGAGAGGGAAGGACAAGGCAAGCCAGGCTTTCAAAATGCACTGGGAAGCAACACTTGACCCTGTGCCAGCTGTTGTATCGAACAGTGCGATTTTCTTTTCTTGCTTTGCTTGGAATAGCAAACACTTGTTCTGCTTCACCCCACTAATTGTGCTTCTCTTTCTTATCTTCCTTCCCAGCTCTTACAAATCCACTGCAGCTCCTCGCAGCCCAGGCCAGCTCGTCCACTCCTGTTGTGGTCAGCCGGGTGTGCGAGGCAGGGACCGAAGAGACGGCAGCAGCCTCGTCCGGCGAGCCTGAGGCGAAGAGAGCACGGCTGGAGGAGCCCAGTGCAGCAGTGCCAGCCCAGGCTGCAGTCATCACACCCACAGTGCCACAGGGACAGGCAACCAGTGAATGAAGAACCGGTGGGAGGAGCTGGAGTGATGGCGGGGTGGGCATGGGATGGCAGGAGCCCTAAAGCAGCTTTCACAGGAAACCAACCACAACTGTAACAGCTCAAAACACAGCTGATAAAGAGCTCTTTTTAAAGGCAGATTTTTTCAATGGGAGGACAACAGCTCTTATAATCACAAGGTGCCAAAAAGAATGGAAAATCCCTCCCAAGAACCCATATCTGGAACTCTGTTCTGTCTCTACTTTTTTTTTTTTTTTTTTTTTTTTAAGATTCAAAAAAATACAGACAACTGATTGTATGACTGCTGGGATATTTTTAACTATCTTTTCCCCTTTTGGCTCCAAGGGGATGGGATTTGCAGTTCAGAATCTAAAGGAATGTAATACAAATACAGTCTGCTCCCTGGAAAGAAAACTCTTCACGTTCTATGCCTTAATACCACGCTTCTGAGAGCTTTGAACCATAGGACCATTTTAAAAAGGTCACCTAAGGCAATCAAATGCTGAAAGATGGGTGCAGTATCTCACAACAACATTAAAGAAACATGGTACCAAGCTTAAAAAAAACAAGGCCAATGATTCTGGTTTTTTAAAACAGAAAATTCTGAATATAAATGTTTATTTATATGGGGATTCAGGAGGAAGAGTTACAGGGCTCAGCCACCTGGATTTCCAGATGAAATTTCTTTCCATTCCCTCTGAGGGAGAATAGGATGACAGAGGAACTGTATTAACTTGGTTCCTGTAAAGATGTTAAAAACAAAGGGGTTTGTATCTTTACAAATAATTTCTTACAATTATTCATCACTTGCTCTGGACAACAGCCGAAGTATCTTGATGCCTGAGGATCCCATGGGGAAGGGTGTCTCCAGGAGGCTCTGTGTGCATTTGATTGATCACAGCTTGTGTGAAGCACCAGCTTTTGTTCAAATTAGCACTGTAGGTGAAGGCATGGCCACTGTCTTTGTGAACTTGAGAAAATATTGGTTGATGTTCTGCACTAAAGCTGTCACCTTCACCTCTTGGTGGTGGTGTGGTTCTTAGCTTGATGGACCCTGGTCAGGAGGTCAGAGCTGACCCTCTTTCATGGCTAACAGCAAAATTCCTGTGTTACTCTTTGGAGAGGGAAGTTTAGGACTTGGATGAGAGGCAGCAGAGGTCATACCATGGTTCATTCAAATTCTGTCAAGGTGTAGTAGACCAAGGCAAAAGACTTCTCTTTTATTTTCCATGTGGCAAAACTTACTGGAGGTCTTCCAACAGTTTTACCAAAATTGATTTGGAGGTTTGCTTCCATTTCTTGGCTCCCTCTCCCATCTCTCCTGCCTTGAGGACCATTTGGGTTGGCCAGTAGGAGGAGGCCTTTACTCAAACTGTGTTCCAGGCTCCTCATGCAGTACAAGGATGTCTTTCAAGGAAGGCAGATTTGACTTGTGACACTTTATGACTGGCAAAGAAATCCACCCCTGCCTGTAGCCTCCAGCAAACCCCCTTGGCTTTACACCCTTTGCAGTCCCCTTGGCTAACATGTCTTCTGGCAGCACAGCAGAGATTTCTTTAATTTAACAAATGTTACAGCTTTGGTAATGGCAAGAGAGACTTAAGAGGGGTGGGCTGTGCCTCTGGTGGGCTCTCCCCCATCTGTACTGATTTGCTGTCCTGTGCAGATTGACAAGGCAGACAGGCAAAACCCACTGCAGAAACATTGCAAAAAGCCCTCCCCAGTGTGCAGTAAATGATACTGTCATCATATCCATGGGGATTAGGGGCAGGGCACAGCCCTTCACTGCCTGCTGGAATCTGGGCAGGAAGTCCACAAGGTAACAGCTGGCATCACTTGTTCCCTTCTAGGTTTCCTTTGTCTTTGCCAAATCCTATTCAATAACCAAGTCCCACCACTTGAATAAAATCCAGACATGTTTAATTCTCAAGTCCATTATTTTGTGAGAAATATTGCTGAAAGAAGGAAAGAATTTCTTGCTCTCATGATTTGCGGTTACTTTCTGCGGAGAGAGGCACATAAAATATTCATGACAGATCATTTATCTCAGCTGGGCTTTCAGAATTCAGGTGTGTGCCCTTAGTGACAAGTTATTAGATGGGATTTTAGTACTTTGAAATGGTTTTGTGAAGGAGGATTGTTAGAGACCACAAAGTAATTGAAGCAGGCTGGCCTCCAGCTGTCCCTTCTCCCACTAGGAAGGCGAGGTGTGGCACAGCGGAAAAGCACAGAGATTAGCTCTGTTTTCTGTAGCCTTTTCAAAGTCAGGAGTCAATAAAATGAACTTCTAGGCAGAAGGCACAAGTGAGAGTGCAGCACAGTCTCTGTGATGAATCATTACTTTCGGGTGACTGCTGGTTTAGGTACAGGCACGCCTCTGAAACAGCCCCGAGGCTCGGGAGCGCTCCGGAAGCACAGGACTCCTTGGGTTTCCAGAATGTTGGGTGAGTCAGAGCAAGATGAAAAACCAACAGAAAACTGTTCAGAATGTGGAGCTGCCAAGATTCTGTGGATTTTTCTTTGCTGATGCTTTTCTCTTGAAGAGTCTAAGTAATTCAACCCTGAACTTCTGTAAACTAATCCAGCACCATAGAAAGACATCAGCTGAGTGACAATGTTTTCATCCACCATAAAGCTGCTGCTTTGTAGATACCTCTTGAAAGTCCATTCTCAGGTTGCATGTGTAGATCTGCCTCCTGAGTATTTAGAACAGAATAACACTTTCGGTCTCTTCTTTTTGTGGCTCACAATGCCTGCTGGTTCAAATGGGAGTTGAGGATAAGCAAATATCTTTGTTCTGTTCACCCTTTCTGCTTGAGATGTCTGGAGCTTGTCAGTTCACCCTGTCAGGGGGTTTTTGCTTTATCAGTCTGTTGCATCCCTCTGCTGCTGTAGGAAGCAGTCCTGCCACTTGCAGATTTTTTTGTAGGTTTGGCTAAACATTGCCTGGTACCAGGTAAAATAACTGTTCCTGCTAGATCGTGTTGAGAGCTGTGGAAAAGTGTGGTCCTCATCCAGAACATGTGAGATGAAGACATCTTCTTTCAGGCCTCCAGATGAATTCTTTCAGCACTGATCAGTCTGGATGACAGCACCATTCTCTCTACATACCAGTCCTGATTCTCCAGGCTGCAGAGGTGTGGTGGTAGAATTAAGTCTTCAACTAGAAAGAAAATGTTTACCTTAATGGTTATATGCAGTGCTCAGATTATTTTAAATTTATAATCTGACTTGTTCTTATTGTCTAAAAAGTTGCATCTCCTCTTTGATTACATTAACTAAAGGTTTAAGGGGAAGTGAAGGTGGAGGTTTCACTGGATTTTCTGCTTTCTGTGTAATGAAGGTCAAGGCATATTGAATATTTAAACTGCAATAACTTGGACCTGGGAAAACTGTAAAAGCAAGTTCTTCATGTGTGAATTCACTTTCCCCCATTCCCTATTGATTTTTTTTTCACCTTAGGCAATGACATTGACTAATTTTACTTTGATCACAGTTAGTTTATAGCAACTTTCTTTGCCCCAGTTTGCAAGAGTTGAATGCAGTCGTTCTTTGTTCTGTTCCACTGGAATTCCGTGTTGTTTGTCTTGACCTTGGCTCTTATGATACAGAAAGCTTTTTAGAGAAAGATCAATTTAATCTGATTTAGTGATAACACAGCACAGTGCTGAGCACAAAATTGAAGTTCATGATTAGCTCATATATTCTTTTCAATTCTTTTTCCTTCCCATATTCCTCCCTCCCCCATGCCATTAACACTGTCCCCTGTAGCATATCCAGTCATTTTTATCCACTGACAGGAGCAGCACCTTGCATTAAGCTCTGCCTGAGGACTCAAGAATGAAAATACCTGTGGAATACATGGAGCTCCAGAACAGGTTGAGAAAGGTCATTTTGGTCGCCCTGAATGAATTTTCATGCTGTGTTCTAGACATATTACTGTTGGACAGAGCTTATTCAGGACAGTGTTTTCAGAGACATGTTAAAGCTTTGTAAGGAAAGAAATAACAGCTCAAGCTCTTACAGTGCTTCTGCCATCAATGTCATGGTCTAGCATCAAATTTTGGGGGGAGTAAACTTGATTTTGCATGTTTCGTCTTTTGTACTGACTTAGAGCTGTCATTCAGAGTTAATTTCCACTTTTTTTTTTTTCCTTTTTCAGTAGTGAAATGCCCACAATGGAATAAAACTTGGAGCACAGAAGGCTAGGGACCTGTATCTAAGCAAGTGAGAGCATCTGACCTGAACTCTTTGCAGTGTGGTGTGGAACACTTCTCCCTGCCTGCTGGGGATGTTCTGTTGGTGTTGGAACTTTTCATCTGTGTCAGCAAGGGGGTATTTGTTTGGTATCACTGGTGTGTGCTAGTGTGCAAGTGAATGTCAAAATGTAGGGTGAAGGAGAAGTGTTTCCCTGGATTTGAGGATCTTGCATTTCACCTAGTGGTAGTTCTGTACCTCTCCTTAGAGAATCCACTCTCACCACACAAGGTGAAAACTTCTCAGCAACATAAGAATTTCCCATGCAGCTGCATTTGTTCCTGACCTCTGAGGAGAGCCCATCTCTGCCTCCTCTGTGTGTGGCAAATAGGAACTTGAAGATTCCGGTAAGATTTTTCCAATTTGTTCCTTCTCTTAAGGCTGAACCAGCCTGGTTGTCTTGGTCTCTTTTTATCCATCAGGTGGAATTGTGCTGGGGAGCCCAAAGGCAGAGACAGTGCTGCAGACATGATCTGGGGAGTGCTGGATGGGTTGGAAGAGGAATCCCTTCCCTTGGCCTGGTAGCTGCACTTCTGCCAGTACAGCCCAGTACCTGTTTGGTCTCTTGCTGCAAGGCAAATGTAAAGTGTAAGGAACAAATCACAGAGTGGACTGGATTGCATTTGTGCAGAGGCCACCATGTTGTCTCTCTCTTCCAAGGAACAGTCCTAGCTTGGGTCTTTTTGAGCAGGAAGCAGCACTGAAGGATCCTGATCACTTTTAAAGATATCTGTGCTTAATCTTATCAAGTGATAGTTTCAATCCAATGTGGAAATTGCCTTGAGTTTCTACCTGCTGCAAAATCTTTGAGGTTTTTTTTAAGTCCTGCTGCTAATAAGTTGGACTAGGGCATTAAGAATGAACCTCTAAAGGAACGGGATGCGTTTCATAATTTTGCCCTTGCTGCACACTGAGTTTTTGAGTTTGCAGATGCCACCCTGCAGTAAATGAACTGTCTTCTCTTGCCAGCCAGTCTCTTGGGCAGCTCCTGTTTCTGCTCTTCATCAGTTTTTCCCCTCTATTTGTAGTTACATCTGTCAACTCCAGAGTTCTTTAATCCAACTCCTAATTTAATTCCATTTCTTGAAGGTCTGCATCTGGCTAGGATTCTTGTGTCAGGTTGCAGTTACACGAGTAAACAATCTGTTGTAGAACTTCTTGTGTCCTTCTGGGTGAAAAATGATGCCCAAGCTGCTGCTACTATAGCATACACACTACTGCTGGAAAGTGTAGCTTCCAAAGGAGCCAGCTGTGCTGCAGAGAACAGGTACACTACAAGGTCATCTGGGCTGCTGGAGCTGATGCCTTCTTGCATGTTGATCTGCACCTGATCAAAACATGGCTGGGGAATCTCTCTCTGGGCTCCCAGGCAGCTCCTGGGCTGGGATGTGTTAGATCAGCACCTCTCTCTGCTGGGTGGGTTGTTTGCAGGTCAGTGCATGTGTTTGTGCGTGCAGGTGTGGGTGGATTCCCATGCCATGACCAGCAGTGGGATTTCTGTAGCTCTGAGAGTGGGCTTTCTATGTTAGGGTGTCTTTCATGGGGCAGCAATACACCAGGGAGCATTTTACTTTGGCCTGAGCAAGACAGTTTGAAAAATACTTGGTTTTCTTGGAGCACTATATTTAAATTCCAAATTTTGAATCAATTTGTGACGTTTGTATTTATATGTTTGGAAAATTCTTTTGATACCTTTTCAATTTACCAACACTGAATTAAAACCTTTCAGAATGTATGGTTGGTCCTCTCCTTATGTGTCACTTTAAGTTTCAGAGCACAGGGTAGTTGTGCCAAATCTACTCCTTTGCTCTCAAGACAGAAAAAAAATTTGACAATTCATGGGTGGCAGCTAAGGAAGAAACCCTTTAAATATTTTTTTTTCAGAGAATATTAAATTAGATCTGTGTAAACATAAAATTTATATTTATTAATGTGTGAGTGTGTGAGCGTGTGTGTCAATATAGATATATAAATGGTCCATGACTATTTCCTTCTCTTGAATGGTACTTACACAGACTTTTATACAGAGTGTTGGTAATTCCTGCACCAGGCACTGACTCTGAAAGAATGATAAACCTATTTTTGTAATGAATGTGAGCAACCAGTGGAAGCAGCTTTACTTCAGTGATTGCTTTCATTCCTCTCACAGAGCAGGAGAGGCAGCTTGGTACTTGCATCTTCCTTGTGTAGGATCTCCCTGCTTCTGCCTTTGTCCTGCTTGCAGCAACCCCAGCCCACGCTGCTTTTCTGGCAAGGAAACCCCCCCCAAATGGCACTAATGAAAGCTGGAATCCTTTCTTGTCTGCAGTTCTCTCTAGGTGCAGTATCAGGGAGTTCTTTACAGATTCTGCTCTGTCAGTAATGGGACCTGATTTCTAACAGAGGAGATTGATGGGGGGTCCACGAGGATGGTGCAAGGCTGAGGAATTCCTCTCTGTCAGGTGGCTAAGCTAACACTGGGGCACTAGGAAATTGTTTCTTTTCCTCTGTGGTGAGATTATTTTCCTTTTGTCATGCTTCTGTCTCTTTTTGGGGTGAGGTGTGTCTATATCCCCTTAAAAACAAGCACAGAAGAGTTTTTCTAATGTTTCCATTCACAGGGAGTAAATTTTACTGAACTGGCCAGAGTTCAGATGTGATTTAATTCCACAGGGATCACTAAATTCACAGAAGGGTGTATTTTGAACCACTTGGATCTTTTGAGAACAAAAGCAAGTGATATTTGATTTCCTAATCCTAATTGCTCTTCCAGAAGCAGAAATTCTCTGTGAGGATCTGAGTGAAAGCTTCACCTCAGCAATCCCTGCCTGGTGATGGGGCTTCAGTTCTTCAGGGAGGACAGGGTTGGTGATAGGAAGAGTGACCAGAATAGGAGCAGTGAAAGGAAGCAGCTTTCCTCCTCATCCAGCAGAAAACAGCCCCTGTGAAACCCAGACTTCCCCTAATATTTGGTTGTGTCTGCTGCCAGGTTATGCTGTGATCTGGACCTCTCTGTCCTGCTCCTACCCCACCTCACTTTCACCTAAAGCAGTCTGAGACAGAGCCTTCCTTAAAGCTAAGGGCAACGGTGAGGAGAAATGTCTGGTAGCTGATGAAAAATGAGGTTTAAATGGAGCAGAAAAAGTGAGAATTCCTTCTGTTTCACTGTCTTGCTGCTAAAAGTCTGGTGCAGAACATCCTGATGTTCTGCTGATTTATATGCTGCTCTTGGGAGGTGGGCAGGCTGCTAAGTTGGCTCTGTAGCAATTGAATTACTGTAAACCTAAACTTGCTTAATCTCTCTTTTTTTTTTTCTCCCTCAAATGGGCTTGAAGTAGAGGGAACCAGAGTATTATTTGTAAGATCTTTTTGCTTTAATAGAAAACAGAATGTAAAAAAAAAAAAAAAAAAAGAAAAAGAAAAAAAAAGAAAAAACAAAAGCAAAACCAAACACATTCAAATATAGTGATACAGAAAATGGCTTTAAAATATGAAAATCTTACAAGACCATATGTTGTGTTGGGTTCTGGACATGCTGTTTGTGCTGAGGAGGCTGGCCTTGCCCAGCCTGCCAGCCAACCTCCACGTAGCCAAAAAGAGCATTTTAAGAGTCTGTAGCTATCCAAAGGACTGTTATCCAAAGGACTGTTAAAAGCTGTTTAGGGATAAATCAAAAGCTGTGTGTGAGCAACGGATGGTAAAGCTGGAAATTCACATCCAACTCTGAATAATTGCTCTAATAAAAAACAAACTCAGAAAAATCCAACTCTCCCCCCTGTTCTGCAGATGCTCATTCCCACCGAGTCCCTGGGGAAGGCTGAAAGGAGAACCTGAAATACCTCAGTGGCTTCACAGAAGGGTTTGCTACAGAAATCTGGGCCAGCCTTACCCCTTTCACCTCGGTTTGGCACTTATTTTATAAAATAAGAAGGTGATGGAAAGGGGAAACTAAAGCCATGCTTGCATTTCAGTTCCTGGTGTTGCCTGTGCAAGACACCTCCAGCCAGATGTTTTGGGGTTTGTGGGGTTGTTTTGTTTTTTTTTTTTACAGCTGATATCAAAAGTTGTTTTGGGGTTTTTTTGTGACTTGTTTTCGTTATCAGTGCTTTTTCAAAAGCAGGTGTGTATCCCAAGGGGGGAGCTCCATGGGGGCAGTGGATGTGAAGTTCATGTTCTTTCTCTGGCCATGCTGCTGCTCCTGTGAGATGCTCAAGGCAGCCCTGGCTCCCAGCAGGGTGTGGGATCCTGCATCCCGGGAGCAGGACCTGTGTTTCCACTTCAGATGGGATACAGTGGTTTTGTTTGTTTGTTTTTTTAATATAGAGCCATACATTTTTTAAGTAATTTGAGATCTGAATGTGATTTCTAATGTATCGAGAACGTTAATATTTTAAAGCTATAACAAAGGTTTAAATTTCTACTTTTTTTTTTTTTTTTCATTTATTTTAACTGTTCTGTTACCTTAATTTGATGTATGTGGTTGGGGAATGTTGCTTCTCCTCTTAGCATTTGTTTCTATAACCAGAAATAAAATTATATATGAAAGAGAAAATGCCCTGAAATTGCTTTGCTGTTTCTGGGTGCCAGATTTGACTCCTTGCAGTGTAACATCACAGGGGGGTTGAGTTTCCTGCAGCAGTGAGGGGACTGTGTTTAATATTTTTTCCTTTTTTTTTCCTGTAGGAAGGAAGTGTGTATCTGCACACCTTGCAGTGTTTGGAGTTCAGACACCCCACTTTTGATCCCTTGTCAGTTATTTGGGCAGCTGTTGGCTCACAGCAGAGTGAACATATGGACTTGTGTGTTTGAGATCTGTGATGCTTCCCCTGGGGCTCATAAAGGATTCCTCCAGCTCCAGCTTTTGTTTTGTCATGAAGTGAAACATTGTTATTTTGAAAGTTAAACTATTCCAGTGTGTTCCCCTGTAATTTATAATAATTGTTTTCATTTAAGCCTGTGAGATCAGAAGACAATACTTTATCTGTCTTGTAGTTAGACTTTTCCTCCTTTTTCTTCCTAATGCAGCTACAATTTAAGTTCTGGGTTTATTTTGACTAAACATTCTTAGCTCCAAAATTAAATAGTAATATATTTTAAGGCCTCAATTGACATAGAGTAGCTGTAATTCATAGAATTTTAGAACCATTGAATGGTTTGGGTTGGAAAGAACATTAAAAATCAGCTCGTTCCAATCCTTGCCATGAGCAGGGACATCTTCCACTGTCCCAGGTTGCTCCAAGCTCTGTCCAGCCTGTCTTGGACACTTCCAGGGATCCAGGGGCCGCCACAGCTTCCCTGGGAATCTGTGCCTGGGCCTCAGCACTCTCACAGGGAAGAATTTCTCCCCAATATCCCATCAAGTCCTGCCCTCTCAGTCTGAAGCCGTTCCCCTTTGTCTTGTCACTCCATGCCCTTGGGAAAAGTTTCTCTCTTTCTTGTAGTCTCCCTTCAGTTACTACAGGATGGGTTTTTTATAATTGACTAATTAAAAAATTAATAACACAGTACACAGTGAGCAAATGTATTGATCCAGAGCCCTTTCTGGGTGGTGTATTTTAACATTATCCTGTCTTTGGCTCCCTGCGTGCTGCTGCTCTGCTGGCTGATTGCCCAGGCATGGTGCTAATGAACTTTAATGCCAGAAGAGCACAGGGCAGGGAATTACCAAAGGCAAAGTGCCAAATCCCATCCCCTGGCATCTCCTCCGCTCCAGCTGTGTTAGCAGTCGGGAGAGAAGGTCCTGGTGGATTTCTAACTTCTGGGAGTGCTGAAGACTGAGCAGCTGGTTTAACATCTCATACCCGTTTTGGAAATCTCTGTTTTATGAACAGGTTGCAGGAAAGGCTGATACATTTATTGTCTTTTACCATCACTGCTGCAGAAGCCCCAGCTCCCATCTCTGCCATGTAATGATGTTCTCCATAGGTCTGAATGCCTAGAGTGGGGTGGCCTCAGAGCCCAGCTTGTGCTCAGGCTCCTGAGGTGGGGGATAATAACAGAGCCCCTCGGACAGTCCTTTTGCAGATAATAACAGAGCCCCTCGGACAGTCCCTTTGCAGATAATAACAGAGCCCCTCGGACAGTCCTTTTGAGTCCTTTTGCAGATAATAACAGAGCCCCTCGGACAGTCCCTTTGCAGATAATAACAGAGCCCCTCGGACAGTCCCTTTGCAGCCACCAGCGCGGATTTTGGTCACCCCCGCCCCGCGCCTCTGCGAGCCCT
Source organism: Molothrus aeneus (assembly GCF_037042795.1). Taxonomy (NCBI): domain Eukaryota; kingdom Metazoa; phylum Chordata; class Aves; order Passeriformes; family Icteridae; genus Molothrus; species Molothrus aeneus. The sequence continues at coordinate 12,997,387 of NC_089661.1, forward strand.
TCCCGCCGGGCGGAACCTTTGTGCAGCAGCCGCCGCGTCCCCCCGGAGCCAGCGCAGCGTACCGCCCGCCCATGGGGGGCGGCTTTGGCCGCGTACCGCGGCGCGGCGGGCCCAGGCGGCGGCGGGGCCGGGATGTTCACAGCGGCTGCCGAGAGCTTCCTCCGGCAGGCCAGGTGCGACAGGGGGACAGGGACAGCGGCACGGACCCCTCGGGCCGGGCGGGGGTGCTGGCGGGAGCGGGGGGCCGGGCGGAGGGGCGGGCGGTGAGTACCGACCCTGCAGCCCGGAGCTTCCCGAGGGGGCCCGGGCTCTGACAAGCCCCGACCGGTCCGGCAGGGAGATCCAGGAGGAGGAGCTGCGGAGATTCACCGCCCGCGTGTCCGCCCTGCTGCAGGGCCCCGAGGCCGGCCCCGAGGCCGTGGATGGGCTGCAGAGGCTGCACCTCACCGTGGCCGCCACCAAGTACCCCCGCAAGTGAGTGAGTGCCTTGTGCCCCCCGGATGTTCGAAATGCAAAGCGTTACCTTCTAACCAAAAAGAAAGGGCTTTAAAATAACACGCTGCCTTGAAAACCCTAAGTTCACTTTGAACACAAAGCCCCTCTTTGCTTTACACCCCCTTGCTAAGCAGAAGTGCCCATCTCCTTTTGCAGCAAGGTTAACAAGTGTTGGTGTCACTGAGGCTTTACTCAGAAATGAAAGTGGTGAGTGGCATTAGGCGCTGTCAAGGGGGATCATCCCAAAGCCAAAATTATGCAGGAAATAAACATCTGGATCTTTTCTTGCCTTGCAGTGGTGTTTACTGTGGCTCTTGCAGGCTCGATGGCAAGTTTGTGGAGCAGTTGCAGACAGTGCTGTGCTCACCCAAAACTCCTGAGCAGATTCAGGTGTTGTGTGCTGCCATCCTGAGAGAGATGTCACCTTGTAACGATCTTGTCCTCTCCTGTGATGAGATTCAAGATACAAAGCTCTTGAGCCTGGTATCCTCTGTCCTTCTGGCTCAGGTAAATGACCTGTCAAATCAGAGATCTTCCCTTCTCAATATGGATTTGCTTTTTGATTGTTCCCTTCTCCTGAGCTCCTCCCTGAGCTCAAGGAGAGTGAAAATCAATTGTAAGTATGTAGAAAAAAGCAGAGGTATTTCAATGTTTATTTAAAGGATCTCATTATTCTGCTTTGCATGGGAAAAAAATGGCAGATTTTTGTGTATAGCACTTAACTACAAAAAATGCTTAAAATTATCATGTTTAGACACTGAGATCCTGGAAGCCAAAAGAACCCTTTAGAGCTGGCTGCTGGAATAGATTTCAAATCAGGGTTGCTTGAACCTGGGAAAGATTTTAGATATTCTCCTTATGATATTGGCTTTAATGTTCACATATAAAAAACATACACAGAACCTACAAAACATGTAAAACTGTAAATGCAAATGACACTTCAAAGGTCCAGATTCTCCATGAAGAGAAGCAAACATGAGGATCTCCCTGTTTTGAGTGCTGTCTAGGGAACAAGCTAGAAACTTCTCTTTTTCCTCTCCTTTTACTTTTATTGTGCCTGTTAAAGGTAAAATATTTTTGTGAAACTTCTCATTCTGAGTTTCACTGTGTGCTTAGAAACGTCTCCAATGTTTCTGACATTCATCTGAGTCTGCTTAACTAAAGGAAATGAAACAGAAACTAGCAATGTGTTATTTATGTGCTGCCTCACAAAGCTCCTCTCTCCCATATCCAGCCTTGGGACTGTCCTGCAGTTCCAGGATGTAAAAACACACATAAGCAGCACCACAGTTTGGGATCTGTGAATTCAAATTGCAGAAAATCTCTGTAAAATGTGCTAAAACCCCCTGTGCTGTTTGTTATTTTTGTGTTTGACTTTGGTATTGATGCCTGGTGGAGGAGATTGGTCTCTAGTAGTGGTAGATTATTTATCTTTACCTCTTCTTTATTTTTTCAGGGAAATAAGGGTGAAGTGGCAGCTGTGGGGCAGCGTGTTGTGCAGGTCCTTGAAAGAAGACTGCCCGAGGGTCAGAGTGCTCGGTTCCTTCTTCCTGTCCTGGCAAATGTCATCAGCCTTTCCCCAGAATCCCTAACAGAAGGTAAATCTGTAGGAAGGGCTGAGATTGCCACCTGGCTGTGGTCTGGGTACTGATCAGAAGGCTCTCAGCTGGAAGGTGCCGTCAAATGAGAGAGCTCTGCTGTGAGGAAAGGGAACTTACTGGGTGAGATGTATTCCACCACACAGAACTGGGACTGGGCCTTCCAGTCAAATCCTGGCCATGGATTTGTATAACAGGAACACGTGCTCTAGCTGAGGTCTCCACATGCAGCAGGAGTGTGAAATTGTAGCTGTCCTGAAGAGCATCAAGCCAAGAGAGAGAGACAAACAGAGATGTGCCTGTGCACGTGGTCAGGAGAGCAGCAGGAACAGCTAGAGGTGCTCTTCAGCAGAGAGGCAGCACTGGGTGGGTAGTGGGGAGTTACCCTAGGAGAGCATTCCAGGCTTAAAATGCTGGGGAGTTGTGAGCAAGTTTCTGGGAGTTTCCTGTGAGGTTTGTGTACTTCATGCAGTGTGCCAGAGAAGCTTTGGGGGAGGATGTTGGGCTGGGTGCATGGGCTGGCAGAGCAGGAGGGATCACCTGCCCCAGCTTCTGAGAGTTCCCAGGGAGGGAGTTGTGCCTTTGGCTGCAGAGCTGAAGCCTGACACTGCCTGAATAATGTGACAGTGGTTTTGTACATTCCTCCCAACAGCAGCTGTGGATGGAGACAAAGGAACAAGTGTCTCTTGGGTGATCTGGTAGCAGAGTCCTTGGCTCCAGCACTCACTCCCTGCCTGAGGGGGTATGAGGAATATAGAACATCCACCTTGGGGTAGCAGTTTCTTTATGGATTGCTGGGTCAGAGAGTGATCCAGGCTGGAGAAAAAGCACAGGAATTGAGGGTTAACAGGGACATGTTGCAGAGGCTGCTTCTCTGCCCCATCTAGCAATGACCCTGTCACTTCCTTTGTACAGAACAGACCAATGTTGTCAGTAAAAAGCTGGCTGACTGGCTGAGGTATGCAAGCATTCAGCAAGGAATGGCTCAACCCTCTGGAGGCTTCTTCTCCAGTCCCAGAACCAAACAGGTGAGTGCTGAGTTGCCATGGTGACCTCACTAGAGCATTTGTTAGTCTGTTACCTGCTGGTTTGAATTCCCAGAATCACCTTCTTTTGGAAATGGGTAGTCTAGAAGTGCTGCTGTTCTTCAGCATTTTTGTGGGATATGCCTGGGGCTCTGACCTGCTGCATCTTCCCTCTCAGCCTGCTCCTATCACAGAGGTGGATGGTGCTGTTGCAACAGACTTCTTCACAGTGCTCTCAGTGGCTCAGCACTACACACAGGACCAGTGGCTCAACGTGCAGACTTTCTCCATGCTGAGAAACTGGCTGCTGTGCTATGGGGGCAAGGAGCTGGACACCCTTAATCCAGGTAGAGATTGAAGGTGTGGTCTGCAGCCCCAGGAAGGCTGTGTGCTCTCAGGTATCTGTCATATGAGGTGGCTGCACCAGCAACCCAGGAATTCCTCTCTTTCAAACTGATTAGATATTAGGAAGAAATTATTCCTTGTGAGGGTGGGGAGGCCCTGGCACAAGTTGCCCAGAGAAACTGTGGCTGCCCCATCCCTGGAAGTGCTCAAGGCTGGATTGGACAGGGCTTGAAGCAACCTGACATAGTGGAAGGTGTCCCTGCCCATGGCAGTGGCTTTGGAACTGGATGAGCTTTAAATCCCTTCCAGCCCAAACCATCCTCTCATTCTAAGTGACAGAATTATGGGCAAGAGTTCAGAGATCTTGCACTTAGGAGCAGGGAAAGTTTGGGAATGAATATCACTAAACCTCCTGACTGATACTTATTGATACTTCCTTGGGGAATTACTTGTTGGGTGAGTCTCCTGTTTTCAGACAAAGCCCCATGGATTCCTAGGAAGGAAAGCCTGGATGATGTGAGACAGCATCTCCTTAATATTCTTGTAACATTCCCTTCTCCCTCAGCCTCCTGTTCTTCACTCTGCCCCTGGGGACAATCAGCTGCCTCTGTTGCTGGGCTGCTGCGTGGGTGCCATGGCCTGTGACGAGCTGACACGTTTGATGTTCACTGTGCAGGTGCCACAGCAGGAGGGGACAGCTCTGTGATGAGCTGACACGTGTGATGTTCACTGTGCAGGTGCCACAGCAGGAGGGGACAGCTCTGTGACATCCATGGTCCCTGCTCCAGCCACGCCTGGCCGGCTGCTCCCACCCAGGGAGCGCCTGCGGGACAAAGCCTTCGAGTACTGCCAGCGCCTCGTGGAGCAGAGCACCCGCCGTGAGTCCTGCCAGGGGGAGAAAAACACAAAATACTGCTGCACCTTTGGGCTGGGATCTCTGGAATCCTCTGTTAGGGATGGGGCCTGTTGCAGCTGCTGGGAGAAGCCATTGACCAGCCCTGAGCTGGGGTGTTGGGAAGGATTTGGAGGCAGCAGTCGTGTTCTGCCTCCTTGATTTGCAGGGGAGGCTGTGAAACTTGGTTCTCATTGGCCTGAATTTAGGATCTGTGTGTAGGCAGTTCCTCATTGGCCTGAATTTAGGATCTGTGTGTGTTCCTGCCTGCCCTGAAGCCAGGGTTAGTGCTCAAACTGACAGCCTCATGTTCCTGTGTGGGCTCAAAGCTTAACTTGGACTCATTTCTCTGGCAGGACCCCTGAAGAAAGATGATGGAGACCTGCAAAAAGCTGTAAGTACACAGAGGTGGGGCTCAAGCTCTGAGAGTTGTGGTTTCCCCCATTCCATTCTTCATCTCTGCTCTCCTGCAGTGTCTCATTGAGGCAGTGATAATCATGGACATCATCTGCAAGCAGGACTCCTCCTACGTGTGCCGTGCTGCCTCCTTCCTGAAAATCTTGCACAGCAGGATCTGTGGGGACGCCACTTATGCCAGGGCACTGCTGCCCATTGCCCAGTTCTTCCTGAACCACAGTAAGTCTTCAGCTCCCACCCACTCCTCCACGATCCAGTCTTGCCTATTCCAGCACAGCACTTTTGTCCTGGCACTTTGCTGCCTGCCAGAGTTGGTAATTCCACCTTGCCTGTGCTCTGGTATGGATGATCCTACCCCAGGAGCTGGGATGTCCCCTGCTCTTTAGAGGAACATAGCCCAGATCTCTCTTGGCCCCTGGAGCCCTGGCAGGGCTGCTGGCTGGGCTGGGCTGTGCTCAGCAAGGTGCTGTGTCCTCCCAGGCAGACTGGCAGCTGTGGACTTGGATGCCATCTACAAACACCTCTTCACTGATATCCCAGCTCAGCTCTTCCACAACCCATCACTGGCCTTTGAATTTGTCCAGTTCTGCAAAGACAACAGCCAGCTCTTCACAGACTCCTCCAGTATATTCAGGCAGAGCTTCCCAAATCTCTTCAAGGTACAGTGTGTTGGAGCAGCAGAGGGGAGAGCCTGCTTCACATTCCCTTCTGTGCCCTAGAATTTCATTTTTGTACCCCACAGGCTCCATGTGCCTTCATGGCAGTGCTAGGGAGAGTACAGGCAAGAAGGATTGTTACAACACAAGTGTGATTTCGAAGGGGAGGAGGATTCTGGGTGTGTTCAGCACTGCCAGGAGAGAAGAGTCTGGGTTGGCAGGACTGTAGAGGGCTGGGGAGTGCAGTGAACACAGGACACAGCACTTTGTTTCTGGAAAAGTTTAGTAAGTTGCAGCTTGCCAGCCACTGAAACAGCTGCCAGAGGCCTGTGTTGAGCTTCTAACAGGCTCCTGGGTTTTGACCAAACCCTCAGACTTTTTCTTTTCAGAAGTGACTTTCCCTTCTCATCCCATCTGGTCACAGTGTGGAGTTGTCTGGGTGTGTGATGGAGTAGCAGGGATTGTGCAGGAAGTGCAGGAAGTGCAGCAGTTTGTGCTTGTTCCTTGCAGTTCCTGGCGTGGAACAGCCCATCTCTGATCTCTGAGTTTGTGGACCTTCTCCCATTTCTGCTGGATCCAGGCACAACCATTGAGATCTTCCATTTGCTGCTTGACCTGCCCTGTTTGACAGCAGCTCTGGACATCCAGCTGAGGTAATGCACCTTCCCTTCCTTTCACTTGTTAATCAGCATCTTAGCACTGACCAAAGCCCAGTGCACACTCCTGAGCCTCAGCTGGCACAGAGCAATCACTGCAGTCAGGTTAACACAAGGCTGCACAGATGTCAGCCCAGTTTTCTTAGCAATGTGTTGAACATGGGAAGGGAAGGTGCCCAGCTCTCACATTTCAGTACTGGACTGTCTTTGGGGCTCAGGGAGCTGTTGCCATTCCCCTCTCCCTTTCCAGCTCCAAATGGTTGTCACATGTTTGAGGCTTCCACGAGCTACCACAAGCTACCACCTCAATACAGAGGTGAAATACCTATTCTTCCTTTCCTGCTCTTAGCCCTGGTTTTGGCTTTGTTCTCCTGGAGGCACACAGAATTTTCTTCCTGAGATCTTAGGAGCTGTGAGTGTCCATGAAGATGGGGTAGGACTGGAACTGGCTGTATCTCTGCTCTTCATTGTCCTCCTGATATTACAGCTTTTTCTGGAGTGCTTAGAAAAGAGAGCCATCCTTGATGTTAGTGGGCTTGGATGACTGAGGGACAGAGTGCCATTTTTCCCTTTCCCAGGCCTGACACAGAAGCAAGTTTGAAACTGCTGCCTTAATAGGGGGGGCCTGAGCTCATCAGGTTGGCTCTCTGCCTTCCAGAGAGCCTGGATTAGACCTGGATTGCTGTTCGGTGTTCAGGATCCCAGCTCTGCCCTGGCCCATTCTCACAGTGCAGCACATTCTGTGTTCTCTGCTAGGGCAGCAGCTCTTCCTGCCTCTGAGAAGGCTGGGGCTGACCCAGCTGGGAAACCAGCCACGTGTCTGGAGGTCTTCCACCATCCCCTCTACAAGAGCATGTTCCAGTATCTCCTCCGCACCACGTCTGCTCCCGAGGATGCTCCAGACAGGTAGGAGCCTGCCTGGAGTGTGCTTCAGCCATCCAGCTCTGGGAGGCAGCACTGGGATTACTGGGAAAGGCACTGCTGCTCTGAGCTGCCGTGAGGTGGATTTCTCTTTCCTCTGTCAGCTTTGCCAGCACTCAAAGGCCTTGTGGGGAATCGGGAAGGGCAACTGGGAACAAACCTTCAGCAGTGACTCTTCTTCTGCCCACAGTCTGGTTGCACTTCGGCAGCTGCTGGGATCCCTGGCTGGCAGCCCCAGGGTGGTGCAGTGTGCAGAGACTGTCCCTGTCTTACTGGAGCTCTTTTTCAGGGTGGTGGCAGAGGTAGGTCCTTTTGGAGGATTTCAGTTCCCAGTTGCGCTGCAGGGATCTCTTGTTATGTGAAGAGCAGTTGTAGAAGCAAAATTGGGAAGATGCTGCAGCTCTGAGAGAGGGGAGGGTGGGATTGGTACTGGCATGAACCAGCACTGAGCTGGCCACTTGATCCAGAAAAACAGAAGAGCTCTGTGGAGCAGTGTCAGGTTCATTCTGTGCTCTCAGCCAGCTGTAAAGGAGAAAGATGAGAGCACAGTGAGCGCCTGATACCTGCTTTGTGCACAGCTCCCCTCCTAGATCAGGCAGTTTCTCTGCCAGCTGTCTCACCTGGCTGGTTATTTTGGGGTTTGGCTGCTGGATGTCACAGGTCCTGCTGAAACAAGGGCTGGCTTTCAGTTTGCAGATGGCTCTCTGATAAACCAGCTGGTGGTGCTGCTGCTGCAGAGGAGTGACCATCTCTATGAGATCCCAGCATTTAAAGAGGATGTGTACAGGTGAGATGAGACAGGAGGCACAGCCCAGCTCCCAGCCCTTCCTCCTGGAGGAGCCTTTTCAGCTTTGACCCACTGTGATGTACCTTTGAAGGGTGCAAAATGGGGGCTGCACCTTCATCCTGGCTGGGAACATCCTGAGGATACAGCCCCGTGCCAGTGGCTGGGTGCTGCCAGCTCCTCCTGGCTTTGAGCATCACCACCTTGCCCTGCTCTGAGCTGGGCCCTTGTCTCTGCTCCAGGGTGCTGGGCTCAAACTTGGCAATGCTCTGCGGGCTGCGCCCCGCGCTCGTGGTGGAGCTGTCCACGGAGATCCTGGAGTTCTCAGGAGCAGTCAGCAACATCCAGAGCAAGGAGGCCATCTTCACCCACATGGTGAGCAGGGCTGCTCCAGCTGCACTCTCACCTGATTTTCTGTTCCCTAAAAATGATTCAGTTCCCCTTCCCTGTGCTCCCTTCTGGCCTGGCACCAGGCGTGGGCTGTTGGCGAGTTCCTGTCGGTGTCGCACGACAAGCGCTGCACGGTGGAGCAGATCACGCGCTTCTTCGAGACCCTGGAGGCCGTGCTCTTTGAGATCACCCAGCTCAGGCCACAGGCCAGCACCCCCAGCTGTGCCCCCCGTGCCATCAGTGTCCTCATGGCCACCCTGACCAAGCTGGCAGCCCGCAGCCAGGACTTGATCCCCAGGTGAGCACCCACCAAGGGTTGAAATGTGCAGATCTCAAGGGTCCAAATGGGCGTTTGCTGGTGATAATTAATAATTGAGTCAAGGAACTGAAAAAGGACAGAGGTGAGCTGTGGAAGGGCACAGTTTGGAGGAGTGGGATTCATCTGCTGACTAATGCTCCGTCACCTGCACTAATCTGTTGGAGTTTACACACTGAAGCAGTGACCTGGCTGGGTGAAAAGGTCTTGCCAGCTGATATCCATGTCCTTTTCTCCTGCAGAGTGTCCATGTTCCTGTCCAAGATGAGGACATTTGTGCAGAGCCCTGCTGTCACCTCTGTTTACTGTGAGGAAGACCTTGAGGAGATCCTTATACGTGCAACTGAGCTCATGAACCTGCTGAAAATGCCCAGCGTGGCTCAGTTTGTGTTCACCCCACCTGTGGCCAGCACACAGTTTCAGAAGGAGGTGAATGACTCCCTCCCTTTGGCCCTGAGGATGGTCACCCAGCTCCTGGAGCCTGCTCCAGGCTCCATGCCAGTGTGAGGGCAGTAACTCAGTGGACACTGCTGACACTCAAGGCTGAGGCCCTGATCTTAACTGGAAAAGAGGAACAAATGATTGTGAATGGAACAGAGAACAGGAATAAGGAGAGCTGAGGCTGCTCCTCTGGTCTAAGGCTGTTTGTATTTCTGTCCTAGTGCCTGTTGCTTTTTTATCTCCTAAGCTTGTCTTATCCCTTCCTGGTGAGTATGCATTGAAATCCTGGTGGATTTCTGCAAATGTTGCAGGAGAGTGAATGGTGCATTAATACCCTGCCAGCACACCCTGTCCCTTTGGAGATGTACTTGTTCCCTCCCTTCCTCTGCCTTGTTTCCCCTCCCCTTTGCTCTCACTACACCTGCACGTGCTGCTTCTCTTGCCTCTCCTTGCAGCAGATCAGGCAAAGGCCTGAGCTGGAGGAAGCAGAACTGACTCCATCACATCTGGGAGCCTTCACTGCTCTTGTGTCTCACCACTGGAGTGAACATGGAGAGATCCAAGAGACAGCTGCCAGAGCAGGGCTTAGGGAGGTTTATTGATCCAGTTTATTGTTGACACAGAGCATTTCTTAACATCCACCGTGTCCGACAGGCGCCATGCTGTGCTCAGGATCTGCACCAGAGCTTTGTACACATCTCAGCTGTACATATTAACACACAGGGAAGTCAGTCCATCCCACTGCTCCTCCTGGGAGAAGCCAGCCCTCATGCACACTAGTAAAGAGCAGGGTTTATTTACAGTCTGTTTCAATCCCTGACTGCACTGTGAGCGACACACAGCTCTGGGGCTGTTTTCCAGCTCCAGGGGTGCTCAGTGGGTTGCACTGGTACTGCTGGAACATGCCAGGATGCAGCCCCAGCACTGTCTAGTGCAAACCAAGCCTCACCCCAAGCCCTGGCTCCGGGGCAGAGGGGAGTAAGGAGTGCATGCAGTTTGCCCAGAGGCTTTAGGCAGCCCATTTCAAGTCCTGTGGAGGATGACAGGCCAGCATACCTATTTGATTGAAAGTGAAGTGAATCACCAGGAGTCCTGAGCCTTGCTCACCTGCCTGTAGAGCTGAGTCAGTGGCAGGAGGATGCACTGCTCCCAGTCCCTGCTGGGGCAGCACCCCAGGGCAGGGCTGTGAGCGTGGCCCAGCAGAGCAGCAAGGCACTCGTGTCTCAGAGAAGGTGCCTGGTCCATCTTGCCTAGAAAAGCAGGCCAGGCTGCATTGAAATCCAGTAGTGGAGCATTTCTCTTGCATGGAGTTTTCTGGCATCTCCTCCTGCGACGTGCAAGACTAAGCACAGGAACCAGAACTGCAGCAGTGAGGTGTAATTAAAGCCAGCCCTGTTTTAGCATCACAATCCTCAGAGCAGTGTTGTTGTGAGATGCCATGTGAGTATCTGATCCCCTGCCAGAGCCTGCACCGTGCAGCGTGTGATGGAGGGCTTTGCTGCAGGCTGTTTTAATAGGGTTCGGCTAAACTAGGTCTCAGTATCTGTCTATATGTGGAAATCAGGTTGGGTTTATCCCGTTAATGGTGCTAAAAGCAGAGGCAGCAGGAGGCCGGGTGTGCGGGGCCCGGGCAGCCACACGATGGAGCTGAACCCTCGGCTGAGCTGACAGCAGGGTCGGCAGCAGGTAGCAGGGCGGTTCCTGGGATATCCACGACTCCTCCCAAAGGGAATCTCTGCTGTCCATCATCCCCTGTCGGCATTTCAGCTGCACACACCCGGGAGATGCTCCAAGCAGGGCACGAAACAGGGTGGCCTTGCAATGGGCAGGAGGAGCAGAACATGGTGACAGCCGAGCTGTCACTTGTCTGCCTGGGCTGCTGTCAGTGCCGAGTGCTGCTGGGCTCCCTCAGCTTCCTGGTGACACCAACCCTCTGTGGGGACATTCTGCCATCAGTCCCTGCCTTCAGCTGGGATCGTGGTGCCAGAGCTGGGCAGTAAATCTGCAGAGCAAGGGCAAGGGAGTCCTTCTCTGCAGGGAGCTCTCCCTGGGACTCAGGAGCTGCTGGTGGTGTCAGCCCTTTGCTGTAGCTGCTTCCCATCCTGGGGCAGGGCTGTAGCACAGCAGCCAAAAGGCACCTGAGCTAGTGTATGGCACCAGGGGAATTAACTCCTGGCAATGCATCCTGTGTGGAATCCCACTCCTGGGTGCTTGTGCTGCCTTCACCACCCCCAGAGCTGGGCACACTTCTCCAGCCTGATGTGCCAGCACCTCAGGTGGCCACTGCCACAGTGAAGCCCACGCCTGCCTCACATGCTCTCTTCAAAACACAAAGGTATTTCAAGCCTTCTGCCTGTCAGCATAAAATATCCCACAGGGCTGCCAGCCTAGAGGAACAGAGGAGCCTGCCTACAAGTCCTCATGGTGGGAGCATTCCCTTCCCTCCCCCTGCCAGAGGGGACAAAAGAACAGGAAAGCTCCTGAGAAGGATGACACTGGGTATGAGGTGAGGCTGGGCAATGGATCAGGAATGATGCTCCCAGGCAGTGCAGTGGGAGAAGCGTGCACCATCCTTGCATGTCCTTTCTGCTGCAGTGCAGGGGCCAAGTGTCCAAAAGCACATCGAGGGCTGTTGTGGAGTCCTGGTCCTCCCTCTTGCACTCCAGGCTCCCTGAGGTCAGCCTTGACCAGAGCTGTAGCCACAAGCTGCTGCAGGATTCCTGTACCACAAGGACTAGGAGGAAGAGGAGCTGGAACTGATCTTTTTGGCTATTTCAATGTCCGACTTGGCAACCAGAAACCGCAGCTTTTTCCCCCCGGAGCGGATGAGATCCACGGCACTGCAGGGAGCAGCAACAGGGACAGAGGTGAGTTCTGGCAGCCCCTCAGGGCTGGCAGCCCCTCAGGAGCCTGCCCAGTCATGGGCATTCACAAAACACCCCCCCTTTGCCAATCACCTGTGCCTGCTCAGGGCTACAAGCAGGGGCTGTTTCTCTCCTGCCTGTACCTTTGTGGAGGGCTTGGCCTCCAGGTTAGTGGTGCCAGAACAAGAGCAAACAAGCCCAAAGCTGCTCTGTGCTGTGGGCACCTGGGCTCTGCCTCTGAGCTGTCTCATCCCACCACCTTTGAGAGGAAACCTGGGGTGGGATGGGGCTGCAGCAGCTCTGCATTGCTGAGACCCATCTCTGGAGCTCTCATTTATTTCCCATTTATGCTCCCCAGTTGTTGGGGAGGGAAATATGGATTATGCTCCATAATCCCTCTTCCAAACCCACAGCCTTCCCCCCTCTCTGGTGTCTTGTGCAGGTCACTCCTCTCCCTGCAGGTCTCTGGTACCGCAGCATCCTCAACACTGCAGCGCTGGCAACCCTTGGAGCAAAACGGCCGGAAACCCGGAGCTGACAGTGCTTCCTCCAGTGCTGGTGCCACCCCAGGCCCCGTGCTGAGGTGAGGCTCACCTCTGGTAGTCTGCCCCGATGAGGCTGGTGCCGTTGACAGCCAGGATCCTGTCCCCAATGGAGAGCCTGCCGTCGGCGGCCGCGGGGCTGTCCTCGATCAGGGTGCGGATGTAGATCCCCGGGGAGCACAGAGGGGTGTGCTGTTGGCAGGGGAAGGCAGTGAGCAAAAAAAGGGACACAAAGATTTGTGGTCCCAAAAGACCTAGCTCTCCAGGCAGGGTAACTCTCCCCCAGGGCTCACCACCAAGCCTGATGGGAAGTGGGATCTTGGAGATGCTTGGGAATATGATGGGGATGGTGCTAACAGTAACAGGAAGGAAATAAGCTTTGGTTTTATATCAATTTATACACAGAAAGGAGAGGTGAGGGCAACCTGCTCTTGTTCAATTTAATTAAGAGTAAAGCATCGTTAGCCTGCAGCCATGCTGGGATGGGAGCTCACACTGTCCCAGGGCTCAGTGATGCTCTGTTTCCTACTGACCAACAGCACAGCTGTGAAAGGCCATTTAAAAGGGTGATCCACCCCACAATGTCAGATTCCTCCTTATGCAAAGGAGGAGCTGTTTTGTCACCCTGTGAGCCTCCCTGCTCCTCTCTGCTTCTCCTGCCACCGCTGAAGGGTGGAGGAAAGACCTTGGCTGAGTCATTTTCTTTCCACAAGAGAGGTGAGCCTGTTTGCTCTCCCCAGCTGCAGGACAGCTGTGGACTTTGCACGCACAGCACAGTGACCTGTAAGTAGAGATCCACTGAGAGATCCCTCTGTGCCTCCTTGTCCCAAGGAGAAGCAGCCTAGCTCCTGTGGGAAGCCATCAGCTTTTCTTGGGGTACAAACCACATCCCACATCCCACTCCAGCTGTGTGAGGGCATCAGCTGAGAACTCACCACGCCATCGATCAGCCCCATCCCCAGCCCGATGGGTCCCCTCTCCAGCTCCACCACGAAGACGTAGCAGAAGTCATCGGTGGCAGAGCTGCGGCTGGAGGACTCCGGCGTGGGGTAGTCATAGGGGGTCGGGGAGCAGCCTGGCAGTGGAGGGAGAGAGAGGCTTAGGGCTCTGGCAGCGCCCCAGCCCAGCCCCACAGCCCCGGGGCAGAGCCAGCTCTCGGTACCTTCAGGGGGGCTGCCTTTGGTGCCGTTCATCCCGTTCCTCCGGGCGTCCTGCAGCCCTTTGCCGGTGCCCTGCGGTGACTCCGGGCTCCCCGAGTCGAAGTTCAGGGGGGTGGTGGGTGGTGTCAGCAGGCAGGAGGGGTCTGGGGGCACCGTGCCACCCTTGGGGACCGGGCTCCTGCCCAGCTGCAGCTGCTGGAGCTTCTCCTGGAGCTGGGGCTCGCCGGCAGGGGGCTCGCAGGGGCAGGCGCTGGTGGCCAGGCAGAGTTTGGGGTTCCCCTGTGGCTCAGCACAGCCCCCCAGGCAGCAAAAATCCTCCTGGACTGCAATGGTGCTGCCTGGGGCGGCCGCCGGGCCCTCGCTCACCTCCAGCACCTCCGGCGTCGGGCATGCCTCTTTCTTAAAGAAGGAGGAAAATGCTGTGGGACCCCTGCGTGTGATTTTCACTCCCCACCTGGCCCCACCACCCTTCTGCTTTCCTGGCTGCCAGATACATCCAAAGCCTTGGCAATTCCGACACTGCCAGGCTTGTCCTGGCTTCCCAGCACAGCTCCCACAGCCCGGTTTGGTGGCCAGGGCTGTGCTGGGGGTGTTTGCAGCCAGCCAGGAGGGGACTCCTGTTCATGTCTCTGTTGGGGGGATCCCACTGGAAGGCAACACAAGGGAGCACAGCTCCTCCTGTGCCACAAGGGCTGGGCAATGTGGCCCCAGGGTGACAGGAAGAAGCAGCAGGGCCTGTGAGTGCTGCAGGGAATGGGGACAGGATGGGAGAGGAGAAGGGACACCCTCCACATGGCAGTTGAGCTTAGCACCCACAGCACATATCACTCTCCCTGTGCTTTACAGGCATTAGCTAATTAGCACCTCTGTGCAAGCCTGGCTGCTGGGGACGGGCAGGGTGCAGCTCAGGGAGGACAGGGAACACACAGGGAGAAGGGGAGCACTGCCCACAGACATCTCCCCTCCCTCCCTAATGAGATTGCTGGGAAGAGCCTGTCCTTCCAGCTCAGCTTCCCGTGCCCCCCGTGCTGGGGGATTAGCAGCACTAATCCTTCCAGGAGCTCTCCATGAGGGCACTGCCACAGCTCCAGGCTGCAGGCAAGGGCAGCAAGCCCTTGGCACTGGGTTTGGAGGGGTCTGCAGAGGGACCCAAGACCCTCCTGCCCAGCCAGGAGAGGAACAGCCCCTCTGTGGGGTACAGGCTACCTTTGGGAGTGCTGAGCCTGGCCCCTCGCTGCTGTGGGGGCTCCTGCTCTGCAGGCTCCAGAGGAAGTGGCGGATGTAAAGGAGGTGTCTGTAGATGTTGTCATCCAATGTCTCCACCTCCAGGTCCACCTTGAAGCCCCCACTGGGCAGGATGATGGGTGGGTGGTTGTCAAAGGACTCCAGCACATCATCTGAAAGGCAGAGGGAGGGATGGAGGTTAGCACTGGCTTGGGCTGCACCCCACTGCTGCCTCCCAGCTCTCAGCCATGTGCAGTCTCCCAGCTGGGACCAGGGATTTAGTGAGCTTGAGCCAGCAGCATCCCTCACTTGGAACAGCAGAAAAAGCCTCCTGCACTTTGCATCCTTTGCAATATCTGAATTTTGGGGCTATGGTTATTACCAGTTGCTGAAGGTAGTACAGGACACCAGGAAGGGGAAGGGAATGACCTGTTTGGTTTGTATGTGACTGGAGCAGGCTGAGCAGGACTCACCAGGCTGGAAGGTGGCTGAGCTCTCCTCCTCACTGGGCTGCCATGCTGAGATGCAGCCCACATCCATCACTGCCTGGCATTGGCTCAGCACCCGGTGCAGCTGCGCGGGGCTCAGCGCTGGGAACTCGGCTCGCAGGGATGGCCAGGTCATCTGTGTGAGGAGACAGCACATGGCAGAGGTGAGAAACTGCTTCCTCTGAGGAGCAGGAGCTTCTAGGGGCACAGGAGGGAGAGGTCAGGCAAGATGGAGAGAACCGGAGAGAACCATCCTCTCCTGGGTACTGCCCACCACAGACCCTGGGAGAGGGCAGCTGGTGGCAGGTTCAAAAGGGACACATCAGTGTAGGGACCCCCCAGACACTGAGCAGGGGCTCTCCTGCCCATGCCTATCCCACTGCCACGAGCCCTGGGCTGGGATCCCTCACCTGCACCAGCTGGGAGCCGGGCATGGCCAGCAGGTTGGCCACGCTGGCCAGTTTGGAGAAGAACTGCTGGGAGAGCTGCTCGAAGCCGGCGCCATGCAGCCATTCCAGGAGCAGCCGCACGCTGGCCCGCAGCTTCACCCCCTGAGACCAGTGATAGCCGCCCAGAGAGGAGCCTGAGGAGGCAAAGCACCCATCAGCCATATCAGGGAACAGCCCCCCTGTCCCCCAGCCCCTGCCTCGGGTTAATGTCCCCAACATCCTGTGGCTGCAATTCCTGGTGGTGGCTGGGCCTTGCCTGGCACTAAGAAGGGGGCAGCTGCGTTAATGAGGGCTAATGAGCACCTCAGGCTGCTGTAGTTTATTAATGAGCTGCCCCTATTAACTGCCCTCAGCCTCCTCTGCTCAGGCTCGAAGGGGCAATGGAATGGGATGGGATCCTTGTGGGGTTTAGCCTCTTCTGGGAATGGGAATCCAGGGGCCAGTAGCTGGGTCTGTGCTTGGTCTGCCTGTAGCAATGCTGAGACCTGCCCATCTCCAGCCCCTTCCTGTACCCCTTTAGGTGGCACTGGGATGGATTGGAGGGCATCCCAATAACTCAGTCCCCTATGTGTTGCCGGATTCAAGGAGGACTGACCCTTATCCAGGAGCTGGTTGAAGAGCAGGGTGTTAGAGAAGAAGAAGAGGTAGGCAAACATCTGGGAGGTGATCTCGGGGTGCACTTCGTACTGGTGGAGCAGGTCCAGCACAGCCTGGTAGATGAGCACGACCCTGCGGAGCTCCTCGGGCAGAGGCGGAGTCCCCCGCCAGCCCTCCCGGCACTCGCTCTGGAAGGGGTTGCACTCCAGCAGGGCAGGGAGCGACACGTACAGACACTGCAGGGAGAGCAGCAAGGTCACAGCAGACTCAGTTTGCTGGGGTTTTTCTATTTTTGCACGAGCCGAGCCTTTCCTTCAGCTCCTCAAGCCAAGCAAACCCTGCCAGTGCTGTTCCAGCAAGGGGCTGCTCCTGTTCACACCCTGCCTCCGTGGGCCCCAGTGTTGTGCAAAAGTTTTAAAAATTATAAAAATTAACGCAAAATTTTTAAAAATATAAAAATTAATGCAAAATTATAACAATCATAAAATTATCAAAATTATAGAATTATGAATATTATTTAAAGTATAGATATTATAAAATTATTAATATTATAAATGTTATAAAATTATAAATAACATAAAAATATAAATGTTATTGAATTATAAATATTATAAAATTATAAATATTGTAAAAATTGTAAAAAATAATGTTGGTCACTTTTAGCAGTTGCAAGAGATAATGTGTGACACCAGCTAAAATCTGCAAAACCCGATGTGAACCAGGGCGGCAACCAATCAGCTGGACACGAAGGTGAAAGAAATCAGGATCGATGGGGATGATTTTCCATATTGCTTAAATGGGAGAGCAGTGCCTTGCACTCACTTCTTCCCGGGGAGAGGGAAGGGGAGGAGGGCGCAGGGGAGGAAGGCGCTGCTCGGGAGCGGGAGCAGCCCCGTGTGCCCGGTGCCGGTGGCAGGGAGCCGTTCCTGCACAGGGCAGCCTTTCTGTGCCTCACACTGCCCGCTCTGTTCCCGCTGCCGCCCGGCTCGGGCGGGCCAGGGGCCTCTTTCCATCACTTTCCATCACTTTCCATCACGCTCTGAATCACACCATTATGCCGCGCTGGCCCGAGCCAAGCAGCCCTCCCCGAACACCTCCCCCGAGCCGCTGCACTGCAGACCAGGAAACACGCCGCAGTAATTCAATACTTTCCCTGGGCTGCGACCAAAAAATCGGGGAACTTCAGCCCGAAGGAAAACACCTCAGCGTGGTGCAACTGCCAAGGAGTGAAAGCTTAAAAAAAAAAAACCCTCCCGCACAGCCCTGGGGATGCTGGTGCTGGCCCCGTGTGCCGCTGTACCTTGGAGATGTAGTAGACACACTGCTGGAAGGTGTACATGATCACCTCCTCCAGCACCGTCATCGCCTCCTCGCTGGCCGTGATGGTCGAGGAGAACAGAGACTCCTTGGAGCCTGCAGGGAGGAGAGGAGCACGGGGGAGCAAACCTGCAGCAGCGAGGCCCCCACACTCCCAGGGTGTGGGTTATTAGGATTTCCAGGTTTGTATCATCCCCACGGGATCCCTCAACAAGGCAAAGAGGCTCCTCTGGCCCCGGGGAGCTCCCACCTGCTGTCCCCCAGAGCTCCCATCACTGCTGGCAGCTCCTGCCTGGCCTAGGAGCATTTTAACTTTTTGCATAGACCAGAAAGTTTCTGAGGCTGCTTTAATACCTTTCTATCTTTTTTCCCCTTTTGCTGTCATTAACACAAGCTCACCAGTGAGCAGTTCTGCAGGGCTACCTGCAAATCCAGGGTGAAGAAAGCCCCTCAGGGCATTAACCACAAGCTGCTGCTGCAGGTCCTATTCCCTCCTGAGCTTTTCCAAACCCACTCATTCTGTGCAAGCATGGTGGTTAAAGGACCAGAGAGCAGAATGTGTGGGATTCAGCAGGAAAACTCATCATACTCGTGTGTGAACACAACACAACCTGGCTCTGCAGCTGGGCAGCACCAGGGCAGGATGTGAGGCTGCTCCTCCCACAGATTCCCCCAGCCCACAGCACGGAGATGTCCCTGCTGATGAGGATTATGGAGGGTTAATGGAGCATCTCGAGGGCACTGACCAGCACCTGTGAGTGGGGATTAGCAGAGCAGAGCTGCTCTGGCTGGGAAAACAGGCAGGATGCTGCATCCACACTTACCTTTGATGTCCAGCTCTTCCTCCATGCTCTGGATGTAGGTGGGTGATTTCTGCTGGACGAAGTAGAGGATCTCGATGGCATTGGCCATCCAGAAGATGATGTGCTGCAGGTCTGGGAGGAGGTCTGTGATGGTGAAGCGGGACAGGGTGGCAGGGTCCTGGCTGGGGAGACACAGCAGGTGTTACACCTGCTGCTCCTCAGCGTCCCCACTCAGGCTTTTGGGGAGAAAACAGCCAGTTTGGGGCAATGCCAGAGAGCTTTCACATCCCCACACCCCCAAGCCCAGCACTCCCCTTAGAAAGACCCTTTGCAAGGAAAAATTCAGAGGTTTCTGCTCTGTGGGGTGGCAAAGGGGACCCTGTGGGGACCAGGCTGATCAAGGCCACCTGGCCTTTATGGGGTGCCACTTTTGGGGAAGACTTCCCCTAATACAGATGAACAGCACTAAATATTCATGGCTGAAGAGCAGCCCTTCCCCAGAGGTATGTGCTGCTCCTGCCAGCTCTGGACAGTTAAAGCCAGCTCACCTGCCCTGGGCTGTTCAAAAATAAAACAAAAAGCATCTGGGTCATTTCTTAATTGCTAAACTGCTTTTTCCTGCTATAGGAAGGGCCTGGGAAGCATCCTTGAAGTTTATTCTAAAGGCGAGCTCACAGCAAGCACCAACAGTTTCTCCAGATACTGCTTTAGAGATGGGATTTCGGACATGGCTGGGAAGACAGCTCCTTGCACCACTGTGATTGTCCCAGAATGGTGCTCCCAGCATTGGGGCACGCTGTGCCACCACCCCTGGATGCACACATGCAATGCCAGCTCCATCTCAGCTCCACTGAGGGGTGTCCAGCCTGAGGAAGGTCAGGCTCACACATAAGGACATTCCTACTGTATCACTCAAGGTTGAAGCCACAAGTGCAAATCCTTGACCAGGTCTTGGATCAGAGAAAACCCCAGAGCTGCTGCAGGTCCTATTCCCTCCTGAGCTTTTCCAAACCCACTCATTCTGTGCAGGCATGTGGTTAAAGGACCAGAGAGCAGAATGTGTGGGATTCAGCAGGAAAACTCATCATGCACCACTGGCTGACAGCCACGGACTGCCCTCACTCATGGAGGAAGAACCAGGTTGAATTCTCCCCGTTTTTTGAGGTAAAACAAGGAGGGTCGCACTTACTGCTGGGATTGCTTTTCAGCCAGCTCCCGCGTCCGCTCCTGGGCAGGGAGAGAAGGGGAAAGCACAGTGAGAACCCGTGGGATGGGGTGGCACCAGCACCACCCCCACCAGCACTCACTGCCACCAGGGACCAGGCTGAGGAGGAGCCCCCAGGGAGGGCTCGAGCAACACCCCCACCCCAAAACACCCCGTCCCACCGCCAACTGACCCACACCGTCCTCTGGATCATTTTGGCCGCTTTGAGCAGCAGCTGCCCGAAGTCTCCCGGCTCAAAGTTGGTGGCCGAGTGCTGGATGCAGAGGCAGAGCAGGAAGGCGGGTGTCAGCTTGTGGTCGTCCCCTCCGGGCTCGATCAGGGTCATGATGCGCCGCAGCAGCACATCCTGGGCCGCCGGCTCGAACTCCAGCTGCAGCTTCCTGCGGGGCGTCCTGGGGCCGCCGCCGGGCGACGGGCCCCACTTTTTGGGGTCCCTGTCCTTCAGCAGGCTGCCGCACGCCCCGCACACGTGGGGAGCCTCGGGGTGCAGGGCCCGCAGCCTCAGCAGGGTCTGTGCTGGCAGCGGCTGCGCCTTCATGGGGTCCTTGTAGAGCAGCAGGTAGTAGAGGCCGAGGGACAGCAGGTCCCCGTGCCGCAGCACCACCGTCCGGGCCACCTCGGAGAAGTTGACGGAGATGCCAGCGCCGGCGATGGGCTCCAGCACCAGCTTCTCCTCCGAGCGGTGCCGGGAGGGTCGGAGCTTCCTGATGGTGCAGTGCAGGGGCAGGATGTCGGGGGCGGACAGGCTGATGCTGGGCTTGCTCGCCTGTGTCCTCTGGCCCACCGTGTGCTGCTCGCGGTTCAGCAGGTACACCAAGCTGTCCTGCCGAGCGAGGAGACGCAGCATGAACCGGGGAGGGGGAGAAGGGACCCTCCTGCTGCCATGCAGTGAGTGCTGCAGCCTCCTGCTGTCCCCAGCTGTCCCCTCACTGTCCCCAGCTGTCCCCTGGGGGGGGACACTGCACTTTTACATTTTGTTTTTTTACTCTCCTCGCTGCCAAGCAGGACAGCAGTGATCCCTGCCTTGGGCATGGCAATAAATGGGCACAATGACTTTGGGCATGCAGTAGATGGGGCTGCTTTGGACAGAAGGAGCCCTCCCTCCACCTCTCCCCCTCATCCCTTCTACAGCTGCTTTTCCTTCCCACCTTTTCGCCCCAGACTGCAGCGATGCCTGCCCCCCCTGCCCGGGGCGACAGTGGGACAAGAGCATCCACCCCTGGCCCTGCCTTTCCCTGCAGCCTGCCCGCACGCCCCGAGGCAGCTCAGGGGACCAACCCGTGCCTCAGTTTCCCCAGCAGCACTAACGGGATGGCTGCAGTGCCGGTGTCACCCTGCCAAAAACTTGGAACAGCTCGACACTCAGCGGGCACAAAGTAGCCATTAACTGCAAGAGCCGACCCTGTCCTTTGCAGTTCTCCTTGCGCTGTTCTCCTCGCAGCCTCTGATTCCATCTGCCACTGAGGAAGGAGCCGGACCGGGGACGGGGGACGGGGCAGCTCAGCCACCACCGGCAGAACCGGGGCCCCCTCGGGCCGGGGCAGGGATGCTGCTCGGGGATCACCTTGCATCCCTCCGGGCGATTGCAGGGGGTCACGGCTCCTGCCTCCGCGTTCCCCGCACTTGGGGACAGGCCGGGAACAGACTTGAGGACAAGGCTGCAAGTCCCAAGCCCATTTCCTAAAGGATGCTCATCCTCACCACCACCACCACCACCATCACCTCCCTCGACCCCAGCAGCTCCGGCCATGCAAGCAGCCCCGCTCCCCGGGGCTTGGGGGTGCTGGGAGGGAAGCGGGGGGTGTCGGGGGTGCGCAGGAGGCGGCGCGGTGCTGTGCTTACATGCTGCTGGCTGTAGCCCTGCAGGAGCAGGAGGTGCGGGGACTGGTAGAGGGAGTACCGCATGCTGCTGCTGCTGCTGCTGCTGCTGCCGCCGCCGCTCCGCGCCGCCGCCGGGCTGCCGGGCAGGGTGGAGCAGTGCCGCTGGAGCCGGGCCCCGCCGCCGGCCCCGGCCCCGCTCCCTGCCCGCCGTGCCGGGGTCCCCAGGCTGGTCTCGCTGAGGCTGCGCCGCAGGGCCGGGGGGGGCCCGCGCCGCTCAGCCCCCGCCGCCCGCCGGGCCCCCCGCGCCCGGTGCCGCTGCAGCTTCCGCGCTTGGGCGTTGATGCCTGCGGGGATGGGGATGGGGGGGGACAGAGCGGCGTTCAGCCCCTGCAGCCCCCCCCCCCCGGAGCACCCCCGCCCCGCCGCAGCACCCCGCGTGTTGCGGGAGGGATGCTGCAGCTCGGAGCGGGGATGGAGCGGCCGGAGCCCTCCCGGCGCTGCGCACCCACCCTGCCCCGGTGTCCCCCGGTCCTTTGCCCTCCCCGAAAGGTGACGCCGAGACACCGGCGCGGAGTTTAGTGTGCTAATGGCACCGCTAAAACGGGGGTGTCCCTGCCCTCCCTGACCCCCAAACCTCACTGAATGGAGAGCAGCCGGTCCATAGTATCCCCCATCCGCCCCGGCCACGCTGCAGGGCTGGGGGGAGAGGGAATCCCTGCTAAAAAGAAATTTCACTCAATCTTTGCTAAAAAGAAAAAAAAAAAGAGCCTGGATTCGGCTTTCAACCCTTCGGCAGTGGGTAGCCAGCAGCAAGTGGGGACCGCAGGGACCCCCCCCCAATTCCCCGGAGCATCAGCCAGGCATGGGAGCTGCAGTGGAGCCCGGCTGCAGCAGGAACGAGCCGTAATTAACTTCTCCAAGCATCAATTCGGGCAGAGCTGTCTGTCCGTGAGACAAACAGGAGCCGGAGTGAATGAATAGGCCGGGCCCAGCTGCAGAAGGAGCCCCTCACACGGCGCCCCCAGAGCCGGGGGATCCCGCTGGGTCCCTCCGTGCTGCTGGAGCTCTGCAGGAGAAATTGGAAGTTGTGTGTCCGAGGGGTGATGCTCGTACCTCAGCTGGGCAGCCTCCTGGGAGCAGGTCACTGGCATTCGGGGAGGACGAAGAGAGGGGAAAAAAACCCTACAGGATTTGCTTGCAGGAGCAGCAGTGCAGCGTTGTCGGTGCAGCGCCAGAGCCAGAGCCCTGCTCCCGGCTCTGGACAGCGAGGTTTGGGGACAGCCAGCGGGATTTGGGGACGGCAAAGCAGAGAGCCTGGTGCCCAGGGCTGCTTAAAGGGACACTCACAATCTCAGACCCAAAAAAAAAAAAAAATCATCTGCCTTATTTGGTGAGGAATGGGCTGCTGGTTCTGAAATACATTTTTTTGTTTGTTTGTTTTAAATGGAGCGCTCCTTTGCTGGGAAAATCAAAGAGATGGGGACGGGGAGGGGGGGTGGGACAGGGAGAAAATAGCCCCTGCTGTTTACATGCCTTGGGATTAGGGCAAGGCACAGCCAAGCCACCCCAAGCAGTCCCGTGCCCTGTGTCCTTCTTAAAAAGGCAATTGGCCACGGCACAGATGGAACATCCAGGGAGGACAACAAACCCACACAAACCACACTGCTGGGGATGCCAAAAGCCACCCCAAACGTGTCTGCAGGACACCTCAGCTCCCCCCAGGAGCCCTGTCCCCAACCCACATCATGGAAATGGGCCAGAGGATGAAGGACAGCTGGGGCAATGCAGATCCCAGACCAGGCTGAGCGAGCAGGGAGGAGTGGGGCTGGATCCTGGGGAGCAGCTGCTGCTGGAGCTCAGTGGGACAGAGCAGGACTGGGGTCCCACTGCCTGCAGAGACAGGCCCTCACCAGCCCCTTATCGAGGGGAAAGGAAGCTTCTGTATTTATTTTGTGTAGGAAAAAGCTGCTTTTTCACTGCCCCCATTACAGGCTCCCACCAACCCCGGGGCTGTGCTGGAAAGATAAACACTGCTCTTTTCCTGAGCATAACAAAGTCCCTCCATAAAACTGGGTTAGGTTTTTTTCATCCTTTGGTACTGGTTTGTCCTCCCAAGCATGTGCAGGTTATCCTACCCAAAACTCAGCCTGGACATCTCCAGGGCAGCGTGACCAGGGCAGAGCCAATGGCTGCTGAATCCACATGGAGACTGGGATGGGAACAGCATGTAAGGATTCAAAGAGCATCCCCAAATATTTCATTCCTCCCTGGATAGCCAGGACTTGGCCTGTAGAAAGGAGGTACTGCTGTCAGGGTGTTAGGCCCTGTTAAAGTTTAGGGCTGGACAAGCTCCAGTGATCTCAGGCCTAGGGGTTAAAAAGGCTTGGGAAAAGGAATGTACCACTGATAGTGGGCATAAAGAATACAGAATTTACAGGCCACAAGGACACTTGGCAGAACTCCCAAGATAAGGAAGAAACTAATGGAAGCAACTCAGCAACTGTGCTGAATCAGCTCTGACTGGGTAAGAGGCAATTCTGGCAGGGGGAGATCCACAACCACCAACCCAAGACAGCACCAGCTCAAAACAAGAGCTCTGTCTCTGTCCCCCCACCCCTTTTCTCTTTCTTTCTCTCTCTCTTTCTCACACTGGCTGCTAATAAAATCTGTTATTATTTACTTCAGCATTTGTCTCGTTTGCACCTCAGCTCAGACAGAGGCATCTCTCACTAATCAGATCCTAACACAGGGCTGGATCTCATCCTTAGAGAGAGCTGGGCCCCCCTCGGGCAGCATCCACCAGACCCCACCAAGCTGCTGCCTCTAAACCCATCCTGCAACCCAGAGGAAAAACTTATAGTTGTGGTGCCTGGGATCTTGGCTGGGATCTGCCTCTTTTTCAGCTGAGGAAAGAGGTTGGCTTTTCCTGGCTGAGAAATAAATCAACAAATAACTCCACGGGCCCCAGGAAAGAAGAAATGCTTTGAATGTACCCAGGAGGGACTAAGACCAGGCTAGTCCTTCCTAATGTAATTGCTCTGCAGACTCTGCAGGGAATCTTCCCTGGATGCAGTTGTGCTAAGGTATATCAAAGCCAGATCCTCAAAGGCATTTGCCAGAGCATCTTTTAGAATAATAGGCTTAAATCCCAAGTTTCTGGAGCTGCATGTGCAGTTCAGCCTCCAGCCCCTTGGGAAAGCTCCAGTTAGGACAGGACCTGGTACAAAATGGGGATATTTTGGAAAATGAATGCCACTGAGATGCCAAGGGCTGCACCATCCTCCAGTTTGTGGGTGTTTTCCCTACATCTCCACGACTGTGCTCCCCAAAAGGAGCAGGGCTGGGGGCACAGGGAGAGAGGGGCTGCCTCGTTAGCTGCAGAGAGGCCCTACCTGTGCTGCTAATTAGTGGCATGAGGAGCCAGCACTGCCCTTCCCAGTGGGAAGCAGCTAATAAACTAATTAGGATAATGGGTAACTGAGCAGATAAAAGTCTTAAGCTATTTGCTAACAGGTCATGGGTGGATGTGGAGCCTTTCCCTCAGCCAGGGATGCACCTGCATGACCCCAGTGGTCCCAGTCCTGCTGCTCCAGCGATGCCCTGTGTGGGGAAGGGCCTGCAGGTATTGCCCTGGAGGTGATTTGAGCATTCCTCTGCTTTTCTCTGAGGGAGCTGCAAGCCTGAAGTCCCTTTACTTTTGCACAGATGTCGTGTTTTCCACGCCAGTGCCTCACCACCCTGGGCAGGCAGCTGCTGCTCAGCAAGGGGACCTCTGCCAGCCTGAGCCTGGTGACAAGGGTGACCCTGGTGGAGGGCACTCACGGTCAATACCCCCCACACCAGGAGTTTTGGGTCCTTTTGGGGTGCTGGGTCACAGGCTGCATCACTCACATTCATTCCTGGCAGTTTGCAGATGAGGTGGGAAAGGGTGGTCCCAACCCCCCATCATGCCAGGGTGAGACTGGTGACAGAGCCCCTGGTGCCACCAAGAGAAAGGGCTGCAGGAGTGAGATTTTACCAGGTAAGCCAACCATGGGCTGTGTACTCTGCAGAGCAGACAGCCTGACTGTGGGTGTAGCTTCTGTCTTTGAAGAGCTTGGTCAGCTATGGAAAATGCCCAAAGGTTAAAAAATGGGGAATTTCCACAGCCCCACCCAGGAGTGCTGAAACAAATGAAGTGATAACGAAAGCGTAACGGGCTTGTTTCCACATCCAGAGCACAGGCCCCTACCAGGAGCTGCTCCTCCATGGAAATGACCCAAGGGTGCAGCCCCAGGCCTGGTGGGCAACCCAGACCCTGCTGCTTCCCTGCCTGGGTGGGAGCCTTGCACTCCCACACTCCCAGCCCACCCAGGATCCAGGCCATGGAGGAAAGTTGCTTTGTGCATCCGAGGGGAGGATTTGAGGCTGTGGATGTGACCTTGGGCTGGCAGGGAGCTGCCACATGGCCCTGCCCCCCGAGTGCTGCACCCCTCACTGGGCTCTTGCCCTTCCCTCCATTCAACTGAAGCTGTTTTTAGAGCTGCTGCTTTCCCAAAGTGCTTCACATCTCTCTGATCCTGGCTGCAGGAAGAGCTGAAGAGAAGAGCAGAGCATCCACCTCCTTGGCCCAGGCCCTGGCAGGAGCCACCTCTGTGTCTGTGTGCAATGAGCTGGGAGCACCGGTGGCATCCCCTCCCTGAGCAGCCACAGGCTGGGCATGGTGAGCATGGAGGCAGCCCTGTGTCCTCAAGTACCAGGTGAAATCCCAATTGAAAATTGCAGCTGGGCAGGCTCCAGCTGCCTCTGCTCTCCTCCCTGTGTGCCAGGGCTCTTTCCAGCTTTGTTAGGATGGGTGGGAGAGGAGCTATGTCGCCCCTGGTGTGGGACAGGTTGGACCATTTGTTCTGCTGCTGGTGGGGTAGAAACTTGGCTCCTCTTTGCCAAGCACACACAGTAATCCTGCATCACCACCAGCTCTTCCCTACAGTAACAGCTCTTCCCTACAGGTGTGAGGAACTGCTGGGGCCCATCCCAGCAAAACGCTGTGGCTGACACCTCTGGGGCCTGGTCAGCAGGTCTGACCCAGCAAGCACATTGTGCAAGTAAAAATCTGATTTTAAACCCTTCTGCCCTCATCCTCACAGGACTTTCATCTGAGGGTAAGAGGAGAAAAGCTTCATTACTGCTGCTGGTTCCTAATGATGCACTTATCTCCTGCCAGCCCTGGCCTCCATCAGGCACCGCTGCAGGGGCTCTCCTGCCCTACATTGCTCTCTCTTCATTAGCTTTTCATTTTCCTTAATTGCTCCTGCAGATTTGCCCGGGGTGTCAGGCCTGGGGGATGCCCAGAGGGAGATGGGGGAGCAGGGCAGTGCTCTGCCAGGCACGAAGCTGGGGATGCCACGGTGCTGTTTCACTGATGGGAAGAGGAGGAAACGCTGATGCTCTTGCCTGCTGCTCCCCAATCATGGGCAGGGTTTGTCATTAACCCTTAAACTGTCTGGGGTAAATATTTGAGGTCACAGACACCAAACTGATGTAGGAGAGTGCTGAGTCCTTGCAGCTAAAACGTGCCCAGCCTGCCACTTGCACCAACCCCCGCACCCAAACCACGTGTGAAAGCCTCTGGTGCGGGAAGGCTCCTGGGGCTGCACCCCAACCCCTCTCCCTGCCCCACAGCCAGCTCTGACCTGCAGTGGTGGTGTCCACATCCCTGGCCGCCATCTCCTCCACCTCGGCCCTCCTGCGCAGCTCCAGCCGGCGCGAGAAGCCCTCCCTGGGCTTCCAGAGGTCCTGGATGAGCAGGGGCTTCTCGTGGTCGCCCAGCACCCTCAGCCCCTCGGTCTGCCACTGCTTCTCGGGGCCCTGGAAGCGGCCGATGACGTCGCAGAGCGCGTACTGCGCGGCGCTGAGCTGGCTCAGCCCGTAGCGCTCCAGGGCCTCCTTCACCAGCTCCCGCGCGCCCGAGCTGCCCGTCACCAGCACGCTCTTGTAGTTGGTGCCCGCGCAGATGTTGCCCCCGAAGATTTTCAGGATGCCAGGGGCCGAGAGCTGGGTGGAGAGCTCGGCTGGGTCGTCCTCAGCGGGTGCAGAGGGGGCTGAGCCGCGGTCCTTGTAGCTCAGGGTGCGGTACAGCACCTGCGAGAAGAGCCGGCTCTGGCGCTTCAGCCGGTTCTTGGACGGCGGAGCCATGCTGGAGGATGGTCCATAAAACATGGTGGGGGAGGTCGTCATGAAGCACAGCTGGGCAGGGAAGAGCAAGAAGGGGAAGGTGAGCGGTTTGGAGGGTGGATGTGCAGCGGGGGAGAGCGAGCGGGAGCCGATGTCACCTCCAAGGTGGCAGATCCAGAGAGGGCCATTTCCCTCATGTAACCCAAAACACCAATGGAAGAGCTCAGCCAAGCTCCTTGGCACCAGCACAGTTACCCCTGGATGGATTTGTCCCTGAAAACACAGCCTGGAGAGGCCCCACATTTCTCCATCATGTATATCAAGAGGCCCCTCTTACCCAGAGGAGGAGAGCAGAGCCCAGCGGGACTTGGCGGGGCCCATCCTGGTCAGCAGCCAAGGCATCAGGAGTTACTTTCACTAACGAGTTTATGGAGCAATCCCATTTTTTAGAGGTGAAACAGAAAGCTCAAGTGCAAATTCGCTCACTCTGAGGTCACTGCTAAATGCTTTTGCTCAGCGAGAGGCACAGGGTGAAAATGGGCTCTAATTAGCCTTTCTAAAAATGCCCTGACTCTGGCAAATCTCTTGGCTGTTGCTTGTTTGTGGAGGACGTTCAGGCCCAGGGTGGCATCACTAACAAGGATGCTCTTCCTTAGCCCAGGGCAGGGCTGCTCAGGGCAGCCCCAAGTGGGCAGTGATTGGAGGAGATGGGCCAAGGCCATGTGGCAGCTCCCAGTGCTCCTCAATCCCCTGGAATGGACCAGGAACCACAAATCACTTCTGGATTTAGGTGGGTAGCCCTCCTGCCTGATGTCACTGTCCCCATCTGCAGATGGCTTGAAATCCCATCCTGGTTGCGCCAGCACCTGGTGCTTGTGTGGTGCTGGTGACCCACAGCCACACTGTGACCTGCTAGCAGGGTCAGGAAATACAATCTGAGCATTCCTGGCTGGGACAAAACTGGGCTCTCTCTCTCCTCCTAACATGCAGAGACTCCACGCACACACAGAGGAACCCCCAAATGTCCCATCCACAGCTGGATGCAGCAGTTGGGTCACCCAGATGTCCCTGGCTGGGCACAGGTGAGGTGCCAGCAGCTTCCACAGCTGCAGCCCCGAGTGGCTGGGGCACAGCCATGCCTCAGAGCAAACTCAGCACTATCAGCAGGGTGATGCTCGGCCTGGACAGCCTCCAAACCACCATCTAATTCAGGAAAAAAGAGCAGAGAAAAAAGTCCCTGCTGCTAATGGAAGAGGTCACCTTCTAACCCAGAAACCAGCTCCCAGCTGTATGTGGAGGGTTGCTGCAGGATGTGCATCCCCCCATCCCACAGCCAGAGACACAGGGAATGCTGCAGATGGGAAACTGAGGCACCAGATGCTAAGCATGTGGTTGGGAGCTGTGTAATCCTGCTGCACCCCAAGTCACCCCTTTCCTCTTCCCCGGCTCCACCAGGACTCTGAAAATGCTGGGGTTTGTCCTTGTCCCCAGGCTGCAGGTTCCAAAACTGACTCCTGGAGTGCTGAAGGGCAGGAGTCCCAGCAGGACAGCAGGGCTGAGGACCTTGTGTTTTACACTGCCCCAGAACATCACTGGGCTCAGGTAAGGCTGCTCCTGCTCCCACCTTGCAAGTGGGGAAACTGAGGCAGGGATGGGGCTGGGGCTCTGGCTGCTCCTCCCTCTCCAGCTGAGCCCAGAGCTGCTGCTCCCGCTGGGGACATCCCTGGGGACATCCCTTGATGTCTGCTGTGTGACATCTCCTGGCAGCCCCGACCTGGGGAGCAGGTCAGGGCACTGGCAGACAGTCAGGCTCAGGAACAGCTGCCCCAGGCTCCAGCACGGCCCTGCCAGCCCTCATTAACATTGACCACAAGGAAAACTGCCCCAGAGTCCCTACAGGACCTTGTCATCAAGGATGCAAAAGACAAGGCTTTGTCATCAAATCACTGGTTTCACGGATTTTATCTCCTCCACCCTGAACTGCCCCCCAGCACAAAGGGAAACCTTTTACCATCTGCTGGTGGCAAAATCATTCTTCCAAGCCCACATCACAGAGACACCATCCTTGCTTCTTGCAGGTCCCTGGTTTTGAATGTGTTATTTATAGCACAGCTATTTTTTTACTCTTTCTATAAAATGCAGCTCCTACAGAGGTCAGGGGCAAAGACTTTTCACCAGGTAAAAATCAGAAGCCTGGATCAGGAGGTGGTGTCACCCCAATTTTCAGCATCTAGAGCAGCACAGGCGTGATTTTACCAGGCACCAGCCTGGGTGACCTGAGAAATCACATTCTCCTGGAGACAGCAGGACACACCCAGCCTTAATCCCCCTGAGGACTCTAATGGGCAGGATAAGATGATAATGGAAGGGGCTCCTCCCACATCCGTGCGCTCAGGCACGCTGGACACAGGCATCTCCTCCAGGAGGAAATCTCTGGTGCAAGGGGGAAATCTCTGGTGCAAGGGGAAATCTCTGGTGCAAGGAGGAAATCTCTGGTGCAAGGAGGAAATCTCTGGTGCAAGGAGGAAATCTCTGGTGCAAGGGGGAAATCTCTGGTACAAGGAGGAAATCTCTGGTGCAAGGGGAAGTCTCTGGTACGTGCAATCCCCCTGAGCCCCGCTGCAGGACCCAGGATGCTCCAGCTGTCCCCAGCTGCCTCAGGACAAGCCAGCAAGAGTGTCACACCTTCCAGCAGCTCCTGGACATCTCCAGCCCAGCTGAGCCCTCTTCTCACTGCAGGCCCATTCCCTGGAAGGACACAGGCCTGCAGCATGATCCAGACTTTCCCAAGTCCCTTTCTCCAGCCTCAGTGACGTTCTCTCTCTAACGGGTACACACCTATTAGTCAAAAGCCTGGGATTGCCTCCTAGTGAGATCCTTCACCTCTTCCCAGCAGTGCCTGACCACACCAAAACCAGCTATTTTCCACAGCCAGCTCTGTGTGAGCTCTGCAGAGCTGTGACAAATGCCCACGGTATTCACGTGGCCACCACGTGTCCTTCCACCACCGCGCCTGACTCTGCAGCCACCACTGGGGACTTTCCTGCAGGCCTGAGGTTCCTGCTCCCAGAACGGGTGAGCAGCTCCTTCCCAGGGCCCCCAGCCAGCACTCAGGCCCTACCTTGCCATCCTTCTCACGTGCCTTTTTCCCTTCCATTCATCCTCCTTCTCAAAACAATCTTTGCCCTTCGTTGTGCACCATCCTGGGCAGGCGTCTGTCACGTTTCTGAGAGAGGAAGAGGAGGAGAGGTCCTGGGCTGCTCATGGACGTCAGCTGCTCGCAGTGTGGTGGGTTTGGAAGGCTCAGAGGTTCTGCAACATGGTCCTGATGTTTGAATGTGGGATTCTGAACCACATCTATAACCAACAGCACCTATCCCATCACATGGGAGACCAGGAGAGAACAGCAGGGGAAAGGAAAGGAAAGGAAAGGAAAGGAAAGGAAAGGAAAGGAAAGGAAAGGAAAGGAAAGGAAAGGAAAGGAAGAAGGAGGAAAAAAAGGAAAGGAGAAGGGGAGTAGATGGAACCAGCAACAGCCCTGTGACCTTTATCTCTTTCTCCTAAGCACACGTGTCCCCAAGGATGCCAGGCTGGGGATGCCCTGACCCACAGCAAGCCCTGGGGCAGTTCCTTCCCCCAGCAGCCCCAGCTTGCTGGGATGCTCACTGAGATCTGTCCTCCTGAATCTCAGTCTGGTTTGCTGGACATCAAGAAGAGCCACCAAGCACTGTCCCCTCACCTTCCCACCGCAGATCTGCAAGAACACAGCCACTGGTGGCCAGAGACAGAGCTGAAAGAGGCACCTGCCAAGTGCCACCAGGAATTTCATGGGTGCTCCTCAGGGAGAGCCATCAGGGCACAAGAGCTACTCCTTTCCATGGCTCCACCATGATTAAAGATAAATGCATCATTCTCTAATTAAATCACCTAATCAGGGCCTTGGTGTGGTTCCATCCAGTCCCTCTTGCTGGCCCAGCCTGGGGGCTGTGGGAGAAACTCTGCAGGTTGTGATGCAAAAGGCAAAGAGGTGCTGCCCCCACCTCTGCTGCCCCACGTTTCTTCCAATGATTTACTCCTCCTGGTAAAATATTTATGCCTTATTTCCAATGTGCCTGCCCTCAGCTGCCAGATATTGATTCTTGCCATCTTTTCTCTGCTCAATTAACGAGATTTTGGCTACCATGTATTTTCTCCTCTGTGAGAGTATTTAGATGCTTTTGCCAAGCCCTCCTCTTTCCTCTTTGATTTATGAGTGGACTCACTGGATGGCCTCCTCCTCTCCACCTGTAAGACCCTTTCTGCAGCCCCTTAGTCCCTTCCCCTCAGACTCCACATCTCCTCTGCTGAGAAGGAAAATTTGGATTTGGCTGCCATAAGCCCAAATTTGTTTCTGACCAGAAATGCAAATAACTGCTATTTATTTTGTTCCCCAGAGCCAAATTTCACATTATCCTGAAAATTTTCAATTCTCCAGTGCAGAAATGGGGACAGACAGACAGCCGCCCCCCAAACTGCTGCCCCTGTGCTGCCTCTCCCAGCATCTGCAAGCAGCTCCAGCTGAAAATTTACCATCCAGATTAGGGACAGGAAACCACGTCCAGCCACAGTTATTATTTTTGGGTGTAAGAGATTTCCATGTTCCATTCTGCTCCAGTGAGGATGCCTTTCTCTCACTCAGCTTACCACCCGGATTTGTACAAACCATTAACACTCAGCTGCCCTGGGTCAGATCCAGGTTTTTCCAGAAATCATTTCCATCTCCTTTCTTCCAGATTAGTGATAAAAACACCAAGTCCATGTTACCAGCTAGCAGTGCCCAGCAGTGATAATCTCCCTGATAACTGCCTTGGAAATGGATCACGTTTATTTAATACCAGCTTTCTTGACACTGTGCAATGTCAGCTCTAAATACTGGACTGGATTGACTTTTTTAATACTGGAAAGTGCAGATTTTTACAAGAATATCACCTCCCATAACTCAACTGCTTCTCAGAAGTGTATTACAGCCAGAGAGTCACCTCTCATGTTGGAGACTGAAATCATTTCTTGCCAGGAGTTATTTTCCATACAGCCACGTTGGATGGCAGGAATTTATTCCTGGTGTTGAAGTCTTTAATCAATTGAAGCCCGAGCCAGGTTTCTCCCTCTTCTCCCTGGAGGGATGCTATGAAGCCAATCAACCTGTAGCTACCAGGTCATCTTATTCCCTTTTGGGAAGAGCAACAACACCATTAAAACACTTTTTAATCATCTGGAATTTCCCCGGGGCTCATCCCGGCACATAGATGGGTGGTGAGATTTCAGCTATAACCACCCCAGAATAGGAATCAGAAAAGCTGTTTCTTCACGTCTTTGTTTGAAATTTTTCTTTTATTTTCTTTTTCTGCCTTTTCTTTCTTCTTTTTTTTTTTTTTAATGGAAACCACTGGAGTGGCAGCCCCGGACTAACGGCAGCGACCGCAGCCTGGATGCTGCGAGTGGAGGGAGAGGCCGGCGCTGCAATGTGGAACAAATTACAACTCGGAGAGCAAAGGAAATGAGAACGCCCTGGTGGCTTTGACGTGCTCTCCTCGGCTCCAGATCCTGCCCCTCTGCAGATCCCATCCCCTCAGCCAGGGCAAAGCCCGAACCCCTCGGCTCTGACCGGAGCCCCCGCTCCCTTCCTTTCGCTCCAGAGCCCGGCCTTTCCTTGTGTGAGTTTTATCCACCTAATCTAGGGGCGGACCGGAGGCTGATGATGTCCGTGGCTCTCTCGGTGCCGTCTTTAGCCGGATCAGGGCGGGTAAACTCCTTACCACGTTATTATTAGCAGCAGGCACCCTGCAGTAGCCTGCACCCCGCGGCCCCGGGACTGCTCAAACAGGATGGAAAAGCAACCCCAAAAACACCAACAGCCTGTCCCAAAGGCATCGCTCCACAAACACTGTAACAGTCTGGGACCTGATTTCACAAGGACAACAGGGGTCCTTTTAGCAGGTTTTCTTTTCTTGGTGGGTTTTTTCCCCCTGTAATTATTTTGCAGAGTCTTTTGAGCCGCCAACGTGCCCCAGCTCTCCGGTAATGCAGCAGTGCAAATGCCAGCCCTCTGCCCGGGCAGCTCTATTCACACACCCCAGAAACCCTGCACAAAAAGCATTTGCTTTCTGCTGCCTCCCGAGCTCCACAGTCTCCGTAGGCTGCCTAATTATAAGACCTTAGCAATATATTTTTTTTTTTTCCAGCGATAATTAACTGGTCCTGGAGAGAGCTGAAAATAAGCACTTCCCAAGCAAGTAGCAAACTCCCCTGAGTTTTCTCTGCTAAAGTTACAACTCAGCATGAAACTGCTCCAGCCTCACAGGGACACAGATCATCTCAGCACCTCCCTGCCATGGCCTGGGATGCCACCACAGTCGCAGGCAGCTGAATGCAGGTGACACGGCTGGTATGGGATAGCAGCGGGATCCCAAGGGTTGTGCAAATGGACAAGGATCCCGAGGGGCATGCAACGGGGAGGAGGATCCCGAGGGGTATGGAATGGGGAGAGGGATCCCAGGGAGCTTGCAAGGGGCAGAGGAATCTCGAGGGGGATGCGAATGGGAGAAGGATCTGGGGAGACAGATCCTGAGGGATACGGAATGGGGACACGCATTCCAAGGAGAGTTCCGCGGGGAGAAGGAGCCCAAGGGGGATGGAACGGGGATGATCCCAAGGGATGTGCGATGGGACACGGACCCGCAGGGACCCGCAGGGACCCGCGGTGCGGGGAGGGCTCCCCGTGTGCCCGGCCATGGGACAGGGACCCTCGGGCGCTGCGGTTCCCGGCACAGCCCTCCCGCCGGCCGTGCCCGGTGCGGTTCCGCGGGCAGCGCGGGTCTCCCACGGCAACCGGACAAGCCCCGAGCTCCTCCCGCCTCCGCTTCCCAGGGGACGAGAAACAAACGCTGCCGCCCGGTGCAGCGGGGACGCAACAGCGGGGATCTGCCCCCCCCCAAGACCGGGGGTCCCTGGGGTAGGGTCCGCCCTCGCCCCCCGCGCCCCGCGGCCCCGGTACTCACCGTCGGAGCGGGGCAGGCTCGGCGCGACCCCGGCGGCGGCAGCGCCCGGAGCCGCCCGGAGCCGCCGGGGCTGCGCGGGGACCTCGGGCCGGTCCCGTCCCGCCGGGGCGGAGCGAGCGCGGCTGCGGCGCCCCCCCGCGGCCGCCACCGGAACTGCCCGCAGCCACCGCGACGGGAGCGGAGGGTCGGGATCTGGGGAGGGGTCGGGATCTGGGGAGGGGTCGGGATTTGGGGAGGGGTCGGGATTTGGGGAGGGGTCTGTACTGGGAACGGGTCGAGATGAGGGAGGGGTCTGTACTGGGAAAGGGTCAGGATAAGGGAAGGGTCTGTGGGAAAGGGTTGCGATTTAGGAAGGGTCAGGATTTGGGAAGGGTCGGCCCTGGGAAAGGGTCAGGTTGTAGAAAGGGTTGGCACTGGGAAAGGGCTGGGATGTGGGAAAGGGGTTCTGCCTCCCTCTGCCCCCCTCTCTGAGACCCCACCTGGGGCACTGCATGCAGCACTGGGTCTGCAGCACAGACAGACGTGGAGCTATTGGAGTGAGGCTGCAAAGATGCTCCAAGGGCTGGAGCACCTCTCCTATGGAGCCAGGCTAGGAGAGCTGGGGATGATCAAGATGGAGGAGAGAAGGCCCCAGGGAGACCTTAGAGCCCCTTCCATTGCCTAAAGGGGCTCCAAAAATGATGGAGAGGGACTTTGGGCATGGAGTGACAGGACAAGGGGGAATGGATTCCCACTGCCAGAGGACAGGGTCAGATGGAATTCTTGCCTGTGAGGGTGGTGAGGCCCTGGCACAGGTTGCCCAGAGAAGCTGTGGCTGCCACATCTCTGGAAGTGTTCCAGGCTGGGTTGGAAGTGGCTTTGATCATCTTGGTCTAGAGGAAGGTGTCCTTGCCCATGGCAGGGGTTGGAACAAGATGAGCTTTGAGGTTCCTTCCAACCCAAGCCTCTCTAGGATTCTGTGAAAATGCCAGGAGCAAGCCAGGCAGGGCTCTGCAGGCAGAGGCTGGCTTTGGCCAGACAGGTTTTATCAAAGCAGCTCCAGAGCTGACCTGGAGACTGCTGGGGGAGCACACAGGCTGGTGCCTGACAGGGGTGAGGGATGGATCACTTGTTCAGGTTGAGATGGTCACTGATGCTCTGCTTGCCTTGGTGAAAATGTCTCCTTTTGGTAAAGGGTGTTTCCCTGTCCAGGGGTGCTCTGGCTGGGAAAGCAATTCTGCCACCCAGACACCCTCTGGGAATGACAGCACCAAAGCAAAGCAGACTCAGGAGGCCTCCCAGTCCAGCCCAATTGCCAGCAGCACAGGAATGATGGGCGAGGTGGAAGTTGTGGGTCAGGTTTGGGGGTGAGTTCAGCTGCCCCTGGAAGCAGGGAACCCTCCCTGGTTTTCTGGGAAAGCTGCTGAGCACGGCAGCCTGGGGGAATGCAGCACTGTAATTATGGCAGAGAGGGCAGACAGTGCTCGTGCAGAGCCCAGGCCAGGCAGCTCCAGCATGGGGGCAAATTCTCCCCTCCAAGAGGAGCAAATTCTCCCCCTCCAAGAGGAGCCAGTGCCCACAGGAGAGGCTGGTGGGGTCAGCAAGGGGCTGTGCTTGCCCCCTGCCCAGTCTGCCACAGATTTTCTCCTCCTCCATGGCTCTGGCATCCTTCATCCCCTCAGTGCCAGCCCTGGGGCTCCCTCCACACCTCAGCCTCTGACTCAGCCACGAGGAGGGGAAATGGCAGGGCTGGAGCAGGCTGTGCTGAAGCTGCCATGGTGAGATGCTGCTGATGAGTCTTCAGCCAGCACCGCTGGGCACAGGGGCTCTGTCAGCAAACTCACTGATTGATTGATTTGTTTGTTTGTTTGTTTGTTTGTTCAGCAGCTGGCAGTGCCATCCCTGCACCAAGGTGAGTCAGTGCTCAGCACCCCAGTGCCATCCCTGCAGTTGCTTGAGTGGCTCCTCTCCTCACCAGGGAGCAAAGCCACGTGGGATGAGTCAGACAGAAAATGAGTTTATTTCCAGATGCTGCAGGGGAACTAATTTTGATTTAACAAGCAGGCAAGAGTGAGGTATCTTGAGTTTTTATTTCGATCCTACTCCACAGGAAACAACATCCACTAGTGTTATCTTCCTTACATTTGTTTGTATTTGACCCAATACTGTGTTAAATATAAAATACTGATTGAACAAGGATGGATGGTGAAAAACATGAGATGCTAAAAAGATCCCTCGAGCCCTCCTCCACAAACATCCTGAATGTTACGAGTCATTTAAAATTAGTATAAAACAGGAGGACAATCCAATAACTTGCTCTGTGTTCCCCATGCTTTGCAAGGGAGGATTTAGGAGCAAGTGGAAAGGGGGAGCCTCTCACTTACAGAGAAGCCCACTCTGCAAATCCAGGCTGAAGGCAGGGTGGCTTTGTTCCCAACAGAGCCTGGCCATCCACTCCTGCTGGGTGTCCTGCCCTGGATTTTCAGCAGGAGACTGAGATGAAGCAGGCTCAGAAAGGTCCTTCTGGCACCTCCCTGTGCCTCAGGAGCCCTTGGGACAGATTTAGGGCCAAAAGACCACAAATGGCAAAAGAGTTTCTGAGATAAATCCCCTGGGGTGAAGCCCGGGATGGTGGTCCCTGGGCATCCTCAGCCCTGCCAGGGGACAGTGGCCTGGGGCTGGGAGCGCTGTTTGCCTGCTCTGACCCCAGCGTGGCTCCCCGTGGCATCTGGGCACAGAGAGCGAGGAGAGCTGAAGCTGTCAGCAGGCCCCAGGGTGGCTCTGGGAACCTGCTCCCCCAGAGCCAGGGAAAAGTGAAGCAGGGGTTTGTGCAGCTCTGGCTGCCCTCCAAGTGCTTCACGGGGTCCTCACACGAGCCCTGTGAGGTAGGTCAGGGTCTGCACCCCCATTTTACAGATGGGGAAACTGAGGCACAGAGAAGGGTAATGACTTGCCAGACAGAAAATATGGCATCTCCCATTCTGGGATCTCTGCATCCTGCTGTTCCAACCCTGGATATGCTCCATCAGCTGCTGGTTACTCACAGCTCATCCTTTTCCACCTCTGCACCTGCAGCAGGTGGCAGGGCCAGGGCTGGGCAGAGCAGCAGCAACAGAGTCTGGGCTCACACCAGCTCGTTCACCCCCATCCCTAAGACCACCCATCACCCCCAGGGCAGTCCCAGCCCAAAGGCTGCTTTGGGGTGCCCTGGGCACAGAGTCCCAGCAGCCCCACGCCAGGCTGGGGTGCCAGGGACAGCTCCCGGAGCCTTTTACAGGAACCTCCTGCCTGTGGAAGTAAAACCCAGCAGATATTTTTGCCAGCCTGACAAGCACAGGCACCACGTCAGGAGGGGGGCGAGTATCCAGGTGCTTCCTCTTTGGTGATGTGCTGCACAGTGGCACAGCCCTGGACAGCCAGTCCTGGGGTGCCACAGGCTGGGGGGCCCTAAGCTCTGCTCAGCTCCCTGGAATGCTGCTGGAGAAACAGGAGATGTGGGATGGTGGCCACAAATCTCCTTCGCTTGCCACATGGTGCCAGAGGCTGCAGCTGTGATTAATCAAAGGCCAAAAAGAGGTGATGGGCAACTGATTCCTTTGGGGCTGATGGAGAAGGTGCAGGCTCAGCCCAGCACAAACCACCACACCCTCCTGGCTCCAGCAGCTCTGCCAGGGTGTTTGGGTACAGTAGAGGAAATGTATTTGAATATCTGTATAGAGGCTTTGCCCCAGAGGTCCCAGTTGTCCTTGATGGGCTGCAGCTGTGACCAATGAAGATAACTGGGATAAAAGGGGGTGGGTAAGCCAGTCAGGGAGAGCCTTGGAGGAGCCCTGAACTGGGAGAGAACAGCATGCAGAAGAAGGAGTCTGCGAAGATCTGCAGCCATTAGAACACACCGAAGAGGTATGGACTTTAGAAATCTGATAACAACAATATAGGACTCTAGAAATAATAGAACAACAACATTTGGGGAGCAGGATCAGGCGTGGTTTTGCCATTCTGCTGCTCCCAGCAGCTGGATGGATGTCCCATGTCCCACTGTGTGGCCATGGTTAGACATCTAAAAACTGAGCATCAATGGGACCTCTCCGTTACAGCTCACACCCAGGCTTTGTGTGGATGCATTCCTGCCCTGCAGCAACCTGGGAATGCCAGAAATCTTTCCAAAAGTGGAATTAAATCTGATGAGCAATAGGTTCATCAGCAAAATGGGAGCAGAGAAGGCAGGTAGCCCTGTGATCCCAGTCCAAGGAGGTTCTCTGCCCTCCCTCCAGGAGAAAGGGACTGCCCTGGGCTGACCCCAGTCAGGGAGATACCAGGAGCTGGATCCCAGCTGTGCTCCCTGCTGAAGGCACACATGCAGCAGGGCTTGGGAGCTGGGCTGTGCTTCAGGCTGCCACTGGCACCAGGCTGGAGAGGAAAACCGAGAACTCCAGGGAGAAAATGTCCACAGGGGATCCCAGGGATGTATGGATGAGTTGTGCACTTCATATTGGCTTAAAGAAAGGGTTTCCCAGTGCTCAGGGACTGGGATGCCCTGGAAGAGATTCGAGTTTCAATCTCTTGTAAGGCTTGTTGAGTATGGGCCATCCCCTCAAGGGCTTGGGATGGAGCTGTTAATGCTGGCAGGACTCAGGAAGATTTAGGAGCCAGACCAGGTGGTGCAGGGGTGTCACCACATCCCCCTCCACCACTGGGTCTCTCCCCTCACCCTGACTCCTCCAGTCCCTTCAGTGGCACACTCTAAGGACTCCAGGAGCCAAACCCAGGGTGTCATAGCTGGGGCATGTGGGGCCAAGTTTCCCAGTCCTGTGGGATGCTCAAGACCAGGTGAGTGAGCAAAGCTCCCAGTGAGTGGTCACTGTGAGTCAGCCCACAGCCCAGTCAGTCACTGTGTTCTGAAACTTTTGCCTAAAAAAACAAACAGTTCCCGAGCTTAAAAAAGAAAAACATTTAAAATCAACCTCCAGGCTCTCCTGTGTGTGCAGGAAGGGCACCAACAGCTGCTGTCCATGGGGCGAGGGGGTGGTTTGGGGTGAGCCCACTGTGTCACCAGTGCCCTCTGTGCCCCCACGTGCCAGGTGGCACAAACAACGTCTCTAAGGCTTCTACCGAGGGGAGGTTTTGGTCTCCAGTGCCCCAGGCTGGTACAGGTACCTCCAGATGGCATAGTAGTGGGTGCCAGCTCCCATGGCCACGAAGAGGTGCCAGATGGCGTGGGCGAAGGGGATGCGCCCGTCGCTCTTGAAGAACACCATGCCCAGGCAGTAGAAGAAGCCACCAGCCACCAGCTCCAGGAGGCCATCCCTGTTGGGCTGGGAGCAGGCAATGCTCAGTGAGGCCAAGACAGTCTGACCACTCCCCACCACCCCACTGAGACCAGAAGTGGTGTCCAGCTGCAGCTCTGGGCTTCTCTGCCTTCTGCTACACCCTCCTCCCCAGCAAGGCAGCAGGGACCCAGCAGCCCTGGGAGAAATGGAACTAGATGGTCCTTAAGGTCCCTTCCAATCCAGACCATTCTATGATTCTGTGATCCTATAATTTTCAAACCACAGAGCCCAGGAAGGAGATCTGGGAGAGATGCATGTGGTGCTGCCAGGCAGCCAAAGCACCTGCAGAACCAAGGTGAGCTACATCATATCAGGGATGGCTTTATCCCTCACCCAGCCTGGAGACTGCACCAGCCCACAGGAGGCAAACTGCTCTGAATTTTCAAATCCATCCTGAGGAAAATCCTGAGGGATTTGTCCCTCAGTCTGAGCCCAAGTAGGGCCTTACCATGGAGAGGATGACCAAGGCGGGGAAGAAGCCCATGATAACGTAGCACACCAGCTCCACCAGCTTGTACCTGTGACAGACAGACAGAGAGGCAGCTTGGAGCAGGGACAGAGGGAGGCTGAGTTTTATGCTTGACATTTCCACAGCAGTGCTACAGAGGAAGGGGTGGCAGTGCCATCACAGCAGGTCCCATGTCCTCATGTGCAGACCGGCTTGGGACCTGACACTTGGGACTCTGGGGTGACATCTGGAGATTTTGGCTTTTTATTTGGTGCCACCACATGGAGGAAGGAACTCATGGCAGCAGTCCCTGCTCCTGGCCCGGGTCCCACACGCCCTCCAGCCCAGGGGGTGCAGGCACTCACCGCTCATGGAAGAAGAAAACGTAGACGGTGCCGATGGATGCCATGATCCAGATGATCCAGCGCATGTGGGAGGCCCAGGGACCCAACTCCCGCAGGTTCAACCTGCAAGATCCAGGGCTGTGGTGAGGTGGGTCCAGGGCAGCACCCTGGGCTGGGCTCAGCCCCTCACCCCCGGGGCTGTCCCACCACAGCATCTTGTAACTTCAAGAGGTTGGAATCCATAGGATGTGAAGGTTTTGTGGAAAGGGGTGAGGTACAATCTCAAGAAGAAGCAAAGCCAGAGAGGGAAACTCTTTTTGTTGGAACCAGGATGATTTGATTTTTTTTCCCCTTCAGTGGGGGCAGGTGAAGGCCCCAGGCACCAGGAACTCACCAGGGAGCGTAGGAGGCAGCGATGAAGAAGTAGATCACCATCCTGTCAAACATGTGCAGGCAGTGCTCCACGGTCCTGCAGGACAGACAGATGGGTCACAGCACTGGGGGCATCTGAACCCTCCCCCCCTTCCCAAGCAGTCAGGGATGGTACCTGAGATGCCTCTTCTTCCAGGAGATGGTGTGGAAGATGGTGGAGACAATGAAGAGGCTGGACAAGCCAAAGCCATAGATCCAGGCTGAGATGGTTTCCCACTGGTCATCAGAGAGGATATAGAGGATGGAGCTGCCAAGGATGCTTGGCAGGATCCAGAGCTGGAAGGGGAAGCAAACCTGCTGTTGACTCTCTGCATTTCCATTAAGGAGCTACAATAGAGCCTCCACTTCTCCTTTCAGGTGTTTCTTTAGCTTCTGGTCAAAGGTACCACCCCTAAGGGGCAGGCAGGGTCCCTCCCTGCATGGTGCAGCTCCAAAATAGTTTGTCCAGAAGGTAGGGAGGAGGAGGAGGAAGGCACAAGGAGGATGACTGTGTCTGAGTCATCTCTCAGGACTCAAAGTGGGAACTGTCAGCTCCAAAAGAAACCCTGGTGGGGGGAGAGGTCCCTCCCACTGCTACACAGACAGCCCCATGGGCACCTGTCACAGCTCTTGCTGTGAAACAATCCATTTTCAGGGAGCTTTGAAAATACTTCTGCCCCACCAAGCCCACAGCCAGCTTCCCCAGGGACATGGGGCCACAGTGGGGGAGAGCAAGGGAGATGAAAATCAAATTCCCAGGGCAGAGGAGGGAGAACATCCCAATCCCTAGGAATACACCGAGCACATTTGCCTCAGACTCGCAGTGACTGCCCCAGAGCTGAACAAAGATGTTTTTGGGTGTCCCTTGAGGTTCCTCAGTGGATCCCCAGAGGGATGAGCACTATCCTCCCTCTCCCAGGGACAGGGACTCACAGCGTGGGTGGCACAGTTGGCTGCGTGCTCGTATTCCGTGGGCTGGTACCTGCAGTTGGATGGGACACGGTGATTCATGAACCTGCAGAGAGTGGGGAGAGAAACACACTCAGGGGACAGGGATGGAGCAAAACCCTTCTGGAGGGATCTGCACAGGGCCTGCAGCCCTACCATGGCTCAGCTTTGCTCCAGCTGCCCTGCAGAAGGGACACCAGGGCACAGCCTGTCCATCTGGCTGTCCCCAGCTGCCCAGGTCTTGCTCAGCCATGGATGAGGCTGGAGCAGCTCCTGGGAGCTGCTGCTGCTGCTTGGAGAGAAGAAGGCAGGAGTCAGCTCTGCCAGTGGCTGTGGGCAGAGGTGGGAAGAGCACCAGCAACAAAGAGGGAACATAGGGGAGAGCTGTGGGACCCCAACCCATCCAGGGGTGACACCTTCATGTCACAGCAGCGTGGCCAGCTCCAAAAAGGGTATCCCTGCAAGGCCTTTGGTTTCTGGGTACCACCTGCATCTACCCCCAGGGTTGCACATCCCAACAGAGATTCCTGTGGGGGAAAGCCTGCTGCCCTTCCATGGAAACCTGCATCTTTATTTCTGTTTCTCTTAGTCTTAGGAGGCAGCAGCTTGCTCTTGGTGTTCACAGGAATATATTGATTTCCTGGCTGGACCAACAGACAGAGATAAAAAACAGTGTCACTGCATTTCTAGGTGTGCAACAACAAATTAAACGTGCATATATAACAGCTCTGAGCACAGCCTCATCCACCACCCTCTTCTGGCAGGAGACAGCAGTGGAGGCTTAGCAAAGGGAATGAGAAACAGGGAAATGGAGAGGGTTCCTTCCCTGCTCCTCAAAATCAGGGATTTTAGGACTCTTCCTGCTGTGGCCAGGTCAGGATGGCTGAGCTGAGCTGCAGGGCAGGACCTGGGCTAATTGCTCTGTGACCCTGCTTGCCCCCAGCTCCAGCACCATCTGCAGCCTTTCACAGCTGAGTTGTGCCCAGCAAAGAGGCTCAGGGGCTGGCACGACCTTGTGCTGGGCACAGGCTGATGCCTCAGGCCGGGGATGCTTAGGAAGGCAGGAAATGTCCCCTCTCCCTGTCCCTACCCACCCACTCTGGCATCTCTTGCCTGCTTGGCCCCACTGCCTGTTAAAACTGAGGCA
This sequence comes from Molothrus aeneus, assembly GCF_037042795.1. Lineage (NCBI taxonomy): Eukaryota > Metazoa > Chordata > Aves > Passeriformes > Icteridae > Molothrus > Molothrus aeneus. The sequence continues at coordinate 13,040,610 of NC_089661.1, forward strand.
GGATGGTTTAATGGCTCAAATGACAAGGATTTGGTGTGTGGGGAATTGTGCAACCACAGTGGGGTGAGGGGAGCCCCAGCAGGTGACAGTGACAACCCACAGAGGGGTCCTGTCCCCAGCCTCTGCCCTGCCTCCTGCCAGACCCTGGCACTGTGGCAAGAAATTCATGGTCCTCGTCACCAAAAAATGTCTGGAATTCAGGGGGGAATGGAGGGGCCGAGCTGCCACTGCTCTGTTCACCAGGGCTGCCTGTGCTGGAGCCATGTCCCCCTGGCAGGAGGAGGCTTCTGTCCCCAGCGTTGCCAGGAGCCTGTCCCCAGCTCCCCTCCACTGTCTGCTTCCCTTTATTTTCCCTTTTAATAACCAGAAGGAGGGGGAAGAGGGGAGGTCAGACGCTCACCAGGGCTCACAGGGGGTAAATGGGGCTGAGCAGGGCTGGGAAGAAGCTGGGGGACATGTCCCCCCACATCCCTGGGGACATGGCTGTGCCCAGAGCACTGTCACCTCCACCCCAGGGACACCAGGGATGCCCTCCCCATGCAGGCACATGGCTGATAAATAATTATCAAACGGCTTGGGAATGGTCTGTATCAGGTATCAGTAACATTAAAAAATGCAGTATATGGACCATCAACCAATGAATTTAGCAACAGTTGGATGGTAATTAATCACCTTTCCTTTGAAGCCGTCTTCATAGCATACTTACTTACAAAGGGAAAGCATTTGGTTTTTATTTTAAAAAATACTACAAATCACCAACGGCCAGCTTAAATGAGCATGGAAGACTGACAAAGACATGGTAATGTTTTTTCTTTTAAATCCACAACAACCTCATCACGTACTGTGGCAAGAAATTACATTTGATAAATAAAATAAAATAAAATTAAAAGCTTTAAAAATAGAAAAATAAAATGAAAATTAAATAAAATATAACTTTAAAAATTAATTAAAAATATATGATTTACATTTATTAATTTACATTTGATAAATGAAATAAAAAAGCTTTAAAAATAGAAAAATAAAATAAAAATTAAATGCAAATAACTTTAAAAAATTAATTAAAAATATATTATTTACATTTATTAATTTACATTTGATAAATAAAATTAAAAAGCTATAAAAATAGAAAAATAAAATAAAAATTAAAAATAACTTTAAAAAATTAATTAAAAATATATTATTTACATTTATTAATTTACATTTGATAAATAAAATAAAAATCTTTAAAAATAGAAAAATAAAATGAAAATTAAATAAAAAATAACTTTAAAAATTAATTAAAAATATATTATTTACATTTATTAATTTACATTTGATAAATAAAATAAAAAAGCTTTAAAATAGAAAAATTTTTAAAAAGTAAATAAAAAATAACTTTAAAAAATTAATTAAAAATAAATTATTTACATTTATTAATTTACATTTGATAAAATAAAATAAAAAGCTTTAAAAATAGAAAAATAAAATAAAAATTACATAAAAAACGTTAAAAAATTAATTAAAAATATATTATTTACATTTGTTAATTTACATTTGATAAATAAAATAAAAAGCTTTAAAATAGAAAAATTTTAAAAAAGTAAATAAAAATAACTTTAAAAAATTAATTAAAAATATATTATTTACATTTATTAATTTACATTTGATAAATAAAGTAAAAAAGCTTTAAAAATAGAAAAATAAAATAAAAATTAAATAAAAATACTAAAAAATTAATTAAAAATATATTATTTACATTTGTTAATTTACATTTGATAAATAAATTTAAAAGCTTTAAAAATAGAAAAATAAAATTAAAATTTAATAAAAATAACTTTAAAAAATTAATTAAAAATATATTATTTACATTTATTAATTTTCATTTGATAAATAAAATAAAAAAGCTTTAAAAATAGAAAAATAAAATGAAAATTAAATAAAAATAACTTTAAAAAATTAATTAAAAATATATTATTTACATTTATTAATTTACATTTGAAAAATGAAATAAAATAAAAAGCTTTAAAAATAGAAAAATAAAATGAAAATTAAATAAAAAATAACTTTAAAAAATTAAGTAAAAATATATGATTTACATTTATTAATTTACATTTGATAAAATAAAATAAAAAGCTTTAATAATAGAAAAATAAAATAAAAATTTAATAAAAATAACTTTAAAAATTAATTAAAAATAAATGATTTACATTTATTAATTTACATTTGATAAATAAAATAAAAAGCTTTAAAAATAGAAAAATAAAATAAAAATTTAATAAAAATAACTTTAAAAATTAATTAAAAATAAATGATTTACATTTATTAATTTACATTTGATAAAATAAAAAGCTTTAAAAATAGAAAAATAAAATAAAAATTTAATAAAAATAACTTTAAAAATTAATTAAAAATATATTATTTACATTTATTAATTTACATTTGATAAAATAAACTTTAAAAGCTTTAAAAATAGAAAAATAAAATGAAAATTAAATAAAAATAACTTTAAAAAATTAATTAAAAATATATTATTTATATTTATTAATTTACATTTGAAAAATGAAATAAAATAAAAAGCTTTAAAAATAGAAAAATAAAATGAAAATTAAATAAAAAATGACTTTAAAAAATTAAGTAAAAATATATGATTTGCATTTATTAATTTACATTTGATAAAATAAAATAAAAAGCTTTAAAAATAAAAAAATAAAATAAAAATTACATAAAAAAACGTTTAAAAATTAATTAAAAATAAATGATTTACATTTATTAATTTACATTTGATAAATAAAATAAAATAAAAAAGCTTTAAAAATAGAAATTTTTTTTAAAATTAAAAAAAAAAACTTTAAAAAATTAATGCTGTAAAATGCCGTAAAAGTTCCATAAAACGAAGTGCCGTAAAGCGCGACCGTCGTAAAATGTGCCGTAAAGCGCGACTGTCGTAAAAGCTGCCGTAAAGCACGACTGTCGTAAAACTGCCGTAAAGCGCGACTGTCGTAAAATGTGCCGTAAAGCGCGACTGTCGTAAAAGGTGCCGCAAAGCGCGACTGTCGTAAAAGGTGCCGTAAAGCGCGACTGTCGTAAAACTGTCGTAAAGCTGCCGTGAAGCGCGACTGTCGTAAAGCTGCCGTAAAGCGCGACTGTCGTAAAGCTGCCGTAAAGCGCGACTGTCGTAAAAGGTGCCGTAAAGCGCGACTGTCGTAAAAGGTGCCGTAAAGCGCGACTGTCGTAAAAGGTGCCGTAAAGCGCGACTGTCGTAAAACTGTCGTAAAAGGTGCCGTAAAGCGCGACTGTCGTAAAAGGTGCCGTAAAGCGCGACTGTCGTAAAAGGTGCCGTAAAGCGCGACTGTCGTAAAAGGTGCCGTAAAGCGCGACTGTCGTAAAAGGTGCCGTAAAGCGCGACTGTCGTAAAAGGTGCCGTAAAGCGCGACTGTCGTAAAAGGTGCCGTAAAGCGCGACTGTCGTAAAACTGTCGTAAAAGCTGCCGTAAAGCGCGACTGTCGTAAAAGGTGCCGTAAAGCGCGACTGTCGTAATACTGCCGTAAAGCGCGACTGTCGTAAAAGGTGCCGTAAAGCGCGACTGTCGTAAAAGGTGCCGTAAAGCGCGACTGTCGTAAAAGGTGCCGTAAAGCGCGACTGTCGTAAAACTGCCGTAAAGCGCGACTGTCGTAAAAGCTGCCGTAAAGCGCGACTGTCGTAAAACTGTCGTAAAATGTGCCGTAAAGCGCGACTGTCGTAAAAGGTGCCGTAAAGCGCGACTGTCGTAATACTGCCGTAAAGCGCGACTGTCGTAAAAGGTGCCGTAAAGCGCGACTGTCGTAAAAGCTGCCGTAAAGCGCGACTGTCGTAAAACTGTCGTAAAAGGTGCCGTAAAGCGCGACTGTCGTAAAAGGTGCCGTAAAGCGCGACTGTCGTAAAAGGTGCCGTAAAGCGCGACTGTCGTAAAAGGTGCCGTAAAGCGCGACTGTCGTAAAAGGTGCCGTAAAGCGCGACTGTCGTAAAAGGTGCCGTAAAGCGCGACTGTCGTAAAGCTGCCGTAAAGCGCGACTGTCGTAAAGGTGCCGTAAAGCGCGACTGTCGTAAAAGGTGCCGTAAAGCGCGACTGTCGTAAAATGTGCCGTAAAGCGCGACTGTCGTAAAGCTGTCGTAAAACTGCCGTAAAGCGCGACTGTCGTAAAAGGTGCCGTAAAGCGCGACTGTCGTAAAAGGTGCCGTAAAGCGCGACTGTCGTAAAGCTGCCGTAAAGCGCGACTGTCGTAAAGCTGCCGTAAAGCGCGACTGTCGTAAAAGGTGCCGTAAAGCGCGACTGTCGTAAAAGGTGCCGTAAAGCGCGACTGTCGTAAAACTGCCGTAAATCGCGACTGTCGTAAAATGTGCCGTAAAGCGCGACTGTCGTAAAGCTGCCGTAAAGCGCGACTGTCGTAAAAGGTGCCGTAAAGCGCGACTGTCGTAAAAGGTGTCGTAAAAGGTGCCGTAAAGCGCGACTGTCGTAAAGCTGCCGTAAAGCGCGACTGTCGTAAAAGGTGCCGTAAAGCGCGACTGTCGTAAAATGTGCCGTAAAGCGCGACTGTCGTAAAACTGTCGTAAAAGGTGCCGTAAAGCGCGACTGTCGTAAAACTGCCGTAAATCGCGACTGTCGTAAAACTGCCGTAAATCGCGACTGTCGTAAAAGCTGCCGTAAAGCGCGACTGTCGTAAAACTGCCGTAAAACTGTCCCTTTGATCCCAACACAAAAGAATTTCGAAAAAGAACTGTCACCAAACACCCCCAGAGTACCCCCAGTGTTTGGGACAGATTTCTCGACCCAAAAGGGGACACTAAACCCTGAAAAATCGCCAGCATTAATGCCAAAATTAGAAAACTCACAAAAATCTTTTGATAATTTTAAACTAACAGACTGCTGTGAAAACGGCAATCACTTGTTTTTAAAATTTTTAATAGAATGTAATAAAAATGGTTATAAAAATAAAATGATTATAAATAATGGTTATAAATGGTTATAAAAATAATAAAAATAATGGTTATAAATGGTTATAAAATTAGTAATACAATTAGAGTAATAATAAATTGGACAATTTGAATTAGGACAATATGAGATAACAAAAACAAAGAGTTATGGACATCCGGGTACCTTTTTCTGGGCAGCACGAGCCCAAAAAAGAACCCACGTTAACAAAGGATTGACCCTTAAAAGCAATAGCCTGTTGCATAGTCATACACTTCATACATGATGCATAAATTCCATTCAAACACAGGATTCTGTGATGGGACACAGAGGATGGATGGACAGACAGACACTGATGTCACAGTTGCTGAAGAAACACATTCAAGGCCTTTTCCTCCAATTTATTGATTTTAACAAAGCCTGCTCCATCTTCCCTCTGCTCTGGCTGGTGCTGATCACAACAGCAAAACAGATCCAATTCCACAGCCCCCTCCCCAGGGCTGGGGGACTCCCAGACCCTTTGGGAAGGTTTTCCTGGGGTGTAAATATCCTCCCTAGCTCTGGCACAGGGGTAGAGAAGCTGGGAAGGACCACCCAAGCCATGTCCATGTAACAAGGTTGGAGAGCATTTATGTTCCTGAAGCCCAGAACAGTGTGGTGAGGGGCACCACAAACTCCTGCTTTTCCCAGAGGGACAACAGCCTTGAGGAAGAACCTTTTTGGGTTTTTTTGAGCTGGGGAGAGGTTGCTCTTATTTTCCTGCTTTCTAGTAAGCATCATCCTATGGATGGTGGGAAATGGAGCATCGGGGAAGTGGGACCTGGGGGGTCAGCCTGAGCCCCACTTTTGGCACCTGCACTGTGTTTTGGGGTTAATTGGGCACATTTCTGTGGTCCTCTATGCTCTTGCTTTGCATAGCAAAGGGGAATTGCATTTCATAGGGTGGGAAGAAGGTAAGAAAGGGATATAGTGAAATTTTTCCTCGGGAGGGCTCATGTGGGACTCTGAGCTCTCTTGAGGGCACCAAGAGAACCTGAATCAGTCACTCCACAGTCACCTCCCTCTGCAGAAATGGGAACAGCTGGTGTTGGCACATCTCCTGGCAAGGCAGGATAAGTCCCTGGCTGCACCTTATTTCCCAGGGGTGCAGAGGTCATTTCCTCTCCTCCTCCTCCAGGATTTTATGGACCAGCTTGTGCCATCCCTGTGTACACTGGCATGAATGCAGGGCATGGGGAGCTCTGCAGCATTCCCAGCCCGCAGACAGTGTGTAGAACCAGCCCCAAAGCACAGCTCCAAGCTGGACAGACAGATGGATACACTTGGAAGCAGCATTTGTGATTGTTGGGTGCAGGAAGCCACCAGCAGGTGCTCACACACCACTGGGTGCTCCCAGTGCAAATCCAAGAATTTTTGGATTTGCACTCAGCAGGTGCTTCAGGATGGCAAATCCAAGACACAGAGAAGTTCAAAGACAGAGCAGGAGCAGGGTCAGGATCATGTTCACTCCCAGGGATGCTGTCTGGGAAGCAGGGAACCAAAGGGTTCCTGGGCACCTTCTCCTCCTGGTGCTGCTCCTGGCACACCCCTACAACTGCTGTATGAAGAGGGGGGGCTGCTGAGGGTCTGCCCAGGGGTTATTCACTGCAATCCCAGGGTTTTTGCCTGCCCTACTTGTGCCTGCTTTCCCCTGGCCCCTTTCCCAGGGAGGGAGCCTGAAAAGGGCCAGTACAGCAGGCTCTGGCCAGGGAAACAATGAGCCCCTTGTCCCTGGGCAGAGTGCAGAGCTGCCTTCCCAGGCCTGCTCCTTTCTCCTGCTCTTTCTCCCACTCTCTTGGGCTGGGTTTTTTTTTTTTTTTTAATATGGCTTTAGGGGTTCTTACTGAGTTTTTTAAAAGACTTTTATCCACCAACAAAATTCCAGCCTCCAAAATCGTGCAGATCTGCCGGGCTCTTGTTTCACCAGGGTGGGAAGAAGGGAAGAAAGGGATAGAGTTAAATTATTCCTCAGGAGGGCTCATGTGGGACTCTGAGCTCTCCTGAGGGCACCAAGAGAACCTGAATCAGTCACTCCATGGTCACCACACACTCACACAAGCAGAGCCATGGGACACTTTCAGGAAAGCTGTCCCCTGCACACATGAGGGGAAAGGCCTCAAAAGAGGCCCAAGCCAGGCTGCAATTTGGCATAGATGGGATTTAGCCCTGCCTTTGACACAACTCCCTGGCTGCCCTCTGCCACATCTCTTCATGTCCTTCTCACTCCCCTTTCCCCTCTCTCCAAGTGAGGATAATAATTTTGACATCCTTTAGGCAAGCCAGTGGTGGATAATGTGAGGAGGGTGTAAAATCACCCCAATGATGTGGATGGGGAGCTGTGAGCTGGGCCTCTGCCCTTGGAAAGAGCTGCTCCAACACCTGCCCTCCCCAGGCCTGCCATAAATCAGGCTGTGCATGTGTCTGTGTGTCTGTGCACTGTGGGCTGGGTGCCATGGGGACAAAGGAGCAGTCAGCAGGTCCAAGGTCATCCCAGGTGATACAAATTTCCCCAGTGCAGCTCACATCTACAGGTTTCACCTGCAGATGGATTATAAAAGGGCTGGGCTTGCTCAGGAGTTGGCCTAAAGCCTGTGGAGATGGGTTTGCTGCACATCCACCCTCCTGCCCAAGGAGCTGGGGCTCCTCCAAGCTCTGTTCCCTGCTGGGCAGTTCTGGGGATCTGGCTGCAAAGGAAGAGCATTTCTCCTTCCTCTTGTGCCTGGATGTCACAGCTGCTTTTAAAGCAACAGAGGAAGATCCTGGTTGTGGTCAGAGAGGAAGGATTTGCTGGATGTTGATCAGCAGTGGAGGGAAGTCCTGCTGGGGCTGTCCCTTGGTAGAATAAGTGTTGTGATGCCTGAGGTGTCAGTGATGGAGCAGATGTGTCCCTGCAGGGCAGATCTCACTCTCTCACTCCTCAGGGCCTGGCCTGGGTTTGCTCTGACAGCCCTGAGGCTGCACACCCAGCACAGATGTCAGGCTTGGTCCTGGGGCTCACGTGGGAGCTGCTGTGGTGGCATCCCCTAAGCTGGGGCTTGGCAGGGGCCCTGCCTCTGATCTGGGATCTGCTCAGGCTCCAGCTGCATCCCTGGTAAGAGGCTTCAATCCCTTGAGCTGCTGTGTGGTTTGTAGTCAGCTGAGTCCTGGGGAGCAGCGTGTGCTGGCTTGGGGCCTGGCTGCTGCTTGTGTCCAGCTCACCACCACAGGGCCCACAGGGTGCAGAACCAGCAGGAAACCCCCATGGCCCACCTGGAGCCCAGGAGATCCCCCAGAATTTACTGCTTTATCCAGCCCAGGAGCACTTGTTAAACCCTGCTTTTCCTTCCTACCCATTGACGTGGGAATGTTTGCCACTGGGAAGCAGAAACACCAAGGCTGGCACTGCCCAGCAGTGCCATCTGCAGTGCCACCCACACGGGCACGGGTGGCACCTGCTGGGGGCTGGAGCCTCCCTTCCATGCCCATTCCTCAGAGCCTGCCTGCTCCCACGCTCACATATGGCTCTGCTGCTTTGCAAAGCTGGGTTGGAAGCAGCTCCTGGGCCAGGCCTGGCCTTGGGCCCCTCCTTTGACTCCCATCCCATGGGAGAGGGGCAGCAAGGCTGATGGAGCAGAGCAGGACAACCCAGGGTTTTCTTTTTGTCACACTTCCTAGCACAAGGAGCTGGCAGCTTGGGCATGGAGCAGGAAATTTAAGGGTTTTTTATCTAAGCCAGCATTTCCTCACCTTTCTCATGGGTAAGTTCACCAGATTTCTGGAGTAACCCACACAGATTCCCCCGGTGCAAGCCTTGCTTCCACAAAGCGAGTCAAAAGGGGCAGCAGATCCAATTATCACCCATCTCCTCATTCCTCCCATCCCAGTTTTGCTCATTCCCAGCACTCTGAGCACCCTGGGCTGGCTCTGGACCATGCCCTGGCACTACACAACCTGCACACCCTGAGAACCCATGAGCAAGGGCTGCTGCTGACTCAGAGGAGCTCCCAGAGAGGGGCCCCATGCTCAGCCAGGTCCGTGCTGTCCCTGGCTCTGAGCCACAGGCACAGGTGTTCCCTGAGGAGGGACAGAGGAGGCAACCCCTGACACACCCCCAGAGGATGCAGGAGGGACTGTGCTGCTCTTCCCCTCAGTACCAAGGGCATCCAAAATTCCTTTTTTACTCAGGGACAACCATGGGATGCTCCAAGCCAGGCATTGACCATTTCTGCACCCACCAGAGCCCATGTACACCCAGCAAGGCTCGGTTGATGGTGGAAACTCACCAGTAATTCCCAACTGTCCACATCCCCCTCCTGTGGGCAGGGATGTTTCTTTTTCTCCCCAGCTCTCTATGTGGATGGTATCTCTAACTCTTCCAAGGTAATTCATGACCCTGCAACCACAGCAGAGCTGTTTGTTTATTCACAACAGATGGGATTGGTGAATGTTTCCCAAATTACTTTCTGAGCTGGGACTTCTTGTTTCATTTGGTACTCATGAGACATCCAACAACAGCTGATTAGTCACAAAATGACTCTGATGTCCCAGGTGTTTGGTGAATGTTGGAAGGACTGTTTTCAGGACTGCAAATCCTCTATTATTCATTAATTTCTTGTTTGGAAAGTCATTGTGCATGTTCCTTGCTGCCTTGCCTTGAGCAAGGAGTCAGTGGGATAAATCCTGAGCTGGCTTTGCCTCTTTAACTGCAGCAGCCCCAGGAGTGAGTGTGACCACTGGATCCTGTGCCTGCTGGCACAAGATTTGGATAGTTTGAGGGCTGGAGCTTTCCCAGCCTCTAACCCTGGCTGTGACTGTGAAATACATGGGCAGGTGAGCAGTCCCAGGTTCATAAAACCTCCCCACAACATGGCCTGGGAGACACAGCCAGGCTCTCACTTAGGATTCCCAGATGCTGCTCAAGTACAAATCATATCTGTAAATTATTCAGCAAATGCCTCTGGACAGCAAAGGCAGAGAAGGAAAATCATGTATTTCACCAGCCAAGCAGACAGATAGTAAGATTTCCATTAGTATTACTTACAACAGAGAGCAGGGCTGTGTCTAATGCTGCTGCTCAGCACAGAGAGGAGCCAGCTCCGTGCCCTGACCTGATGATCTCTTTCTGCACAAAATCCTTTCCTCAGCAGCAGCAAACCCGGGCTGTAAACTCAAACAGGAGCACAGAGTTGACTCCAAATTCTCCTGAAGGTCAGCACTGCTTGGCTCAGCTCAGTGGTCTCTGACTCATCCAGCAGGAATATGACACCTGTGGTATCATGTTATCATGAGAGGTTCAGTGTTATCACAGAGAGCCCCTCTGGACTCCCTCTGCATGAAAATGTTCCGTTTGTCACACCTGGAGAGACCTGATCTGTGTGTTTGGCCATGTCTGCTCTGCCTTTCTCAGATCCAGCCCCTGGCAGCAGCATCTCTGGATATTAAACAGAACTCCTCGTGCAGCTGCAGCCAGGCACCCCTCAGGAGTGAAGGGCTGGAATAAGTTGTGCTTTTTTCCCTTCTTTTCTTTGGGAGTTGTACTTGTTGGCATGGCTTTGTCTCACTGTGGAGCTGGGGGTGTGGGAAGGGAGGAGGAGGAGGAGGAGGAGGAGGGGAGGCCAGCCCTGGCAGAGCCCCATTTCTCACAGTCACTGACCTGCAGGGCTGGGCACTGGCTTGAATTTCCCATGGGTGGTGTTGGCTGCTACCTCATGAAGCTGGACACAGCAAACTGTGCCAAAGAATCACATCAGGCTGATATCCAACACCAGCTGAAGGAGGGGAAGGATCATGTGTTTCCCAGGCAGCCAAGAGACCGTCATTGCCCCAAAAGCACAAGGCATGGGGCTTGGTTTGCCCACTCCTGCACATCTTCAGTGTGCTGGTCCCCACCTGAGCCTGTCCTGCTGGATGCCCCAGCCCTTGCAGAGGCTGGAACAGGGCAGTTTGAGTGGACATCCCATCAAAAATGCTGCTCTGAGAGCTTGCTGCCTTCCAAACACCTGGCTCCCATTATGCACCCTGAGGTAACTCCTACTGGTGCCATTTTAAGAGGGTATCTGAGCCAAGCTGGCCCCACAAAGCAACCAGCATGGAATTGGTTGGTAATAGCAGCTGATCCTGGTTTTCCCAGGGATTTTGAGGGCCTCCCCATCTCTTGGAGCAGTGCCTTTTGCATCTGGGGGGATCTGTCTGCTCAGCTGGGGACAGACTGACAGGTCCTGATGGGGCTGGTGCTTGCAAGGTGAGCAGCCCCTGCCTCTAGAGGAGCTTCAGGCTGTGGTATCAACACTGAAAGCGTTTCCCTTCTCACTGCTCCATCCCACATGGGCTGTGGGGGAAGCAGAGCTCTTGGAAAGCATCTTGGAGTGTGTGGGAGCAGGAGAGGGCTGCTCATGTTTTCATGGCAAAGCAATGGAGAACAGGTCTTCCCAATGTGGTTGCTCTGTCCAGGCTGTCAGCCTGGCATTGGTTTCCTTGTGTTTGGAGTCTGAGCACCCCAACATTTCCTATTTCTCCTATTCCTGCTGGTTCTCCTCTTCCTGTCTTGGCCAGAGGTGCCAGAATAGCTGATTAATATCTCTTTGCTTAAGAATTACAGGTGCAGGGAGAAACAAGGAAGGTCTTTCCACCTGCCTTTCCCCAAATTCAGAGGATTTGGGTCTGAGTAAGTGTAGAGCTCAGACCTCCATCCCCTCATGCTGGTGAGGAGGTGGCAATGCCTGCATTGCAGGCACAGGGAGGTGAGGACAAGCCTGGACCATGCACCTACAGAGCCCCTGCTCCTGGGCTGAGACATCAATGTGGATTTTCCCATTCTCTTTGTGTTACCCATGCAGGGCAGTAACACAGTAAGATTTAGAGCCTTTACCATGGACAAACCCAAGGAGCTGCTATCAGTCTGTGAGGATGATTCAGTGCCCTGCAGCTCCCAGCAGAGACCTCTCCAGTGCTGCTCCAGAGAGGCTGAAGCTGGCTGGGTACAGCAGCTCCCTGATTAATCACATTTCCTTCCAATTACCGCTCTGAGAGGCCAAGATCTGGGAAGCATTCAGGGAACTAACTACTCAGCCCCATGGCAGCTACGTGGGCAGGAAGGACCAGACCATGTTTGAGTTAAAACTGGGCCAAAAGAGGGTCAAAGCTGGTGGTGAGGGTCAAGGAGGGTTTGGTTACCAGGTCAGTGTAACCTGACCAATGAGCCCAGTGATAAAGATGCAGCTTGGTCTGATGTGCTGGTCTGGGAGGAACCCAGCACTGTTTTGGTGAGCTGGGAGGGAGGAATAACCCTGTGGTGGTTGGATAAAGCAGGAGGAATCACATCTGCTCACACTTGGTGCTGTGCTGGTGTCGCGGTTAAACCCGGCCCGTGGGGCAGGAGATGGATATTGCCTGTCAGGGCTGTGAGTGACAGGGAAAGCCTTGCAGCAACCGAGCTTTGAAACTCCATTTCCCCACGGTGTCAGTGATGAAAGAGCCTCCCGGGCCCCAGAGCAGAGCAGAAACCACCGAGTTTGTCATTTATAACTTCAAATGGCATCGCCTGCACCCTACACCACCACGGTGGCAGCTCCTCCCTTTGCTTCCTTCCCCTCTGCCCCAGCTCTGCATCTCCAAAGCCCAGCCAGGAGGGATTTGGAGACAGCCTGGTGTCCCTCCAGCCCTGAGTTTTCTCCTGGCAGTTCACAGAACGTTCCCACATTGATCACGGCTTTTCATCTCTTTGTTCTCACACAACAGGTCTTTCATCACCACACTGTGTTTCATTTATTCATTTTGCTGGGTGTATCAATGGCCAAGTTCCTCCTTTCTTGGTCCTGGCTCAAAATTAGATAAAATGACATGAAAAATGAAGCCTGTTTCAGGCTTTTCCTCCACAAGGAAAACTTTGATATTTTTGGGGTTTTTTTTCAAGGAACACCATAAGCAAGGCTACATTCTCTGAAAAGATGTTGCAAGATAGAATCACAAAATTGTTAAGGTTGGACAAGACCTCTAAGATGGAGTCTGACCATGAGCCCAGCAGTGCCATGTTCACCCCTAAACCACTTCCCCAGGTGCCACATCCCCATGTGGTTTTGACAACTTCCAGGAATGGTGATTCAGCCACTTCCCTAGGCAGCCTGGTTTAATCTTTCCTAATATCCAATCTAAACTTCCCCTAGTGCAGTTTGAGCCCATTTTGTCTTATCCTGTCCCTTGTTCCCTGGGAGCAGAGCCTGAACCCCACCTGGCTGCACCCTCCTGTCAGGGAGTTGTGGTCACTGAGAAGGTCCCCCCAAGCCTTCTTTTCTCCATGCTGAGCTCCCTCAGCTGCTCCTTATCAGACTTGTGCTCCATTATCCTTCTCTGGACCTGCTCCAGCACCCCAACACCTTTCCTGTAGTGAAAACTGAGCACAGGATTTGATTCTGCTGCCTTGAAGGATATGTGCCACCATGAGTCCCCTGGCTTCTGCTCACCCCAATTCCCACCTCAAAGCTCCCTGAAAGAGCATCCCAGGCACAAAGGAAGGAGCAGCTTTAGGGTTTCTTTTGGGACATGCCCCAGCAGAGCATTTCCATGGAGAGCAGAGCTGGTGTACACAGAGGGAGGGGGGACAAGGATTATCCCACTGTTATTTTTGAGCACTGGGCTAAGAGGATCTCTGTGATGATACAGGAAGCCCCGGGTTAGCATCACGTGCTGGGGACTTTCTTGGGGTGAAAGCCAAGGGAGCTCCCGTCTCCTGCTGCTCCCCACCCAGCCCTGGCACACAGTGAGAGCTGGAGGATTCCCTGTGGATCTGCCCCTCCCTGTGCCCCAGAGCCCCTGCCCTGCATGTGGGCACCATCCCTGTAATGCCTCATCCCACTGAACAAGCTGTCTCCAGAAAGGACCACCACAAGGCTGGAGCAGGCAGCAGATAAAGGATAAATCAAGCAACAGGTTGGCAGATGGGCTCTGCTGAGGGGAGTTGATGTCAGTGGGGCAGCCCCTGATCTGCTGCCCAGTTCCCAAAGAGCCTCTGCACCCCTGTCATGGGGTAAAGGTATGGTTTTCCTCCTGCTCTGGGGGTACAGAGCTCTGCTCAGCTCCATTTCCCCCAGCTCTGTCCTTTGCATGCCAGCAGGGTGGGGGAGTGAAAGGTGGGGGTGTGAAAGTCTTGAATTCTCCATTTTTCACAGGGTTTTGTACCAGGCACATTGTGCAGATCTGCTGGGTGCCTCCTGCCTCTTCAGCAAGCAAAGGTTATCAGGAGGCAGCCACAGCCTCAAAAGGGTCTTTGAGCAAGGGGCCACATTTCAGGCAGGGTTTTGGAGATGCAAGCATGGGTTTTCCCCACAGGATACCTGTAAGGAAAGGAGCTGATGGCTGGAGGAGGTCGGAGGATGGTCTCCTGTCCTTACCCAGTTCAGACAAACATCCCTCAGAGATTATCCTACCTGGAGCAAGCAAGAAACACCATCACCGCTTCTTTTCACACAACTTTCTCTCTGGTATCTACCCCTAACAGGACCACAGAAAGTCTGGAAGTGGCAGCACAGAGCTCAGTGCCCTCAGGGGCTGTGCCAGCCCGAGGGACCCTACACAGGCAGAAAAACATCACCACCACAGCCCCAGGGAGCTGGGAGCAAAGCCTGTTCTCGGTGCGGGGCTGAGCGCCCCCAGCAGCCGCTGTCCCCACCTGTGCAGCACCCGGTGCCACCTGCCTCATCCCGGGCAGGTGTTGTCCCCGCGTCACCTGCCAGCTCCCTGACAAAGGCCACACCTGATCCCGCAGCCGCGCGTGTGGCCAAGCGCCCTCTGACCCTGTGCTCAGCAATCCTCAGGTTTCCCCCCCGCACAGGTAACACCGGGAGGTTTCCTGCTACACCTGAGCTCTCCAAACAACTCCCGGCTGCTGCTGGAAAAGCTCCCTGGGGATTTCATGGAGGGAGAGAAGGATCCACCGCCCGTGCCATCCCATGGGGACCCTGTTGAGCCTGCGGGTCCAGGCTGGCAGAGCCGTCCCGAGGGGGTTTCACCGGGGTGCAGAAGGACCCTGGATCGCATCGCTCCCTCCATGGGGGTTTGGAGCCAGCGTTAGGCTCTGTTCCCTCGGGAAGGCAGGATCCTGATCCTGCCGCGGGAGAGCCGCGGTGAAGTTAGAGCCAGCGAAAGGCTCCCAAGGATGCCGAGAATCCTTTAGGGATGTAAAAAAGCAGGTAGCCGAAAGCCCAGCCCGCACCTGCCCTGTGCTCTGAGGCACTCAGCAGCTTTCCAAGATCCTTTCGGGCTCCATCCCCGCCGAGCCGTGCCCGGGGAGGGCTCGGGGAGCTGTCCGGGAGCACCGGGGGTCGGGGACCGCCGCACCGATGGATTTACCTGGCGTAGCGTGTCTTCTGGAAATCCAGGAGCCGAGACACGAACATCGCGACGGTGCCATGGGGGTCCCGGGCAGCGGCGGCTGCTCAGCCCCGGCCCGGGGGAACGGCACCAGCTCGGCGAGCTCCGGCTGCCGACCGGGAGAAGGGGCGGCCGGCACAGCCCAGCCCAGCCCGGCACGGCACAGCCCAGCCCGGCCCCGGCCCCCTCCCGCCCCCTCGGCCGCTCGGGAGAAGCGACACGGGCAAAACAAAGGCGACCTCCGGGAGGGGGGAGCCAGCCCCGCTGCCGCCCTCAGATGTGCAACGAGGAGGAGGAGGAGGAGGAGGAGGGAAAAAAGAAAGGGGGGTGTGGGGGGGGAATCCCTTCCAACTCTTCCCGGCCACAGCAACCTGCGCGATCTCCCTCCGCCCCCCGGCAGCTTTAAGCACAGCTAAAAATATCCCCCACCCTCCCCGCTGCCACCCCCGGGGGATCAAATAGCAGCAGATTTGAATTGAAAATGTGATTAAAGCATCGGGGAGGGGGAGAGCGCCGAGTGCCGGCAGTCAGACGCTCCCCCCGGTACCCACCCGCTCCCCCCGGTTCTGCTCCTCCCGGCTGGGTCTCCCCCGAGCGTCCCCGAGGCATCTCTGCCCACCCCGGGGGCAGCGCCATCCCCAAGGAGCTGGTTTGTTTGGCTTTGTTTTTATTTATTAGGTTTTAACGATTTTTTTCCCCATTATTTTCCAGAGGCTGGGGTGGGTGGCTCTGCCACCATCACTGCGTGGTGCCCCTGGGAGGGGGCACAGCTCCAGCACCCCGCCACCCCTCCCTGCTGGGGAGAAGGGGGATAAAGCAGCACGACAGCAAGGCAAGGATTAAGGACCACAAAATCAGCCCATCTCCATGGTAAAGCCTTCACCCCTCCCTCCTCTACATCACTCAAGCAGGCTCCTACAGGAGGTGACATCCTGAGGAACGTCTGAGGTTGGGCAGCTCAGAGGGGGGATACAAAAGGTGATGGGGGCTTGTCTGGGGGCCCATGGGGGTCATCCTTCACACAGGGACTGCAGGCAGCCTCAGGCCAGCAGCTGAGGGACAAGAAAGGAGAGGTCAGCAACATCTGGAGAGCCTTGGTCACCCCAACAGCACCTCTCCTTCTGGAGCTGTGGCAGTGGGGCAGCTGAGGACATCCTGGAGAGAAGGACTGTGCTTGTATGGCCACTTCCATGGGAAATGGGGCACACACAGCTCTTCCAAAAGCCAAAGCAGACCAAAAGGAAGGAATCCCTTCATTCAAAGCATGGATTAATCCTGGCACCCTCTGCAAGCCCTTCCAACAGCAGCTCAATCCCTCAGGGGGTGCTGCAGGTGCAGCTGCATTGTGGGGTGTCCCCCAAGCACACCAGAAGCACCCCAGGATCCAGCAGCAGGTTCAGCCTTCCTGCACGATTCCCACTGTGGATGGAAGACACCAGTGGGGACCAGGCAGGATCCAGGAGGTGCAGAGGCAGTAAATAAACCCCATTTTCAGAAGGATATCTGGGACAGCCAAGGCCTGGCTGAGAGTGGCAGGTCCAAGCTGAGATGCAGAGTGAGATCATCTCTGAAAACCTCTCCCACGCTCTGCCACTTAGCCAGGAAGGGTTTTTTCAAATTCCTTCCCCAGATGATGAGCTCTGGCAGAGCCTATGTCATGGTTCTTGTGCCCTGCTGTACCTGTTCTCTGGGCCTGAAGAAAGAGGAAGGAGAAAGGATGATAAATCACATTTACCAAAATAAGCCCCATCCCCAAAGACCCCAGCCCACAGCTGAGGGTGCTGGCAAGGGACACCTGAAGCAAACCATCCATCCCAAAATAGATCCATCTCAGAGGGCAAAAGGCAAATTGAATGAAAAATAAGTTACTATTTTTGAAGCCTGAATCCAGTTGTTATGGCAACCAAAGCCTGGAGCATCGTGCTGGGGAATGGCTCCAGCCCCAGCAATGCCTCCAAACCTGGCAGACAGGGAATCACAGGGGCTGCTCCAAGCTGGGGTGGGGAGGTGTCCATGCTCACAGCACCTGTACCCCACTGGGATATGTCCCCTCCCTGCACAGCAGCTCCTCTCAACTCTGCCCACGAGCCCAGCTTGTTTTTCTTTCCTCTCCCATCCCTGGTGCACTCCCCACCTTGCAAAGATCTGAGTAATTGTAAGGAGAAATTCCAATACTCTGGGGTGCCCTGAATACAGTTGGGGTTTTTTTTAATGTCACCAAAGCAGGGTGGAGTTTGCAGAGTTTTCCTTTAGATGAGGAATGGCTCATGAAGCCCAGGGATGTTTTCTTCCTTCATTCTGATCTCTTCTCACTGGTGACCAGTCACAGGACCCAAGGGAACAGCTGGAGCTGTCTGGGGAAGTTTAGTTTGGATAGTAGGAAAAAATTCTTCCCCCAGAGGGTGGTCAGGCACTGAATATACTCCCCAGGGAATGGTCCCAGCCCCAAGGCTGCCAGAGCTCCAGGAGGGTTTGGACAACGCTCCCAGGCACAGGGTGGGATTGTTGGGGCGTCTGTGCAGGGCCAGGAGCTGGGCTCTGATCCTTGTGTGTGTTCCATCTCAGGATATTCTGTGATTCCCTCCAGGATTCCCACATCTGGAGACACCTCTGTGCACTGTCCCCTGAGGAAGGGTTGGGGGGATCCCAGCGGACAGTGTGAGCACCCACACCTGCAGGGATGGCAGCTCTGGGCTCTCCTGGCAGCACACGCTGGGATCCCATTTCCCCAGGGAGGGACCTTTTCCTGCACATGGAACTGCCAGAGCCAACAGGTACAAAAAGAGACAACTTGAGATTAAAATCTGCCATCAGCAGGGGAAGTCTCCCCAGGAGAAAAGAAGCTCTGGATGGGTAGGAAGAGCTACAGGACATGTGGATGTGCTGGCAGCAGGGGTAGGAGAGGCAGAGGTGACTGTGGGGGATAGGACTGGCTCTGGTGGACACACCAGGGTGGGCACAGGGCAGCAGGGAGCTGGGGCACTTGGGTTTGGGCCATTTGGAGGGGTCTCTGTGCCAGCAGCTGGAGGTCCTTTAGCCTCACAGGCTGATGAGGGGGAGGCTCCATCACTCCACAGGGCTCCACTTGTGAACCCTCTGGAGCCAGATGGTCCCAGAGGCACAAACCCAGCACCTGGTGGTTCATATTTGTGAGATTTACCCTTTTCTGTATTAATCTCTTGATGTTGATCCCATTTCCAAAAATTGCTTTTTCAGTTCTGGGTGGAGTTTTTTTGTTGTTGCTTTTGGTGGGGTTTTTTGTTGGTTGGATGGTTAGTTGTTTTTTTTTAGTTTGGTTTTTGGTTTGTTTTTTTTTTTTTTGTTTTGTTTTTGTTTTTTGGTTTGGTTTTTTTGTGTGTGGGTGTGGGTGTGTGTGACTTTGGTTTTGGGGTTTTCTTGGGGTTTTTTTGGGTTTTTTTGTTGTTTTGTTTGTTTTGGGGTTTTTTGGTTGGTTATTATTATTATTATTATTATTATTATTATTATTATTATTATTATTATTATTATTATTATTATTATTATTATTTTGTTTCCGTTGGGTTTTTTGTTTGTTTGGGTTTATTTTTTATTTTTCCCCCTGCAATTTGTGTTACCCACTAGACCAGGATGATCAGTTCAGCCTGGCTTTGGACACTGCCAGGGCTGGGAGGGCATCTGCAACCTGTTCCAGCACCACACCATCAAGTAAAGAATTCCTCTCGGTATCTATTTTTCCCTTTCAATGTGAACCCATTCCTCCTTTCCCTATTCCTACAAATCCTGACCAAGAGCCCCTTCAAGCACTGAGAGCCGCTCTGATACCTCCACGCAATTCTCTCTTCTCCATCCCGAACAGCCCCAACTTTTGGGTTTTTTTTTTCCTTTTTCCCCAAGTGCGGAGCCGCCGCCCGCTCATCCGCTGAGCCTCGGGGACATCTCGTGGCACGGAGCGGAACTGCACAGGCACGGGCGGGCGGGCACAGCGCGGGGAGTGACCGGGGCCACCGGGACCGTGTGGCCACCACCGTGACGGCACCGCGGTGGCCGCGCTCAGCCCGGGGACAGCGGGGACGCGACGACCCGGGGCTCCGCGTCTCCCATCCACCGCCGGCCGCGCCGGGCCCTGCTTAGCTTCGCAACACGACCCACTCCACGCCGCCGCGCGCGCGCAGGCGTGCTGGCCGTACGGCGGCCGGGAGGGCGCAGGCGCGGGGCCGCTCCGCCGCCCGCCGCGTAAACAAGGGCCCGGCGGGGATGCGGCGGGGTCGGGGCGGCCGCGGGGGCCGCGGCTGAGGGGTGCAGCCTTCCGGTGTTGTTTCCTCGTCCTCCCCCCGCCGGACGGGGGTGGCGAGGGCTGTCCCGCCATGAACTTGGCCGGGCAGAGCGGCGACGCCGGTAGCGGCCATCTGCTGTTCGCCAACTTCAACCAGGACAACACGTAAGGGAGGCTGAGGGGGGCGGGCTGAGGGGGCCTGGACCGGGGAGTGGCAGCGGCCGGGGGGGCCCTGAGCGGGCCTGGGGGGACCCTGAGCGGGCCTGGCCGCGGGCAGAGCCCGCTGGGGTCTCCCCGGTGCCGCCCCTTTCCCTGGCGGGGAGCGCCGCTGGAACCGGCCCGTGCCGGGGCCTCGGGGCTGGAGCGGGGCCGGGATCCCCCGCAGGGTGGAAAGCTGGGAACAGCCCCCGGTGCCCTCCGGCTGCATGGGGAGCCGCGGGGACAGGGACAGGCCGCTCCTGCCGGGGCCACGCGGCTCGGGGGTGGTGGCGGCAGCCTGGTGGCCGCTCCCTCCCCGGGGAAGTTGAGCTCCTGCTTGGGAGCATCGCTCGCTGTTCCTGGGGAAGGGGATGGAAGGAGGGGTCCTGCTGCTTTTTGCTGATGTTCAGCCCTAGGAGGGCCTGACGCGAGCCCCAAGTATTCCAGGACGTGCAAAGACTTCATCCAAAAGTTCCTCGCAGCTTTCTTTTCACACAGTTATTTTATTGTCACCTGCTATGTTGAAGCAGTGAGACGTAGGCTTGAAGGTGATTTTATGAGCCCATGTTACTTTTGGTTTTGATTTAGAGAAGAGGCCTTTCTCTGATACTTGAAACTGCACTTCCTTGGGCTTGGGATGGCTCAAGCTGCACGTCTCACAAATTACTTAATCATTGCAGCATATTTAGATCAATTAGTGCATATTGTTTTTATATGGGGTATTATAAAGCAGTATTTTTAATTTAGGAACCCCCTATTAGTTGGGATTGGAGCACTGAAGTTCATTTAAAGAAGGATTCGATTGTCTTAACTACCTGAGAAATGAAACCGGGGAGGGAGTAAGAATTGAAAGAGCTTGTACTCAAGAAAGGGGGTTTGTTTTAGGAAGTGAGTAAGAGGAAATGATCTCAGGTAGGCATCACAAAGTGTAGCCCACGTGTGTGGTGGAGGGTTTGTTTTTTTAACGACTTGTTCTTTTTGCAAGCAACAATATCTTGTCCTCACGAGGGAGATCTGTGCCTGTCGTCAGCAGGTCCTGCAGCATATGGGAGTTGTGAAGGTTATTTCTGCTGGCTGCCAAGCACAGTTACATCACAGGAGGAGAGTCTCTGCTTTTGTAGGCTTTGTTGGGGGTGAAGAGATGGGCAATTGGAGCTGGATAGGTTTGAGACAAGAGACTCTGGCAGTAAATAAGTTGTGGTAAATGATGGGGGGAGCAGTAGTGCCCTGTGTATTTGTGAGTAAATCATTATCCCTATATTGATTCGAGGCAGAGACTTTGCAACTGCTTTTTACATTTTTTCAGTGGGTGCCATATAGAGCTCACTCTGTCCATATAAAACATGCCCAAGTTTTGCTCAGCTACCATTCATTTTTTACCTATTACTGTGGAAAAAAAAACCCAAGTCATAATAATTAGGGGATTTGTCACCTCTTTCTTCTGCAGTTTATAAGGATCATATATAACTTTTTGAAGTTCAGCTCTGTTCTCCAGTGTGGCACCTCTGCATTTCCAGTTGCACCTTAGCTTTGTGCAGACCTTTATGTACCTAAAGATCACTGAGTTGTGACCAAAAAAACCCAGTTAATTTGAACAAGAGTTGCAGGTTGGCTTGAGAACAAAACCAAGACAGAAATAGCAAGAAAGCAAATACAGCATAAACTTATCTAAGTTAGTTTTGGCTTGTACACCTTGAAATCTTTCTTCAAGGAGCATAAAGGTGATCCCTTTATAACTTCGAGTTTATAGGGACAGAAAAGGGACACCTGGCCAATGATTTCATTGCTCAGTTGGTTGTGCTACTGCACTACTTTTCCCATTTCATTTTTGTAAATAACAAAAAAATGTTCTTTGAGAGCTGGTTTGGGGTTTCTTTTTGTGTTTGGTATTCTAATATCCATTGTGTCAATAAATTATATTTTTTAAACATACAATTTATATATAAATCACCTTGAGATTAGCTGATGAGAATTTTGGTGATGTATCTTTTATGTGAGGCAGACCTGGCCCATAGATCTTTGCAATTCTAAGTTTTGGGTTACTAGATCTTTTGTGTCATTTTTGAATATTTATGAATTCAGGTATCTGATGTAGAAATGACAGAAATCTCAAAAGGCTCCTGTTCATATTTTTGTCTCAAAACTCTAAAATTAATTTAAAAGGCCACTTAATTTGAGATAAAATGGGGTGGTTGATGAGGTGGGAAAATCTCTTCTTACTAACATTGTCTTAAATAAAACTCCCCAAGACAAGCAGTAAGTATAAAACCAGTCTTGCAGATGCCTTTGTGAGCAGCTTCTCAGTGAAACACTTGTCTGATGTGGGAAGTGGCCCAAACAACCAAGTTGCATTCGAGTTCCTAAACTGAGTAGAACTTAGTGATTGTGTACATTTTTTAAACAGAAGTTTATTTAATTTTTTCTCCTGTTTCCCACCCATGATCTCTCCTAGTTTCTTGTTTGAGTGGAGGAACAAGAAGGCAGCAGAGTTTATAGTGTACTATAAATATATACTATATATATAGTATTAAAGTATATAGAATATATATACTACATATTCTATATACTGTTTCATATAGTGTGTGTATGTATATATATATATATATGTATATATATACACACTATATAGAATATATATTTTATATATCTAAGAGATCACAGTTCACCAGGTGAGAGGAGCTGACAAGAACTTATTAGGCAAGACACTTTCCCATGCTGGGCCTCAGAAAGGTCACCTGTTTTCAACTTTTACAGGTAACTGAAGCCCTTCTCCAGACAGGCAAGGTAAACAAATGTATATTCTTTCAGGCAGTATATGAAAGACAAGCTTTGTTTATGTCTGCCCAGTCAGTAGAGCTCACATCATGCTTTAAGGTGCTTCAGTAATTAGAAAAATTGCTGACAGACAAAACTGGAAAATAAATGACATGGGCTTATTGTTGTTACTACATTTAAAGCTTTTACCTTCAGCCTAATAAGGTGTCAGTTCCACTCAGGCTTAACTGTCCTGCTTATGTGCACAGGAGAGCCAGTTCCTTGACTTTGGAAAAGATGGGGCTTGTTGCTGCTGAAAAGAAGTATCAAGCTAACTTTTCTTTGGTTTTATGATTTGCTAATTAGTTACTCTCCCCTGTAGGAAGATGAGCTTCATGGTGGCTCTCAATCTTGGGAAATTGATTTTATGATTTGCTAATTGGTTACTCTCTCCTGTAGGAAGATGAGCTTCATGCTGGCTCTCAGTCTTGGGAAATTGGATTGCTGGTAGTTAGAAGAATGTTGTCATCACACAAGTTGCTGTTCCCAGTTGTTGCAATCCCTGGTGACTGAAGCAGATATCCTCAATCCTGCTTTTTGTCACTCACTTTTCCCAGACTTGGCTAATATTCATTCATGGATGCTGTGTGTAGTGACATTGTCTCTTGGAATAGTATCTGCATTATTGCAAGTGTTGTCTTGCCTGTTTATGCCACATTGCCCCAAGCTTTATTTACATGAGAGTTTTGAATTACTGGCTGGGACTGGAACTCTGCCTGAAAACACTTCACCTATAATGCAGCAGAAGCAGTTGGTTTGTGGCTTCTCTTTGATATAATGTTTTCATTAAGTAAAAACCCAGAGAAGGGTATTTTCAGAAGATCTTAGTGTGCTTGTTTTGGACTGAGCCCTTTTCCCCAGTGAATCAATCATTGCACAACTTGGCATGAGTGGCATTCCCTGATTGAGAGGCAGAAGCTCCAGCTTGCAGATCAAAGTGGAGCAACCCATCGGAATCCGGGTGTCCCAGCAAAACCAGGCAGTGGAAGCTCGTGGGTGGCCTCAGTGCTAGGTAGGTTTTACAGCTGTAAATCTTGAACAGTGGATACTTGGGGAGAAAAACCCAAGTGCAGTTTGTGTCACTTCTGGGAAAACTGCTGAAACTGAGCATAGATAGGTTTATGAAAAATTAAACAC
The DNA here is from genome assembly GCF_037042795.1 of Molothrus aeneus. Classification (NCBI taxonomy): domain Eukaryota; kingdom Metazoa; phylum Chordata; class Aves; order Passeriformes; family Icteridae; genus Molothrus; species Molothrus aeneus. The sequence goes on from NC_089661.1 coordinate 13,064,321, forward strand.
CTCACAAACTCATAGAAGCTTTAGGTCTCATAAGGGAAATGCTAATGGATTAGAAATTTGTGACTTTTAAAGCAAAGCATAACTTCAGGACCCCAAAGCTTGTATGTATTTATATAATAGGTAAAACTTTCAGTATTTAAACTCTTGCACAGGTATTCTTTGGAAGTACTCACAAATGGTGTTCAGATTCAGTTTGCACCCCACCCACAAAAAATGACCCCACCAAACAGCCTGCTTGTGCAATAGTGCAAGTGGGCAGAATAGAGAAGTTTTAGTCATCTTTTTTTAAAATAAGTAATTGTGGGACAGCATTTGGAAACAAAGTAGTCACTGCAGTTTTGAAAACAGATTTCTGATGAAAGGGGAAGAGGAAACCTTTTGTTTGGACTTCTAAGGAAAACACTGGTGTGTGCCTTATTGGCAAGGATTTCTTCAGGCTCTGCATTCATTTATGTGTGGAGTTGCACATGAAATGTATCACTCCATATATTTCTTCTTTCCAATTTAATTCTACCCTTTATTTCCCAAATAAATCAGTTTCATTCTACATTGTGAGCAAATGCTGCTGTCTCTGTATGCACCTGGCATGCTTTGTGTCCCAGAAGCTGTATCCTCATTCCCTTATCCTGTGATGTTTGGAACTCTGTAGTAAACTGCTTGTGGTGGGAGGAACAAGGGTTAGGTGCTGGGCATTCACTCCTCTGCCTTTGTTTCTCCTAGGTTCAGGTGTCCTTCACCCGTGATCCTTGAGGACAGGAGAGCTCTCTATTCCAAGGAGAATTTAAAGCTAAACACAGACCAAAAAAAGGAAGGACAGAGCGGCCCCGTAGCTCCCACACTCAGGGAGGATAGCTGAGACAGACAAGCTGAGACAGACAAGCGTATGTTGTGTTTCTTGCTGTTGTTGCACAGGGCACAGCAGCTGAGGGGGGCTGCTCAGAGGAACTGTGCTCAGTGTGTGACCATTTGGATGGGGATTTGGCCCCAGAATAGTGATATTGGATTATGGACTTGCTGTTGTCCCAGCCTGCGTGTGAAGTGATGAGCAGGCATGGTCTCCTTTTGCTGTAGCAGATTTAAGTTGGAGTTTTCTTTTAATACAAGAATAATGGGAAAATCTCTTGTGGGTTGTCAGAATGTTGCTGGCAAAAACATTGAATGTATGAAGTTCTGTATCTCTTTTCCAAAATAATGACCTTTGATATTAAGACATGCCCATGAGATGTGTTACAGCAGATATTTTGGAGGGGGAAATAAAGCAAGGTACATTTCCTTAGTAATTCCAATGCTTATGCCTTCATTGATTTTTCTTTCATTATTATTATTATTTTCCCTCTCCTCATCATAAGCCAAAATGTTTTGTCTGTGGAAATTTACATTAGTTTTGAAATGAGATGGAACATTAGTATAATGAGACTGTATCATAATGAAAGTAGGCTTAATTAACCAGTTATTTAAAGCAGTAATGACTTTTAGAGTCATGTTTATGCTGCAGCTGCAATTGATTTAATCTTTGAGAGAGCTGCCCTTGTTAGGAACTTTCTGATTAATGTAGAATATTTCTGATTAATAGTTAAGGTCCTCTGTGATATGGAAAGGAAAAAACTGGTTTTCTTCCTTCTCTATGTATATTAAAGAAACAAAAGAAAACCTTAGGATTCTAACCCAGCTGAAAAAACTTGTTCCCTTTAAAGAGCCAGAGAGACTGAAGCAGCTGATTTCCCACTTTAGGCAAGTGCACTTGGAGCAAGTGTCAGCATCTTCCAATGAATGTGTGAAATCTCCCAGCACTGTTTGCTTGATGAGGATAGTTTTAATTATTTATGGTAGTCACTCTTGAAAATACTATCAAGATTTATGTAGCCTTGGATCAGTCTGCAGCATTATCTCTGCAAAAAGTGGATAAACACAGTTCCATAAATCATGGCTATATTGATAATTTTATACTGAGGAGACAACCTTCATGATGAAAGAGCTCAGAGTCCACAGTCTAAAGTGTGTAATAGAGGCTGCACATAATAGAGCTAAAACCCACATGTGTATAGCATAATGTTAGGAAAAAAAAGCCATTTTAGAGAATATTTATTTTATTTTCAATTTCAGTCTCTCATCAGCTTCTGAAAATCAGTGATTATAAAGCATAACACCTATGCTGTAAAAGGAGCTTCTAATAAACCACAGCAGCTTCTTGTTGGCCACTGTCTATCTGAGCAGGAGCTGAATGGCTTATTGATAATATTTCCTGCCCATATGCTTGCACATTTTTGCAGAGGTGAGGTAATTTTGGCTAGGTCCTTGTTTTGTGGATTTGGCCATTTAGATGGCTGTGGGTGTCTTAAGGGCTTAAGTGTAATATCAGTGCAGGGGAAGATGGGAGATTTAAATCACTGTGATTATGCTGGTATAATTCAGCCTAGTGGGTTCTTATTACATATAAAAAGCCTTTTTCCAGTAGTTTCATAAGAAGTAATTTAAGATTACATTTAAAAAAAACCCAAACCAACAAAGCAAACCCTCCAAAAGCAAGACTGCTGTTCCAGAAGAAAAAGGGGTTATTTTGCAGTTACACTTGTACACTGAAATGGGTTTAATTATCTTGACTTGAAGTGCTCTGTGTAAACAAATAATTTGTGACTTCCATCACCTCGATCCTGAAATAAATAACAAAAAGCAGTTGTCATGGATGGAAAGGTCCATTTTGTGCTTCTGCATTTTGGGTTCTACTCAGTCTAATGACTTTTATCATGTACACAATTCAGGTTTGCCATTGTCTACAGCTCATTTGAATGAGGTATAGTCATAGGACAAGAAAAATTGGTTTCCTTGCTGCTTTCAGTGATGCTGTCAGTAAAACAGTGATTCAGCAGTATTCTGTATTTAAAGCTGTAAGTACAATTCAGGAATCAGTTCTGCCTAGAAATACAAATAGCTGCTGGTGGGGTTCTCTGTGAGGAAATCATCCTGTGTCTTTTGTGGATCGTTTATATTGCAAGGAGTCTTGGGACTCCACTTATTTTTAACTCTGTGGAGTGCTTGTTTACCTTTGCAAAGTGACAGTTCTGGTGTCATTCTTTGTGAAACTTTCTTCTGAGGAAAACAGTAGATGATATAAGAAAAGCTGACTCATTGCTTTGTTTTACCAAGTTAGACTTTCAGGGGGTTTTTTTTCATAATGTGAGTTTTTGTTGAGTTGTACAAAAGTAGTTGAGCAAAACCACTGAAGTGTCTTTGGTGATTAATCAGATGGAGACTGCTGAACATACTGATTTTGTCTGAAGGAAAATTAAATTCAGTATTTCTAGGGTGACTTAGAGGAGCAGCAACAAAATTTTGTTTTATGATTGCTTCTCTATCTTTAAGCCTAATATGCTTTTTTAATATCTTGGTTATTGAATCTGTGGAATTGAATCTCTTGCTTGCATGGTTCATGTTTTAATTTGAAGGTTTAAACCTTCTCAAACATAATTTCCTAACCAGATTGTGCCAGCTGTATTTTCTTCTAGAAGAGAAGGTCATACCATCCTACAGAAGTTGATTTTGTAGCTTAATTTTGGGGGGTGAACTATATGAGCAGCAATTTTTAATCTTCTGGGTATGCTGAAATTTAAAAAAGACTCACTTTGGAGCCACAAGTGAAAATACAGAAAGAACATGAAATCTAGGAATCTTCATTGTATTCCAAATGCTGTATTAATTGTTAGTGCATCTGAACTGTAGAGAATCATCTTGCTGAGTTCAGAAAGGCATTTTTGGCAGCCTAACTGGCACGGTTGGATTACAGCCCTGTGTTGAATGACTTGCCACAATTTAGGGTATCCAAGTGTATTTTATTGGAATTTTCCTCCATGTCTCTTGGCAGTAAAAAATATATGAACTATAAGCATAATAATGCACTTCTGTAAAACTGTATTGACTTTAAATTTTCTTTATCTGTGGCATAAAATCATCCTGCGGTTGGGGAGGGGAAACAAGAATGAGCCATTGTCTGCTGCCTTGATGTGTAAAGACCTGCAAGACAGGCTAAAGGTTTTTCTAGCTTAAAATTTAAGACCTGCCTTTGACTCTGTCTGGAAAAGCAATTAAATGGTCTGTGAGCTAAGTGTGAAAATTGAGTAATGGAGGAAAGAAGGGGTTTTAGTCAGTTTTTTAATGTTCTGCTATTGTTCAATCTGTTTAACATCAGTCCCTAGCACTTTTTAGAGGGTGCCTCTGATCACAGATGCAGTATCTGTAAGACTGGGACCTGACAGTGGGGGTGCTAGAACATCATCATGTAAAGCCAGAGAAAATTAGAGTTGGCAGTCTTTAATTACTTTTTTTTTAATATGAAAACTCTTCTGGGATGCCTGGGGATGGTTACACTGTAAAGAACAAAAATCCCCAGACAGCCCAGTTTAAAAGGTCCTGGAGGTCACCTCTAATGATGAGGCAATGATGTAATTGGTTTGCATTACATTATTCAAGTCATCATCTTCCCTCCACACTAAAGCTTTTAGCCTGTGTGAAGAAATCACCGGTGAGAATTGGGCAGTAGGTTTACTTTAGGCTGTGAACCCTCATTTCATAAATGTGAAGCAGAATTCCACACCCAAATTCTGTAATTCTGAAGCTGTTTGGTCTAATCAGAATTGAGGAAGCTGTCTGTGTCTGTTATGGCTCTTTTGGACAAACTTTTTATCACTTTCCTTACTGAGCTAACCCAGCTGGAGGTTTAGAACTGGGTAAGAATCTGTCCCAGGGTAATCACAACTGATGGAGTTGATGTTCCTGACTGGCTTGTTTCTTTTGCAGATCCCTTGCAGTTGGCAGTAAATCAGGCTACAAATTCTTCTCTCTTTCTTCTGTGGACAAATTAGAGCAGATCTATGAATGCAGTGAGTATCTTTTTCTTTTTTTTTTTTTTTTAATCCCCTTAGTTGGCTTAATGTGGGAAGAATAAGAAATGTTTCACTTTTTCACAGGTTGCTTGAAATTGGCATAAAAAGAACCTTAAGTGTAAATATCACACAAACACAAAACAGTAATTGCAGGCAGGGTAAAAGTATGAATCAATGTTCTGTATTTAAATTTTATTTATTTTAAATTTATTTTAAATTTTGCTGGTAAGGTACAAAATTTGGTAGTAGCTATGAGAACTCTGCTTTTCTAATAATGTCCAGCCAGGTTCCATAGCAGCTGGGTATAAAAATAATAATTTACTCATGTGAGAGTGTGTCTTTTGGGTCTTTATACTGGCTGTTGGGGCATGGAAACACTGATATATCTTTATCAAGTAAGAAAACAAAGCCTTAATTACATTTTCTTTATCCTAATATTTTCTGTTAGAAAATTATTCTTTAACATGGTAGCTGCAGGCTTGCTCATCCAAAAGGGTGAATAACTCAGATTCCCATAACTTCTCAATTGTGATCACAGTTATTTAGGATCTGAGGTGAAATGGAGGGAGGCCTGGGGGAGAAGTGGTGTCCCCTGTTCTGTCAGCAGTTCACAGACTTCCCTTTTTTGAGATGCTAATCACTCAGCTATGAGTGCTATGCATGAGTATCCTTGCTTTCCTGTAAACTCCATGTGAGCAGGTGGTACCAGTTGCTGTGCTGTCAGCACTTACAGTGGGATCCCATGACAGAGCTGTGCTCAGACTCCATTCCCAAAGTGACCTGACCCTGTGGCATGTTGAGTTTGGAAATGGGGTGTGATTCAGAGCACCCATTACCTGCAATGACAGCCTGCTTCTGTACACAGTCAATGGAGAGAAGTAATTGAGAGGTTCAAATTAGGCACCTGTGGTCAGATTAAATTGTGTTGTAGCTACACCTTCCTATTTGAGTCATGGTCTGGTTGTACTGGTTAATAAGTGGCTTGGATTCCATTTTCTACATGGAGTTTATGTACCTGACCTCTGCAGCATGTCAGGCACTTGCAGTGTCTGGCCTGGTGTCACCCCAGGAGACTCAGTGCAGATGAGTCCCTGTTACACGAGACACTGAAAAATGTCCTGGGAGGTCAGCTGCACTGGGCAGGACTGCATCTTCTGGGTAGGCCTTGAGAGAAAAAGTACAGATTGAATAAAAAGCGCCTTGTTCAACATCTTGCAAAAGCTGATAAAAGCTGGAATTTGGACCTGCTGATTCCAGTCCTGTCTTCATACTGTTCTGGGATGCTTGTATTGACTTAAACTCCTGGGTATTTAAAGTTTTCTGAGTGTTAAGTGTGTGAAAGCTGAGCACAGAGTATGAGGTAACATTTAGTAGAATGGTTTGGGTTGGAAAGGACCTTAAAGATCATCCCAGTTCCCTTATCCCAGGTTGCTCCAAGCCCTCTCCAACCTGGCCTTGGACACTTCCAGGGATCCAGGGGCAGCCACAGCTTCTCTGGGCACCCTGTGCCAGGGCTTCCCCACCCTCACAGGGAAGAATTTCTTCCATATACTGAACCTGAACTTCCCCTCTGTGAGTTTCAGCCCATTACTCTTTGTCCTCTCACTATAAAAAATCCAGTGGTTTGGCCTGTGAAAGCCAGACAGTCTTGGTTCAAAGCAGATAGAAATATTGACAAGCCTTCATTTTCTTTGTATGAGTCAAATAACTTTTCAGTCTTGGACTTGTAAACCATGCCTGTTAAAACTTGATACGAGGGTGGAGGGCTTCCTGTGCATTGGGTACCTCCTTTCCTCAAGGAAAGGTGTCTTGAGGCCTCTCAAACCCAGTGCCTCCCACTTCCCAGTTTAGTTTGAGTCTAAAGACTTCTTGTCTTGAGTGAGCACTGTTAAGGACCCCTCCTTCTCTTCTGGAAGATTGATCTGCCAACTCTTGTGTAGGTGTTAAAACTAAACTGCAGAATATGCTTCAGCTGTCTTGTGTTTGAGAGAAATACAAAAAAAAGATGGGAGATGTGGCTGCTCCCATCACTGACTTCTGCTGTGACTGCAAATCTCCTGACTCCCTGAGCAGTTGATCCCACTGTAAAAACAAGCATTAGATTGGAGGGTGCTTTAAGGCTTAATGAATGCTTCTAACATGCTCCTGTTCTTGGATTAAAAATGGAATAAAGGCACAGCTGATCATAATCTAGCTGGCTCTAACCAGCTCTTGTCTGTGATGCTACATGCTTGTGTTTATGAAACTAATCTTGTTATGTGTTTGCTTGTTCTCCCCTCGCTGCTGATACTTAATTTGTTTTGCAGTTCTTTTTGTTCTTACTCTGTTTTGAATCTGAGTTTCTGGCAATGCTCAGTTGTGTAGTGTAAAGGAGATAATACTAATAGAAAAAAAAACCTGAGTAACAGCATTGCTATAGGGTTTATTGCTGCTAAACATATGATTAATTCAGGTCAGCTGAACATAGGATGGGTAGTATAGCCTGGTACCCTCTTGAATAGTTGCTGTTGGGAAGCATAAATTACTTGGCAGCTGTGAGGAGATTTTATCTCTTCTTCCTGTTCAAGGAAGACAAAGGAGCAGAGGTGCATCCTGTATTTTTAAAGTGAATTTAATTAAATGCCCATCACAAAGCCTTTCTTTAAAGGTAACTGTCTGCATTATAGTCTTTGTATGGTAAGACTGAAGGATTATCAATACCTTTGAGGCATTTGGCTTATTGAAAATTTTTTCTTCTGTCTGGTGGCTTAGTTGTGCCCTTCCCTGTGTACCTTCCCTGCTGCCCACCCTTCCCATCAGTGCAGCATAAGACAGCACTATTTCCATATGAATCCCTGCTGCTGTTCCTCTTCTGAAACACCAGTTTTCCTGCCTGCCTGGGAGGATGACAATTCCCAGAAGCTGTGTCTGCACACTTGTCCCTGCTGGGGAAAGAAGCTGTGCCTACCCTGGAGCTGGGAGCAGTCAGACTGTGGGTTTAGGGTCTCTGAGTGCTGCTCCTCTGACTCTTGTAAAAGGATGTCACCATTTTGAAGGACTCCAGGCTTAGGATGGGTTATCAGCTTTCCATCTGTAAAATATTTGAGAGTCTTTCATGTAGCTACTCTGATTCAAGGAACATGGACCTCTGCATTTCAAAGTCTCTGCTTACATTTATTGAAGCAGATTTTTGTATTTCTTTTTTGTGTGTTTTTTGTAGTATCAGAAAAATGGAGAACAATTCCTTGAAAACAAAGTAATTACTAAAATGCATTATCCCTGTTGCATGAGAAAATTGAATTTTCAAAGCCTCTGTGAGCTGTTATGTCTTCTCTGGAAAAGTACCATATTAAATACAAGATGTAGATAAAAGTCAATTATGTAGCATGGAGTACTGAAAATGCAGAGTGTAAACCTGCTCCTTTTTCATAAGTAGGCTGTTTCTCTCAAAAAAATGTAGGACATTAAATATTTTGTGTTAATTTTCTTGAAATAACTGCCCAGAAAAATCACTTGGGAAGCAGACATGTCCCACACTGATGGCAGTGCCATATACTGAGAATGTTGAACAGAACTTTTTTCATGGAGTTTCTGTCACTGCTGATGAGAACAGTGCAAATTAATTAAGTAATGTTTCTCTTGGCCAAAACAGAAGCCTTCAGAAACAAGCTCTTTTGGGTTGTTTTTTTGGTTTTTTTTTACTGGCAGTTTTATGGTTTGGAATGTGTTAAGCATTGAGCTAATCCAGAAGCTGACTCCTGAAAAATTTGTTTTGATGGATCGAAGCCAAAGGCTCAAGTCACTTGTCTTGACTGGGTTCTGTAATGAAAGGGCAGGTGTAGCCAGTGGCTGTGAAAGAGCTGCAGAGCATTGTAAAACTCTCTCCAGCTTCTCACTGCCATGAAAACTGTGAGCACTGTGTTCCTGGGGTTTTGGAGAGGAGTTTATGGGATGGAGGGGGAGGCACAGATGCCAGGATACCTGGTGCTGGGACTTGGCCTCCTGCCAGCATGGTCCAGTGCTGTGCTATGATCAAATGCTCTGAAATCATCTTTGCCAGAGATCCTGGGCTCTCCTCCCTCCTGCTGTTTGCTCACACAGGGATTTGTGTTCCTCCTTTGCTTTCAGTGCTCCCATAGTAGAAACATTTGGCAAATCTGATGTTTTATGGCTCTGCATGAATGCTGGGCATCAGTGATTCCTGCACAAATTGCTCTTAGGGCCTGTCAGGTAAAAGATGGTGTGTGTGGAAATGCTGATTGGTGGCTGCAGCAGTTTTGTGGTAAATGAGTTTCACCAGCTTCTCTGAGTTCTGTAACCTTTCTTTCTCCATAGAGGGGTAAATGGAAATGCCAAGGGTTTGGGTCATCAGAAACCCTTTGAAGCATAATACAGCTTTAAAAACAAAACCCAAATGCATCCACAAAAAAAGGCCAAAAAACGTTTGTTTTCCTAGATTTCTGCAGTGATAAAAGAAAATTGTAAAATTCTGGAATTCAACAGTTTTCTGGGTTTTGTATCTTTGGGATTTTTTTCTGTTGGATTCTGGGCATGGGGAGTAGACACTGTTCAGAAACATAAACTTGTGTGACACCTTGGGAAGGGGGGAGGAAATCTTTGGAAATCATCACTCACTGTGTAGGTTTTCTGCTTTAACAGCCTGTCCCACCTTGACTCTGAGCTGTCATGACAGAATGTTTGTGTGTGGTGTTAAACTGTATTTTTGCATAGACTGAATCTATGATTCCATGATTTTCTTAGACAATATTTCCTGTTGATGTGCATCATTCTTCTCCCCTGAAATGTCCCTGTGTATTTTTCCCTCCTTCCTGTGGTTGCTCAGCTGACACAGAAGATGTGTGCATTGTGGAGAGGCTCTTCTCCAGTAGCCTGGTGGCCATAGTCAGCCTTAAAGCTCCACGCAAGCTGAAAGTTTGTCACTTTAAGAAGGGGACAGAGATTTGCAACTACAGTTACTCCAACACCATCTTGGCTGTCAAACTCAATAGACAGGTAAGTAGTGATTTTACCAAAGTGGAAATGTGGGAAAGGGGTTTGTTGATCTTATTCTGGCCCTTCCTCTGCTGATTGATGTCTCTTCCTTTAGTGACAGAATTGCTATTTGAAATGTAGAAGTACTTTTCCAAGTGTGCCTTCTGTATGGCATCTCAGTACTTCTATTTGGTCAAGTATTTTTGGTTCTGTGTTCATATATTTACTTGGGGAAATACCCTGAGTAAGCTGGGCATGCTTTGAGTAGGAGGTTGGACTAGAGACCTCCTGAGGTCCCTCCCAGTGTGAATCATCCTTTTATCCTAAATGTGAAAGTATGTGAGACTGACATTTTCTCTTCAGGTCAAAATTTAAAGGGATCTATTAAATTGTTTTGGTTCTAAGTGCTGTTGCTGAATTCCTCTCAAAAAATCAAATCTAAAACATGTCACGCAACTGGTGAATTTTTTAAGCACCTGGAAGCATAGTTTGCTGTATCACTAAATCATTAGTAGGCTCTTCAGCAAGTACAGACTTCTGTGTCTTTAACCAGTTCATTCAAACTAGAGAGAATGGCATCTGGAGGAGAAAACCTTAATGTCTGACTTTGCCCCCAAAAAATGAGCGTGGGAGGAGGGGTTTCCTGTTTAAAGTCATGAGAGAAAGAGTGGGTAATTTGATTTCTGGCACAGGGAGTTAGTGTAAAATGAGTAATGTCTAATTAGTCATCCACATGTAGTCTACAAAGTAAATGAGATGATGAAGAACTTACTAAGAGTTAAAAAAGAAAGACCATTCACAAATGATTATGGCTAAGTTATAGGCTTTGTGAATGGTTAGAAAGTCTTGTCTGTTTTCTCTGTTTAGCAAAGCAGAAAGTAATTTCCATTATTTCCACATGTAAATTGGTACAGAATAAGAATTAAGTGAAGGTTTCTGGCTTGCTGCCTTAAACTAGTTATGGGAATTCAGTTTGCCCTGGTGAGGTTGAGGGAAGTGGGGTGCAGTGCTTGTGTCAAGAGCTGGATCTTGTGTATCTTCTGTCAGATTCTTACTTCTCCCCATCAGGTGGGTTCAACCTCTTCTCTATTGGAAGGTCCCTACTGCATTTTGGGATAGAATTTTTTTTAGGATTGATAGCTCCATATGAACTCCATTTCCACATCACCATTTTGTCCTCTTTCCCTTTTCTAGAGGCTGATAGTATGTCTGGAAGAGTCTCTTTATATCCACAACATACGAGACATGAAGGTATTACATACAATCAGGGAGACACCTCCCAATCCTGCAGGTAAATGTGATGGTATGATCAGCAGAACTCTGAAAAGTGCCTTCTGTGTCAGTGTATGAGGATCTCTACAGGGAACTGTGGTGCTGTTAATTCTGCTTTCAAATACAATAACAAATATGAGTGTTGTCTGAAAGCCTACATGTTGGATCCAGCTGAGATCAAGTAGCAGGCTGTGCCCTAAACTGCATCTTCCCAGTTATTTGGTCTCCTGGAGTGGATGTGTTGAAATGTTAGAAAAGAACAGGAGAGATAAAAGCTGGATTTTGACAGCACTTGGTGTTGTTAAAGACTTTGTCAGGTTAATGCTTTAGGAATCATGGCAGACATGGGAAGTTCTACTGTTTAATCAGTTATTGTAACTCTGTTGGTATTGTTCCTTTTCTGTATTATATTAAACAAACTTATGCTAAATAGTTGCATATATTGCAGATTGACTCTGAGATTACTTATCTTTGTTTCTATTTCTGTTGATAATTTGAGTTATTTTTGGGACATTCAAGCACAGAATCAGGAAGTTTTACTGCATAAGTCTTGGAATTTTCCTGTTTCTAATCCTGTTTCTGCATCCCTTCTAGGGTTGTGTGCTTTATCAATAAACAATGATAATTGCTACCTGGCCTATCCAGGAAGTGCAACTATTGGAGAAGTACAAGTCTTTGACACCATCAATCTGGTAAGAATCCTTGAATGCTGTTTCTACCTCTAAAGATGCAGGTTTTGAAAATGACTTAACTTGTTCAGAGGGGAATTACTGGACACTTAGGTTTCTGTGGAACAGTTTGCAGCATCTCTTGCTTCACAGAATGTTAGCAAATAAAATGCAAGTGCTGATACTAGATTCGATTGAGTAGAATTGGGCAAATGGATGGAACCAAGTAATTACTATTTGAATTGTCTTCTTGCTGCTTGTACTCTCTATGTATATGCCTCAGTGATAATTTTATGTACTTAGTTACTGAAAAAAATATTGAAGCTGTTGTCCAGAAATTAAGAACCATATTTGCCTTGAATGTGCTTAAATATGCAGTCAGAAGTAGCTTTTAACTTGTGCTGTTCTAAGGTTCTATTTTATTGATTCACTACAGAGAGCTGCCAATATGATCCCAGCTCATGACAGTCCCTTGGCTGCTTTGGCATTTGATGCAAGTGGTACTAAACTTGCCACAGCCTCAGAAAAGGTAAGGGAGCTTTTGATTGCCTTGCTAACAGTGATAAAAATCAAATTTGTCATTAAGTATTTTAAGTGTGCACAGTTCCATGTGCAAGTGCCAGGAAAGAAGGCTTACATTTAAAATGGGAAATCTAAGTTAAGATCTGTTAATGATATTTGACACAATTTCCATGCTGTGAAATATTGGATAATAAGGTTATTTAAATAAAACATTTTAATCTGGCTGTAATTAGGGCAGTCCTCTGAGTGTTTCTCCCTTTAGTGCAGGATACTTAATAGAAATTAGTTGTCTTGTTTTGATTCTGTCTTCCTAATGAAAATAAGACAGTTAAAATCCAGATAGAGAGAAGTGCTTTGCTAGTCTTTGGCATGTGATGACAAATTGTTCATGTAATGTGTGTAAATTAGAGAGTCTGAAGCCTCTGCTCTTGGAGTAATAAGCTTAGACTATAAAGGTATAACTGATTGCACCTGATAAAGGCACAAAGACATCCAAGTGATTGCACTCGTGGTACTTGTCTAGTGTGCTGGTTTTCATGATCAAATATGATAAGAAGGGCTGGTTTTGATGCACAGCTTGTTCTCTGCATTAGTAGCTCCCACCTCTTGTTTCTGTACTCTTCAAACACATCCTACAAACAGGCTCCATAAATACTTCATGTAGTATCTGGGCTGCATCACAGCAATGAGTTAACAGCAGAGTGGTTTGCTGCTTCTAGTTGTGCTCACTAGAGCTAGTAACATGAATGAACTTGAAATGGAAAATGATCTATTTCTGTTTTTTTCTTTGCAGGGAACAGTAATAAGAGTGTTTTCCATTCCAGAGGGACAGAAACTCTTTGAATTCCGAAGGGGAGTGAAGAGGTAAAGTTCAGCTGGGTTAATTACCTGGTGCTCATTCGTTATGGTTGATTTCCAGTATGTACAGCAATTGAGCTGGCATCCTGATTTTTTTTTTGCCTGTTTTCATCTTCATTCATCCCTGCATGTATGCTTATAACACTTTCAGCTTGAATGTTTTCCAATTTCCTTCCTTTGGACTTGACTATTCTATAAATCAATCCTGTCAGAATTGTACTCCCTCTTGCCTTTTAAAATTTATTGGTGAGGGAACTTGTTTAAAGTGGGTCACCTTTTGTAAGATATATTGTATTCTTATGGAAATTGGAGGCAGTACATCTAATATTCTTACTCTCTTCTAAATCCTTCTAATGCTGTGGCCAGTGAAAGCCATTGTGCAATGGTGTTGAGGTTTGTGGGAGCAGTAACTCTGTGCTTCTGCTGTACTTTATAGAGGGTAACACTGAGTTCAGATTGTTACTAATTGATCCCATATCTGGTAAACATCAGAGCTGAGCATCTTTAGTCTTATGCTTGAATAGCTTCAAGAAATTATCAGAGAATTCAAAATGCTAATTATTGAAGGGTGTTTTTTGTTACTTGCAAAGTAGTGGTGACTTTAGAAATCCTCTTAACTAAGCCAAATAGTTTGACTTCCTTGTGTTTCTTCTCTTTTTTCTTTTTTGCCAGGTGTGTGAGCATCTGTTCATTGGCTTTCAGCATGGATGGCATGTTTCTGTCTGCATCCAGTAACACAGAGACGGTGCATATCTTCAAACTTGAGACTGTGAAAGAAAAGTAGGTTTCAAAGGTGTTTTAGATTTTTTCAAGGAAAAGGATTAAAAGTTCTGTACTCACCTGAATGAGTTCTCAAAAGTGTGGACAGACTTCTTTTGAACTTCTACTGTAAAGTAAAGGGCATAAGAAGTCACTTATGAATCAGCAACTGCAGCTGAGCTGTGTACTGTTCTCCCACTGAGTAGAAAAGGTGTTTTTCTGCCAAAGAGAACTTGGCCATCCTTCACAGAGGAGTGTGGAGCAGTTTTAACATTTTCAGTTACGTTTGTTTCACCTCTTCTGACATCCATATGGGAAGAGCTATGTCATCAACGCCTTCCAGTTGCATATAGGGAGCTTTAAAAGACACCAAGTTATAAAATCTTCCTATTTATGATTTGAGAGGACAGTCTTAATTCCATTTCAGTGGAAGTTATTGGAAACAATGATTTGCTTAGTGATAAACAGATTAATAAAATCCTGAAGCATAGTGCTTTCCAGTAGATTCTGCTCTTGTATAATGAATGTTATAAAATGCAGTCTTATATGCAGAAGTATCAGTTTACAATCAAACATGCTTAAATAACAGGCTGAGGGTATTGGAGGACACATTTTGTCCTGTTGTATAAATGAAGTGTGTTAGAATTCTCAAGGGTATTAGTTATTTCTGAAGAAAAACAGCTGCTTAATATCTTTTAAAATAAAATGTTTTCAAGTGTTTACACACTTCTCTCTCTAAGGTGAAGGCAAAGTGGGTGACTTTTCTCTTCTGACTTGTAGACCTCAGGAAGAGCCTACAACCTGGACAGGTTACTTTGGAAAAGTGCTGATGGCCTCAACAAGCTACCTGCCCTCTCAAGTAACAGAGATGTTCAACCAGGGTAGAGCCTTTGCTACAGTCCGTCTGCCCTTCTGTGGGCACAAAAACATCTGTGCACTTGCCACGTGAGTACAGAGAGGGAGCCTGCACTGCCCACCCTGCTGGGCTGTTTGGGCTCTGGAGAGGCTGCCACTGGAAAACACAGCTTCATCTGCAGCAGAGCACTGCTCACCTGTGATCATTCCAGTTTAAGAGCAACGTGGCAGAGCCAACACCTCTCAGTCCTGTGAGAGAAGGAGGAAAGGGCATAATATTTGGATATATGTGGATAGGAATAGCCCATTTCTAAGTGTTGTTTAAAGATGTCTTTTAATTTTGAAGCAAGAATATTGAGAACAGACCCGTGGGCTTCTATGGCATTTGTTTCCATTAGTGCTATGGGGAGTGATGGTGTATGTTGTTAGTGAATTGCAAAATTAGGCAATCCAGCCTAACCATTAAAGAAGTCTTTGAAAGCAAGTTCATATAATTCTTGTCTCTAAAACAGCGTAGCATTCATTAAAGTTAATTTTGAGGACTAAATCTAATCTTTTATGCTGTCTTCCTCAAAGGCAGGTCCCATTTGGCACAGCTACCAAAGTAATAAGCTGAGCAGTAGTAAACTTACTTTGTGGGGGTTTTATAGTTTTTATGCTAAATTGACTTAATGTCTGTACTCTCACTCCTCTGATCTCAAAGCACCCTTTAAGCAATAATTAAGCTTTGTAACATTTCTCAAATAAGTAAATCCTTCCCGTTAGAATATTTGTCTCTGGAGTTGCACAAAGCTTGATAACAGGATGGTAACTTCTGAATCTGTTTTACTGAGTTATATATAATTGCTTGATTCCTGTGGCATCCTGTTAGCCCCAAAATGTGGTTATGCTATAAATCTTTTACACGCTCTTTCCTGGGTGCTCTAACTGTTAACAGCATTCCTTGTCCAGGAGCTAGTGTGGAAAATAATGCCTTGAAGTCATAGAATCATTTAGGTTGGAAAAACCCTCTGAGACTGAGTCTAACCATTAAATCATGGGAAGGGAGGAGAGCATGCTTTCTTATGTTATATAATAATCTGCTATTTAATAACTTCTGCTCTAAACCTTTCTAGAATCCAGAAGATCCCTCGTCTGCTGGTGGGAGCTGCTGATGGGTATCTCTACATGTACAACCTAGACCCCCAGGAAGGAGGCGAGTGCACACTAATGAAGCAGCACAAGTAAGTCCACGTTCGCTGAGAACTGTTGTGTTTTATTTCCTCTCAAAATTCAGTTTCTTCTCAAACTTAGTTCTGTTCTGGGAAAAGTCTAACTTAAAACAGCACATTTCTTCAAAGTGATCTTTTTCCAGACCTCTGACATGAATGAGTAATTTCAGAATCCCCCTGAGCCTTCCTTCCAGATATCCCCTACACCAAGCACCGCTTTACCAGCAGAAACTGAACCCTGTCCCAGTGCAGGGAGGGATCAATCGCTGCTCTCTCTGTGCTCCTGTTTCATCTTGGCACTTTGAGTTGAGTTACTTAAACAAGAATTTGAAACGTGTGACACCATCCTCTTCATCAATAAATGAAGTGGTTACAAACATGAGAAAGATCTTACTCTGACTTCACAGAGGGAATACTGGCCTGTGAAATTATCCCTGTTCTCTCTCTGCTGGTGTCCTTATTAAACTTCCCTGCATATAGGCCAGGCAGGTGTTCTGTAATAGTACTTGAGAAATAGGGCAATGCA
Organism: Molothrus aeneus; assembly: GCF_037042795.1. NCBI lineage: Eukaryota > Metazoa > Chordata > Aves > Passeriformes > Icteridae > Molothrus > Molothrus aeneus. The sequence goes on from NC_089661.1 coordinate 13,080,840, forward strand.
GTTTGTCAATAAGGGTTGGCAGGAAAAGCCAGGGTAATACAGTCAAATTACTTGATCAATCATGGAATTAAAGATAATAACTTGTGATGATAATTCAGGTTTGCAGCTTTGGTCAACCTACAATTATGGTCAAAAATCATACATTTATCTGAACATGGAAAGACATGACCTCTGCTTGGAGATGAAGTGAAGCCTCATAGAAGGAAGCCTTTACCAAGTTGTTAATCTTTGAAGTGCTCTAAAGGGCTTTCTAGTATCTGTGTAAGAAGTAACTGCTTGTGTTGTGACAGAGCTCAAGATAACCTACAGTATTGGTGATTGGGATGGGGTTTTTTAATTGTGCAGTCTGGTTTTGGGTTTTCTTTTCTTGCTATGAGCTACTAGGATTTAGATCCTGATGCTGATGAGTCTTCAGAAAAATACCAAGGGTTGTCAGGTGCTTTCTAGCCAGGCCTCTGGAATAGAGGGACCAAGTTCCTCCTGTTGCATTTCCACATACATTATTCTTGCTCATCAGATGAAATATTTTGCTGTGGCTGCCAGCTCAAGCTGTCTTGTGCCCAGGCAGATCACCTCTCCAGCTAACCCCTCTCTTCCTGGCAGGCTCGATGGCAGCATGGAGCCCGCCAACGAAATTCTGGAGTCTGCATCGCACGACCGGCCGTTGGTAGCGCAGACGTACAGTGCCGCTGTGACTAAAGGTACATATGTGCCTTCCTCACCCAGCAGGCATGGTAAGGAGAAGGCTGGGAATGGGGCAGGGAGCACCTCTGCCTGTTGCTTCCTTCTAGATGGCTGCGTGAGCTGGTCCACGTCCGCACCGAGCTTTGCGTAACCGCGCGTGCGAGGTGGAGCCTCGGTGAGCAGTAGGAAAAGAGCACTCGTGGTGTGCAGTAGCTTTCTGTAGATGGGCCACTTGTCTTTGCTGCTTTCTGGGTAGAATTTTGCTTGAGTTGTGGTTGATGGCTGTAGTGATAGTTTCAGTAGTTGCCACATGGTTCTTGAGGCAGTTCTGCACCCAGACCTTGTGCAAAGCATCTGAATTATAGCACTGCTCCCTTTTCTAAAAAAATTTTTATGAAAGGTTAATAAATGCTGCTATTGTTCCTTTATGGGAACAGCGACCTTTTAGCCTGATTCACTGCTCTGATAAATCAAGAGGATGAGAACTTGGTTAATGCTGCAGCTCTCCAAGTCAGTGGAGCTTTTGCCACGTCTGGCACCCAGGTTAGTGCCTCGCTGCAAAGGGAGGACGGTCAGCACATGCCAACCTCTCCACTGCACTGCATCAGTGGAGGCTGAAAACAGCAGCTGCCCAAAGCTCCAGTATGCATTGCACACACACAGGAGTTTAATTTTGATCATGAACTGCTCTTGGCTTGGAGAAACACAGTCGTGAAACAGAGTCATGATAAAAACAAACATAGGGTGGCAGTGAAACTATTTGAAGTAATGCCTGGTACTTCAGCTCCACGCATTCACTCTGGATCCAAGCCTTAGTTTGTTGCTGCTGATTCCCCAACTCCTTGTTCCTTTCTCTCCAGCCTATACGGATGACCTGGGTGCTGTGGGTGGAGCTTGCCTGGAAGATGAAACCAGCTCACTTAGATTGGATGAAGACAGTGAGCATCCCCCCATGATCCTTCGGACAGACTAAACTTGGACCTGTGAACTCACTCCTGAAGCAGAGAACACTGGCTTGATGTTTCTTGAGGAATCTCGTGTTATGCTGCTATGAACTTTGACATGAGTTGGGAGAGAGGATGACAGACTCTTACAGTTTTAAGTCGTAGCTGTAGTTCTAATTCTATACAATTGGAAAAATATATGGTTTTCAATTCAGTGGCTTTTAATCTTGCTTATCTATTTTAGCTGTGTTTATTTTTTTTTGTTGCCAAAACCTGCTGTTTGTGCAGCCCTCAGAGCCTACTTAGCTTTGCATGCATTCATGTGCCAAGCAAGCATAGGAGGGGGAGAGAGAGAGAGAAGCCACTTTATAACAAACTCGAGTTTGTATTTTTTTTATATATGTATATAATATTTAGCCTATATAAGGAAGGAGTAGAGAAGTGGTTCTGGAAGCTGAGACTAGTTCTGCACTGACAAAGGTCCAAATGGTTTCCTGTGCATGGGCTTGCAGGCATACCTAGTGACTGACATGCAACCTCTCAAATGCAATGGCCTGTTTTTTTTGGGTTCTCCCTTCCCTTTCCTGGACCATTTTGTTAATTAAAATTCCTTCTGAATGTTGTGTATTTGTGGGACTGTTCTGTTTGTTGGGATGGAAAACTGGAAGTGTTTCCCTGCGTAAGGATATAGAATTTAGAAAGTGCCTTTACAGGGAAGGAAAGGAATTGCTGCAGGAAGAAGAGCTAGAATGAGGGAAGGATTGTTGGAGAATGTTGTCTGTACACCTTTGGTACTTGGGTGTCTGTAGCCTGTGGTGGCTGATAAGCTTGTGGGTTTTTGAGAAAAGACTTGGAAAGCACTTTCTTTCTTTCCTGTAGATTGTCCTGTTTTCTTGGCAGAGTAGCAATAACCTTTTTTTATACCTTTTTGAATTATCCAAAGCAAGGATTCTGTCAGGCTGGAGGGAAGTCCCTGTAGGGTTTGGCAGCCCCACTCTATAAACAGCCTTAAGGTTTCCTGCTAGAAGGCTCTCAATTCCTGCTTCTTCTCAGTCTGGGGCTGAGTATCCTGCTCTAATAGTGGAAGTTCTTGATTTTTTTTTCAGATTCTGATGTAAATATAAATGATTTTGAAAATTTAATTTACTTCTGGGTTCTCTACAGCTACATAACAATGCTTTTCTTTCTGATTTTTTTCCCATTCCCCTTCTCATCAGAGTACCTCTTATAGATACACTCAAGGACTGGTAGTTTCTTTGGCAGTTTTGGAATAAATCCTTGACTGCCCTGACACTGACTAGGGCTTTTCAAGGCTGAGCAGTGCTGCAGACTATTTTTAGGGTTGTAATGTGCCTTCTCTTAAGTCTTGGATAACAGTTATTGAGAAAGTGATTAGTGAAGTACTTGGTGAGTGTTACTTCCCTTTGCCAAAACGAGCCTGCTTTGCCTTCTGTGTAGCAATGTGGGTTGTTTCCTTTCTCTCTACTGACTGCTTGCAGAGAAGTAAATACCAGGAGAGGCAAGGAAATTGCAGATCTTAAGAGGAGGACAGAGGCTGAGTGCTCCAGCTCTGTGTGAACTCCCTACCACTACTAGGCAGTGATGTTCTTTTAGCATTGGTACCATGAGCAAGTCTTCCCTGGAGCAGTAGCAGGCAGTGGGCTCTGTCCCCAGAGCCCTGTGTGGGCAAATGGGCTTCCCCTGCCTCTACAAGTACAAAGAAGGAGGCAACCCCTGCCAGGAGAGCTCTGTCAGGGAGGCTGCAGTGGGCCCATGTCAGTGGAAGGTGTTTGTACACAAGTGTGTGTGGGAGAGAAAGGATCAGGCTTGTTTATTCACTGCAAACCCTTGACTGTCTCCTAAGTAGTTGGTTGGAGTGGCTTGTGGTGTCCTCTCCAGAACCCAGCACATTCCCAGCAAACCCCTGAGTCATGCTGAAGCCTCACTTGGTCTCTTGACTTTAAGGTCTGGCTGACAACTCAATTCCATGGTCTGCAGTTATTTATTTATTTTCTGCTTTACTGCTCTCAGCTTTGCTGTGATGTTCCAAGCTGCAGAGTGAAATACAAATCTTGAAGTAAATATAAGCTCAGTGAGCTTTGCTGGCAAACTGAACCACCCAGGAGATGTCTTCTCATTCCAGACTAAAGCTGGTTAACATTCCTGATAACATCCTTGGAGGTTTGGCCTAGACTCCACAAGCACAGTTAGCAGTAAACATGCACCAGCAACACAGGTCTGCTAAGCACACAAGTCTTACAACTCCTGAGTGTGGCAAAGGCCATGTTACCCCCCTAAATGTAATTACTAACTTTACTGTTAAAATGGAGATCATTTATTGTACTAATTTTATTCCCTTCTTAATTTCCTTACCTTATTTTCCACGGGTGAGTAGGAGATCCCATATTCACTGCATTTGTGTCTTCCATATGCTGTAGTGTGTTCCTTCTCCTGAGCCACACACTGTGGAATTGCTGTGCCCTACATGGTTCACTCTTAAATAGAAGCTGAAAGCCAGTTAAAAGTACCTTCTTGCTGTTGTAAATGAGAAAATCTTTTTGTAGAGCAAAAATATTAATGTTCTGAGGCTAGTGACCAGCTAGTAGGGTGGAGCAGCTTGTTTCTGGTCCCCACTGGCTGTGTATTTAAGAGTGGTGACAGTAGTTTAATTGCATGAGGATATAAACTTTTTCTCAGATAAAACATGACTGATGTAATTTCCCTGTGATGGCCTTAGGCCCTCAGTAACCACCCTGTTGTGGTGTGCTACCAAAGCTAGAAGCCTTTCAGGTTGAGGGTTTATCCCAGTGACACAAAGATGTATTTTTTTTTTTTTTTCTTTAAACATAACCAGAAATGCTGTTTGCAGCTGTATCCTCTCCTGAGTGTGGAGCATGTGATTGCACTGTTGTTCTCTGTGAGTCAGGTGGTGTCTAAACATTTCTGTTCTGATGCTCTGACAGACCCAGGGCAAGCCAAGGAGGCTCGAGCCCTGTGCTGTGGCCACAAGCTCCTGGTCACAGGATATGGGAACACCTGTGCAGTCCCTCAGTTCAGACTGACCTTCCTTGGAAGGACAGTGTTTGCTCTGTACAGCCTGTCTCTCTCTCTCTCCATATGGGCTGCACTTCTTGATAGCTTTTAACTCAGTGGAGGGTTGAGGCAGAGAGCTGAAACAACCAAAGCTGGGGAGGGGGGAACACTGAAAAACTTGGAATCCTAAACTCAGGTCTTAGCTTGCAGTGGGATCAGTTCCCAGTGAGTACCGTGGGGAAGGAGCTGTTTCTCTTGATGTGCAAATGGGCAGCGAGTGCAGGTCCTCGCTGCTGTCTCGACATCTGTGTTTACTCTGTATTCAAGTTCTGAGGCAGAAAGCTTTTATCTGCCCTGGTCTCTTCTTATGTCACTGTTTCCAAAATACAAGTGATAGATACCAATCTAGCAGTTAAAAGGCAGGGCCTGGCAGAGGAGGAGGAGGAAGTAGAAAGCATGAAGGGGTTGGTAAAAGCTGTTTGTTCTGGTGCCCTGTTGAACAAGACATTGGCACGAGTGAGTGCTCCCTCTGGGATCAGGTGTGTGCTTGTACCTTGCTGCTCTGGGTCCTGCACGGCGAGTTTCTTGGCTGTGTTCTGCACAGGGTGGGGGTAGAGGTGGTGGCTTTTCAAGTCTGCTTGAATGCAAATAAATACCTGAGAAGACCTTTAATGCAGTGACAGGTGTCTGCACGGAGGGAACTTGGTCTGACCTGTGTGGAACAGTGAGAAGGGAGGAGCGAGCAGAGGAGCCCCGGGCTGGGTGAGCGCTGAGCCCAAGCACAGCACTCTCTGTTACATCCCATGCTGTGCTTTCTTGGCTCCAATAATGGCATTAGCACCAACCAGCATGCAGTAGGACAGTAGGATTTCTTTCCCTGTGGGTTGCTGAGCTGTTCAGTATCCCACTGGTGTGTGCAGATGCTCCACTGCTGTTTGCAGAGCGACAGGAGTCTTTGTCCAAAGCGTTGGTGGGGATTCACTGCAGAGCTTTGGGAAGTTTTATTCTGTGCTCCAGCTGTCCTGGCTAACAGTCAACTTTATTTAACCTGTTAATATCTGAGAGCAAGGCCCAAGTGTCTTCTCCACATGTGGAGAGCAGGCCTTTCTTTTCCTGGAATCTGCTGGCCTGTGAAAGGCTTGCAATGAAGAAAGCATGGCTCTGACTGTAAATAAATCCTTTCAGATTCCAGTTGTACAACCAAAGGAATTCAGCAAATTCCTATTTTTCTAATCATGACATGCCTTCATTTTAATGCTCTTCTGACTGGCAAATCTCATCTTACACTGCTTTGAAAATAACGGGCAAGAAGTTGTAATTCTGGCTTGCAAACAGCTGCCGTTGTGCTCCTTACAGGTGTCAGTGCTGTGGCTTTGGCCATGTGGCTGCAGGGACCCTGCATGTGTCCAGCTCAGGAGTGGGGAGTTCTCCCCAAACCTGTAGCTCTGGGTTTCTGTGGGGTGTTGACTCAGCCCTAGGTCTACCTGGATCTATTTGCTCTTGCATTTGCTTCCTTACCTGGAGAAAACCCTGCATCCTGCAGTGCTCACTGACTGTTTGGTATCTGTGTCGATAAGTGGAAAAATCTGTCTAACATTCCACCTCACCAAGTGTCTGGCTCTCACTGCTAGCCCGTCGCTCTTTGTAATTTTATAACTGCCTAAGAAATTAAATCTGTGTTGTGATAAGTATTCTGTGTCTTCTTCCTTTTGTTTGCTACTTGGAGATGGGGCCGGATAAGATCAGGGTAAGGCTACGTGGCCCAAACAGAACAGCAGCAGTTCTGAGCCCTCAGTCTCAGCAGTGCTTTGTAGCTGCTCTGCACAGACACTGTCAGCTTGGGCTTTGCAGGGACTGGGAAAGGACAAGCTGAGTTTTTCCTGGCACATTTTGCTTGCAAATGTAATTTTCCCTCTTGTTCCTCTTTAAAGCAGCTCTTCCCAGGACTTGAATTTGTGTATTTTTCTCATGCTGCTCAGGTGAGTTTGATAAGTGCCTTTATTCTTTTTTTTTCCACGGGATGCATCTCAAGCAGTGCTTTCATACCCAGCCCACTCCCTGTGCTGTCGCTCCAGGCTTGTTGCTTCTCTCATTCAAGCCCTGGAGGAAGATGTGGAGCGAGCTCTTGCAGATGGGAGAGGAGGCAGCTCCTGCTTCTGAATCCTTCCTCCTGCAAAGCAGCGACGAGAGCTTTGATCGGGGTGGACAAGAGGAGCAAAAGCCTTTCTGCTGTTGCTGGCAGTGTTGGAGCACGCGGGATGAGATGAGGGTGAGGCTCTCCCTGTTCTCCTGTGGCTGTTTCATGGTGGAGCCTCGGCTGAGGAGCTGCAGGCGCCGCCTCCCTGATCCAGCTCTGGAGGGCAATGCTGCCCTGTCGCTGCTGCTTTGCGCCTCCCTTTGCTCCAGGCAAAATCGGCTCTGCTGGCTCTGATGAGTGTCTCTACAGTGTTCACTCGGCTGCTGGTGATGTTTCCCTGTCTCCTGCCTGGAGCAAACTGAAGATCTGAAGTGGATTCAGGCAGTGGCGGTGACTTCCATCTGCTGTGGTGATGCCAACGCCTCCTCTGTCCCCTGTGTCCCAGGTGGATAAAATCATCCAGCCCCACTGATGCTTTGGGAGGCCCAGCAGCTCCTCTGCTCCTGCCCTAGGGGAGCAAAGCAGAAAATTCTCCAGTAAGCACGGGGGAGATTGTAAACAGTGGGTCACACCCAGCTCTGAAATAGGCAGCTGTGGTTGCCTTCAGGACAGCAGTTTCACTTCTGTCTGCTGGTACTGAGTTTGGCCCACTGAGCATGAGTTTCCAGGGCAGGGACAGAGCAAGCCCATGTCCAATTATTTGTCTTATTACAACGGTAAACACGGACTCATCCCTCTGCTCCTCCTTGTTTTCTCTTGGTGCTGAGTAGGCTTTTGGCTTTAGCTGTGATGATCTGCCCAGAGGTCAGGCCTTGACACCCTTCACTATGCAGGGCTTGAGTCCAAGATGAAACAACTGAGCAGAAACACAATCCTGGTGTGAACAGCCCCACTTGGGCTGTGGCTGAACTGAACACGCTGCTGGGAGCAGAGGAAGGAGTGAGACCCCAGCAGAGCAGCTCACACCGTCCCTGGCCTGGCTGCTGTGCAAGGTGGATGCAGCACCACTCATTTTTAGAGCCAGTGGGCAGAAAGGAAGAACTGGAGCCAGCGATGAGCACCAGCACCACTCTGATCCTGCCCAGGCTTGGGAGCAGCTTGTCCCCCTCTGCAGCACCCACATTCAGCTGGTCTGTGAGCATTCACCTCTCCCATGCCACATCCAACCCACACCAGACTCAGACAGGCCCTTGGCAAAGGATTTTTGGCTAATTAATGAGCTATGAGCTAATTGAGGGCATTGTGCCCAGCTTGCTGGAGCTGAGGACATCTGATGCTGGCTCCTCCAGCACTGGGTTATGTTTTGGGTTGGGGGTTTTAGCAGAGAGCTATACTAACTTACAGGTTTTAATAAAGGATTTGGAGATTGCTGTATCTGGGTAAGTCCATAAAGTAAGCTAGAGGCAGTATTTTGATTTTCTGGATACTGTTTTGCAGGGGCAAAGGAGAGACTTGTTTCCCCACAAGTGTAGTCTGGGGCTGGGGAGCACTGAGTGCTGCAGGGGCACGGATGCACTTTGTCCATGTGATCAGATCCCCCTTGGCCACACGGTGGGTACAGAGTCACTTTTGGGTGCCAGCTTGGTGTGTGTAACTCCTCAGCATCTCCCTTGTCACTGCTGTCCTCTCCTCCCTGCTTGAGGGAGGCTGGTGACACCATCAGCCACTGCTCCTCAGCAGCTCAAGATCGGGGCTGATAGTTTATTTTATCTGAGATAATTTATTTTATCTGAGGAGGGCAGGCAGAGGGATGGGCCAGGAGCCTGGGCCTGTGGCTGGTGAAGGGAAGGTTTCTTGGGGCCAGCACTGGGGGCTGTGCTCTGCTCTTGTGCAGCTGCTGGGTGCAGCTGCAGGGACCTGGGGCCACAGAAGGTTCCTGTCCCTTCCTTGGGATCATCCCAGCCTTCCATCCCCAGAGCATCCATGTTCTTTCTGCCCTTCTCTGGTACCATCCCAATCTTCTTTTCCTGGAACATCCATGTTCTTTCCTTCCTCTCCTGGGAGTATCTCTGCTCCTCCCCTGGGAGCTCCCAGCCTGCACATTCCCTAGCAGCATCCCAGTCTTTTTCCTCTCATAACCCCCCTACTCTTTTGCTGGCAGCATCCCAGCCTTTTCCCCTTGGTGCATCCATGCTCCTTCCCTTGTTTACTCCCAAATCATCCCTCCTCCACTTCTTCAGCAGCTCTGCAGCACCTTCTGTGCGTGCTGAGGGCACCACTTGTGCTCCTTGGCCCAGAGCAAAATGTGAGATGGGAAAAATACTGGTCTGTGTTTGCCTTCACCTGAGCCAAAACTGCTGGGGGAGGCAGAGGGTGCTTGGCTGCTCTGTGTGCCACGGGCTCCTGCCTGGAGCTTGATCCATGCTGGGATGAGGGGACTGTGCTGGGGCCAGAGCAGAGTGGCTCTGCCTTTGTGCCGCTGCTCTGCTGTGTTTTCCTCAGCAAATAATGCTGCAGCTTTTGGAATTGGGCCCAAAAATTGAGTTCTGGCAGGGGAGGGCAAAGCTCTGGGCTTCACCTGGCCCCACAACCTCTGCTGCTGGCTGAAGCCTGGAGCAGGGCTGGTGTGAAGGGAAATGCAGACCCTCTGTGTCCCCTCTCTCTGCACCGTGGGGCACAGGGCTCTCTGCTCCCCTGCTCTCTGTGGGCACCAAGCACAGAGAAATCGTGCAGAGCATCTCTCCTCTCCTCACCCGAAAACAATTTTGGAAATGAAAGCCGGGAGACAGAGCCAGGGACGTTATCTCACCCCCTTTTACCGTTTCAGATAGGAAACAGCCTTTCATCTCTCCCAGGGTGAAAGGCAATTTGCATTTCAAGAGGTCAGGACGAAGCTTTTTCTCTTTACCATCCGAAATTCGTTATTCAAAGTCTATTTGGAAACAAAACAACACATGCACGGGAAGATGGCCTCTGCAGGCTCAAATTAACTGCTCCTGTCATCCCTGATTTCCCTGGCTGCTGCTGGAGGATGCAGGATCGAGGGGGAGGCACAGGCACTGCTGGAGACGTGAGTGGAGCAAACCTGCGAGCTCCTCGGTGTGGCTGGAGCTGCTCCAGGGCTCGGGGATCTCCCCTGGGAACTGGGGGAGGTTTTTCACCCCCCTGCCCTGCACAAGCTTGGCTCAGCCAGGTCAGGTCCCTAAGGAGAGCTCCAGACCCACCTCCCTGCAAGCCCTGCTCCCTTCCAGCTCCCACACTCAGCCTGGCTCCAACAACCCAATCCTGCCTCACAAAAACCCTCTGGCAGCTTCGCTGGGGCTTGCTGGGCACTGGAGCTTTGTTTTCTCAGCTGCTGCCTCTGCCCTCACTGCTGCCACTTATTGATATCAGAGTTTGCATTAGCAGGTGCAGCTCTGGGATATTCAATTACCTATAAAAAGCTGTAGCAACGCAAGACATGGCTGGAGGCATCAAGGCCGTTGGTTTCGGGGTTTTTTTCCTTGGTTTCAGGGGTGTTTTTTCCTTGGTTTCGAGTGCTTTGTTTTGGTTTTTTGCCTTGCATTTAAAGGAGATGTGAGGACGGGTAAAGTGTCATAAAAACATCAGTAAAAAGTGGAGTAAAGAGAAGGAGAAATAAATAAATAATCCTGTTTATTAAATGAAACAGCTGGCTTGGGAAAAAAAATGATCTCCGGGAAGAAAGCAGCTCCCTGGGCTATTTTTAGCTCTTTTGTTTCTCCCCCCCTTTCCTCCCCCACCCTCCTTGCACAGTCTGAGGGTTTGGTGCATGTCAATCCCGCTGTTCTCCCTCACCTCCTGAGTGCCAGGTGATGTGCTCTTTTCTTATTTTCTTTTTCTTTTTCTCCCCCCTCCTTTTTTGTGCATCTTATTTATAGCAGGGAGCTGGGGGAAGGGCAGCAGCATCAGGAGAGGCTGTGCAGGCATCGCCCTCGGTCCTGGCCGGGGAAAGGAGGGGGCAGCAGGGGCTGAGCCTCTCCTGCAGCATCTGGGGCTGCACATGGTTCTCCCTCTGCTCCCCAGCAGCTCCAGGAGCTGCTGCAGCCCCCCTGGAATTTCCTTTGCCTGGATCTGGGGGGCTCCAGCAGCTCCAGGCCAGGGGCCACATTTGGTGTCTCCTCTTAGCTCTTGCACCAGTGGGGCTGGAGGAGCCCTGGATTTCCATTTTCCTGGATTTCCATCAAGTCTTGCTCTCTCTTTAGGCACCACCATTCCTAAACCCATCCCAGCAAAGCTCTCCACCACCCCCAGGCACTCAGCCCTGCAACCTTCCCCTTTCCCAGCCCTCCCTCCCAGCTCCCACATCTCCCACCACATCTCCTGGATGCTGCTGCTGCCCCAAGGCCCCTCTCCCTCATCTCCTCTGCCACCGAGCATCCTCGTGGGCTCCCATCTTTGTGCCTTTATGGAAGAAATACATAATTCTTTTATTATTCAATTAGGAGTTTAACACACAATCAGGTGATCGCTTTAAGAGGATTTCCTATAAGGCAGGATTTGAATAACGGGGCTATGAGTAATATATTCCCTTAACTGGTTTATTCTTTTATCAGATTTTTTTTTTTCCCCTAAGCACTTTAATGCATTTACTTTCCCATTGTCGACACTTTTCTCCGAGCTCTTCCTCCCTCCCCGAGCTTATGCAAATCCCCCCGTAAGGCGTTTAATGCTCCGTGTGTGTCAATAGTGCCCAAATCTTGGCGGCAGCATTAGGCTTCATGCATGCCCCGGCTGATTAAGAGGGGTGGTGGGGCCAGCCTGGCTGCCCAAACCCCCTTCCAACCCCCACCGTGGGGCCTCTGCGCTGGGAGCTGCATTTTTGCAGAGAAAAGGCTGAGCTGAAAGTGGCTTTTCTTTTGCAGGGTGAATGGGGAGCGCCGGGCTGACCTGCCCGCCGCTGTTTGCCGCCCTGTCGCTCACATTCGGGCTCTGCGGAGGTGTTTGCCGGCAGAGGGGGATGGCTGTGGCTGGGATGTGAGCAGAGGAGGAAGAGGAAGGAGGTAAAGTAACCCCTGAGCCGGTGTCAGGGTTGGTTTGTGCACACTCAGTCCAGCCTGTGTGGCAGAGGCTGCTCAGGGTGCCTGCTGGGAATGGCTTGGGCATCGCTGGCAGCAAAAACAGGGGTTTGCCCACTCTTTGTGCCACCGGGGTCTGAGGTCACGTCACCCTTACGTGCTGTGGGTTGGCTCCCCTGAGGCAGCCCCTGGGGTTTGTTCTGGGGGGTTGAACAGCCCTTACACACACAGGGTGTGATGGATGTACCTGGGTACTGGGGGAGAGGCCTGGGGCCCGGCTCAGGGGGATGTGTTTGTTTGCCTGCTCACCTTGGTGGAACGTTCACTCTGACACCTGGGCAAAGGGGAGCCTGGGCAGGAAGGCAGCACTGATGAAAGGAATAGGAAAAAGGGTTGGCCTGGAATTCCTGGTTTTCCCACTGCCTGAGGGTTTTGTGGCTGCTGGTGAAGCCCTTAGTGAACGCATCACGAGGAAAACACCCTCTCCAAGTGTTACTATCACCATTTTCTCCTTCCAGAGAAAAATCTCTCTCAACCTGTGTCTGTAAACACTCTCCCGGTGAGTGGGAGCGGGCTGGACCGGCCCTTCCCGGCGTTGTTTCCTCCACGCCCACCACTGATTGTCTCCTTTTTTATCTCCTTTTTTACCCCGTCCTGCCACTCTGCCTGTGCGTGCAGCAATTATGCAAAGTTGCAATCAAGGAGCTGAATTAGGAGCTCATCTTGGATTAATTAGTGATGGATGCAAATCTGTTCCAACAAAGAGGAGCGAGGGGAGTGCAAAGGCCATGGGTACCCTCCCAGGGTTTCTCCAGCTCTCCCAGGCTCGTTTGAGGGCAGGAGGGATGCAGAGTAATGCCTTGCAGGAGAATTGGAGCATCCACGTGAAAGAATTTGGTTCTTGCCCTTGGGACAAGGTTTGGGTGCCCCAAAGCTGATGCTCAGCTCAGCCCCTGCATCTCACTGAAGGTTTTAAACCCAGAGCTTTGGGCTTAGAGCATCTCCTCCCACCCCAGCCTCGCTGCAAATCTTGGGGAAAAACCAGTTAATCCCCACGGCCTCCAGTGCTGAGCTCCTGCCAGCGCTGGGGATTTCTGTTTGCCTGCAATCGGATTGTGACAAACCCCTCCACTTGCATTGAACAAATTCCCTGGCTACTCCCCGCTCCTTGCAGGCCCCAGTAATCCCCTGAGTGTGACTCTGGCCAAGAGGCAACATCCCTGATTAATCCCTGGCGTCTCCATGCAAAGCCGCTGCTGCCGAGGATGCTCCTGGGGCTGGCACGACACGCTCGGCCGCGCTGGGAGCAGACCCCGGGAAGGATGCAAAGGATGCAAGGCTGTGTAAAGGAGCTTTTCCAAGAGGGGATTGTAGCCTTGAGAGCAGCCTCTTCTTCCCCTGAAGTGGAGAAGATGGATGTGCAGGGCTCCTGGGAGCACTGAGCCAGGGGGGTGGGAAGGGGGGTGCAGATGTTTAATTTCTTTTCCTGCCCCCCCCCCCCCCTCAGTGTCACCCACCCCAGCTGGTGCAGAGGGGACACCCACTGGGCACAGAATAACCAGGGCAGCCTGGCAGGGTGAGCACGGCTTGGTTAAGGAGCTCCTGGCTCGTGGCTGTGCCCACAGGGATGGGGACAGTAGGGACAGCCCATTCCCATGGTCCCCAAGAGTTTAAAACCTTGGCTTGAGGCTTTTGGTGTGCAGACAACTGAAAGGTCTCTCCTTCCTCTCCCCTCTGCAACAGCAATGATTAATAAAACCTGACTCGGCTGGAAGGGCAAGGAAAAAAACAACAATACAGGACATTTCTGGAGATGGTCCTAATCCAGCATCTCGGAGCCAAATGAATCAGCAGCTTCTTATTCTGCCGGCAGGATCAGTCAATGTTCATCCAGGCTCCTGGGAAGTGAGGTGAGGCTCTGTATAGCAAGGAGAGAGGTGGCCACAGGGTGTTGGCTGGTTCATGGAGCCAAGCAAATCCCTCCTTGTAATCCTGCAAACATTGCTGGGATGCACCCACTGGTGCTGGGAACCACGGGGCAGCAGGGAGAGGCAGGAGAAGGGGAGAACAGAAAAATACCTCTAAAAATCTGCAGTGTGGGTGAAGGATGAGGCTGTTGGATGTGGGGGAAAGACTCAAGGCTGGGGCTGTGTGTAAGGGATACCCTTCATGCCACAGGGACCAGCATGCCTGGGACCAGGAGCACCAGGCCTGGCTGGTTTGCCTGGCTGTTAAAGTGGGTCAAGCAGAAACCCAAGGAGCATCTGAGCTCGCCAACCTTGAGCCAACTATGTGGAAGCTGAATAATTCAGGGCCAGCTTAAAAAATTGAAGAGCCCAGCAAAACTCCAGGAGAGCGCAGCCCATGGGACTCCCCCTACCCTTGTCAGGCAGAGGCAGCTCAGCCTGCCCATGCTCAGGGGGCACCTTGGGCATTTTAGGAGGGGGGGACAGCGTTGTTTGTGCCTAACACTGCACTTGGGGATGGGGAAAGCAGAGAGAAAGCACCCAGCAAAGTTCACCGTGGTGGATTCATCTCCCTGTGTTCCCTGCAGAGCTCCAAGCTGTAGCAGTTTCCTTGGGTGTCCCAGCATGGCTCTGTCACACCTACAGCAGGAGCTGTTGGAAGGGAACCCCCTTGTCCCCTGAAATTAGGATCTCTTGATTGTGTGGTTTTAGAGAGGAGGCTAAAACTTGATTTTTGCCACCAGGCGTTTGGTTGCAGCATCTCCCCCTGGCTTGGAGAACACCACATCCTCCTGGGAGCTGAGGTCCCCCTCTCAGCTTGGTCATCTCTGAAGGACCACCCCTGCTTCTGTTCCTGAGGCTTTGGAATGGGGAGAACCAGCTCCTGGGGGGAATCCCTGTGGTGAGTAATGCTGCCTGGCGAGCGCTGGGAAAGGCGGGTGCCCATATGCTGCAGCTCATTCTGCTCTTTTCTGGAGCACTCTCCCTGTCTGGGTGCCAACCAGCAGCACACACACACACGGCCAGGGAACCCCACCACACTCACCCCCCAGTGGGCTTTTACATTTCTAAGGTTCCCTGAAGAGGGTGATGGAGTCTGGTGTAGAGCAAGGGGATGTACCCCAAGGGGAGTGAGGTGCTTTGAGATTTTACGGTGACGCTATGAAATTAGAGCTGAACAAATGTGCCAAAGCAAAGAGCCCAAAAAATCCCCGTTTGCACCAGAGGGCCGAGCTGTGCAGGTGCTCAGCTCAGAGGGGAGCAAGGAAGGCTGAGCCCCAGCTCCAGGCCGTGCTTGGCACAGCAGTCAGGTGCTCTTTGAGCCAAACTCCGGCTATTTCGGCCAAGGAGAAAAGATGGAAATTTCCACCTGGCCTGTTTTCTTCCCTGTGATGGATTTGCAGGAGCCCCTTTCCCCAGCCCCGCTCCCGGCAGCAGGAGGTGGTGCAGGCGGTTGTGTCTCTCATTTCCTCTGGCGGCAGCAGCAGCAGCAGCAGCAGCAGCAGCGCATCCCCGGCCCCACACGCTGATTTACACAACGCAGCAGCGTTTATTGACTGCGAGGGGATTGTTATTCACAGCCCGGCGCGGTGCAGCCAGGCCTGGGGCAGGGATGGTTCCTCCTCTCCTTCCCGCTGCCTCCATCCTCACACACTCCGGGGCAGAGCCCAAGGATGGTCCCGCAGGGCTCTCACCCAGCTCGCTGCCTCTGTGCCTTGCTGCTCCTGGAGAAAAGCACCAGATCCCCGTGATGGAGCCTGCAGCCTGGGCCAGCTCACCCAGCCCAGGAGGGGTGGGGACACTCATGAGGTCCCTGCCTGGGTCACCCACCCTGGGGACACGTGTCTTCTCCCTGGACGGTATCCTCACTGCCCCATGTTGCTGGCTCCCTTCCTCCTCTGCCTCCATTCCCTGGTTTTGGAAGGGAGCAGAGACTCTCTTGGCTGTTTCCTCAAAAAAGCTGAGGGATTGCTGTGTTCTGTTAACCAGAGCTGCCATCCGTCCATCTGTCCATCCGTCCCTCCATCCCTCCATCCATCCCGCCGTTTGTCCATCCATCCATCCAGATTCCATCAGCCCCTCTTAGACAGAACCCTTCACAGGGCACGAATGACCCTCTCCCTGAAAAGCTCATGCCCTGAACTAAATTACCGGGGCTTTCTTCCTAATTAATCTCTCTTGGCAATTAGCTCCGGACCTCCGCGGTCCCTCCAAGGCGCCTCTAGACGGTACCTGCAGGCGGCACCTACAGGCGGTGCCCATGGCCGGGGGTGCGCACCGGGAAAGCCTCTCCGGGGCCGGGGGGGGCTCGGGGGAGGAGCGGGGGGCGGGCGGGAGGCAGGGCCGGGGGGAGGCAGAGCCGGGGCCGCCCCCGCTCCGCGCCGCCGCCGCCGCACTCGGTGCCGGCCCCCTCCCGGCGGAGGCTCCGCTATGGCGGGGCCGGGGCCCGGCGGCCGCCGGGGCTGAGCGGGGCGGGCCAGCGCCGGTGCCGCAGAGCCGCCGCGGCGGAGAGAGGTAAGAACCGACCTGTTGTTCTCGGCCGGGACCGCCGGGGAGCGGGGGACAAGGAGGGGAAGCCGCCGCTCCGAGCCCCTGCCCGCCCTGGCCCCGCCGAGCATCCCCCGGGCGCGGCCGGGAGCTTCTCCTTCACACCGGGGACGTGGGTCACTGAATTTCCCCCGTTTGTGGCAACTTCGCCGCTGGCAAGATGTCGGGGGACCCTTTTGGCTGAGCAAAAAGCGCTTTTGTGCCCTGACAGGAGGGCTGCGGTGCTCGAGGGTCACGCAGAGCCGGGGGGCAGCGGGACAAGGGCTCCTCTCGGGTGAGACCTCCCACCCCTGCCCGGGATGGAGAAACGCTCCCACCCCCACGCTGGGGCCACAGGGGCGGCAGGGTGTAAATCCGTAGGGACAGACGGATGTAAATCCAGCGGGAGGAGAAAATCCAATTTACGGCAGCGCAGGGATGCTCGGGGGAGCGAGGCGGAGAGCGCCGGAGGCTGGTCCAGCGCCGCGGCCGTGCAGCGCATCCCGCATCCCGCACCCCGCATCCTGCACCCCGCATCCCGCACCCCGCATCCCGCACCCCGCACCCCGCATCCCGCATCCCGCATCCTGCACCCCGCATCCCGCACCCCGCACCCCGCATCCTGCATCCCGCACCCCGCATCCTGCACCCCGCATCCTGCACCCCGCACCCCGCACCCCGCACCCCGCACCCCGCACCCCGCATCCCGCACCCCGCACCCCGCACCTCGCATCCCGCACCCCGCACCCCGCATCCCGCTCCGCTCCCGGCCCCGGCAAGTTTGGGCCACACACAGTACGTACGAGGTTTCTCCAGCTGGTTTGTTCTCCAGCTGGGATTTCTGCTATGGAAAAACCCTGCAACAGGCTCTCCGGCATCCCGGGAGATGCTTCCCACTGGGTTTTATTGCCTGGGGCGGCAGCAGGCACAGGAGGGTGCGGGCGAAGGGGATTGCAGGCAGCTCCCCTGGGAGGAGCAGGGTGGAGCGGTGCCCCCACGACAATGTGCCCTGCTGGGCTGCTCTGCTCTGGGATGGGGGTGTTGGGGTGAACCCCAGCATGGGGAGGGAGGGAGGGGGACCCCATCCCAGCCCCCCAGCAGCGCTGTGACCTCAGCACAGCCTCGGGGCTGGGGCAGTGCCGCCCTGTGCACCCATCCCTGCACAAGATAAACATCTTAGGCTCCAGGAACTCACTCTCAGGGTCTGTGGGCACCACGTTTGCCCCCTCCTCAGGGCCCTCCATCATATGCTGGCAGCTGGAAAACCTCTCTGCTCCTGCAAACGCCATGTCTGGCAGGGAGACCAAAGAAATCACTGTCATTGATTTTTCCTCCCTTGCCTGACTCAACCTGCTGCCTTGGAGGAGATTTTTTCACCACCACCACCCCTGGATGCCAGGGAGATCTGCAGGAGGTGGGCTGGGGACAGACAAGGAATTCAGAGCAGTCCTCTGGGGTTGTACCACAGGGATGAACCCTGTTTTGGATGGCTCTGGTGGGGTCATTGGAGGGTGTTGAGTATTTGGAGAGCTCATTTTGGGATGTATTTGGTGCAGCCCCTCAGATGTGATGCTGGGGTCTCTCTGGCAGGTCCGTGCTCGTTCTGATCTCCCAGAAAAGCAGATCTGAAAAAAGCGGAGTCAAATCCCATCCCCTCTCTGAAAGCTGCAGGAGTGTGTCTGCCCGGGCCAGCAGCTCTGCCCCAGCCCCAGGCACCAGAGATGCTGAAAAGGGCAAAAAGCAGAGCAAATGTGCAGCCTGCAGGGAGCCAGGGCTCCCCGAGGCAGCCGGGACCTTCCCCGCAGCCGCCTTCCCTGGGTGGATTCCATCCATTAATTTCCCTAATTGCTTTTGGAAATCACAGTGGCATTTGTCTTTGGTAGCATCCCAGGGAGGTGCTGAGCCTGGCTGTGCCTCGGGGGTGGCTCCTCGGGGTCCCCCACGAGCACTGCTCACCACCCCAAAGCCAAACTTCTGCTCAGAACATCGGTGATCCCATTTGCCCAGGGGAAATCATCTTTCCAGGTGGAAAAAACCCATCAGAACTGCGAGGCGGAGAAGGCTCAGGGCCAGCCGCGTGTCATTGTCCCTTGCAGACCCCTGGCACCACCCGGGGGGATCTGTGCACCCTGGGGGTGTCCCTGTCACTGCTGCCCCTCCTCTCAGGTGGCCAGGATGGGCTCGGTGGGCGCCGAGCGCTTCAAGGAGCTGAGCCCAGCAGTGACACCCGAGGGGAATGTGGTGATGAGCTTCAGCTTCGACAGCTACCAGCTGGAGGAGGACGAGCTGCAGCGGGGCAGCCAGGCCAAGGGTGTCCTCACCTTCATGGAGCCAGGTGAGGCAGGCACGGCCCAACCTGACCCACAGCCAGGTTCCCTGCTGGTTTCCCACCCCCTTAGGAGCTTCCTGGGATGGGTTTAATAGCCACAAATAGCCTGAAATGCCACAATATGGCCCACTACCCTTTTTCATCCCTTTTTGTACCCGTGTGAGCCACCTGCACATCCTGTGACAGTGGGATCTGCAGGCTGGTAAGGAGTTGAGGATTGGTGCCCTGGTTGTCCTGCCAGGCTCACCCCCAGCCTGCAGCTTCATCTTTCTCCATGCAGGACTCAGGGGCACTCCTGGGAGTCACCCCAGCCCTGCTCCACATCCTGAGGCAGCCCTGTCCACCTCCACAGCCACCTCTGACCCTTCCTGCACCTTGACTTGTGCTGTTACCTGCACTGCCTTGGCTCTCAGCTTGTTTAGCTGCAGTTAAAACCCACCAGACCCCCAAAACCCAGATGTTTTCCTGCCTCCTGGGTCTCCACTGAAATGTCTTTATTTAGGGAAGGAACTTCTCAGAGCTGGGGCTGTTTATTTGTACATCTACAGGGAGCTGAGCTGTTTCATTGCCTCAAGGCTGAGGTCTCATGTGGGTCCCAGGGGTGCAGCAGTGCCACTGTCACATCTTTTTCTCTTTCTTTCCTCTTCTGGGGCAGTTTCTGAGGACCCTGAGCCCCAGGATCGATACCATGGGATTTATTTTGCCATGCTGCTGGCTGGGGTGGGATTTCTCCTGCCCTACAACAGCTTTATCACTGATGTGGATTACCTGCACCATAAATACCCAGGTAGGTCTGGAGCAGCTCCAGCACTTCCCTGACACCCCAAACCTGGAGAGAGCTCAGTCCCACTTCCAAGGGAGCTGAACTCCTGTCCCCCCTTCACCTGCTTCTCTCCAGGGACCTCCATTGTCTTTGACATGAGCCTCACCTACATCCTGGTGGCCTTGGTGGCCGTCATCCTCAACAACGCGCTGGTGGAGCTGCTGAGCTTGCACACCCGGATCTCCGTGGGTGAGTGGGGTCCCTGCAGCCCCAGGCAGTGCTGTGCCCGTGCTGTGCCCCTGCCACCACCTCTGTCTCCTCCCCACAGGCTACCTCTTCGCCCTGGGGCCCCTGCTCTTTGTCAGCATCTGCGACGTGTGGCTGGAGCTGTTCAGCCGCAGACAAGCCTACGCCATCAACCTGGTGGCTGTCGGGGTGGTGGCCTTTGGCTGCACAGGTATGTGGCAGAGCAGCTGGGATGGGACATGGCAGGGAAGGGAGGGAAACAGCCCCATCCCTGAGCTCTCCTGGGAAAACCTCCTGCTCTGCTCCCTGTAACCCTCAGGTCCCTGCCCCATCCCATCCACCTCTGTCCAGGCATTGTGGGACTGGCCAGGGGCACCAGCACCAAACTGTGTATTGGTCACTGACACCACTGATCTGGGCCCCCACACCTGGTGGCCACTCTGGCTGGGAACAGACACAGTGGAGCATCCAGGGAGGGAAAAAAGGCCCTCCTGCTTTTGGAGCAAGGAGGCTGCTGGAAGGAGCAGCTCCCAGCTGGCACAGCTCATGGGTTCCCTCTGGGGTTTCTTCCCCCTTCCCGGAGTTTCAGCTGCAGCAATAATCCCTCCTTCTCCCCTCTGTGCCTCTCTCCTGAAGTGCAGCAATCCAGCTTCTACGGCTACACGGGGCTGCTGCCCAAGCGCTACACGCAGGGAGTGATGACGGGTGAGAGTAAGTACCCACAGCCACCGACCGTGTCCACAGCCCACCACGGGGACTTGCACCTTCTCCTGGGGCCCCAGTGAGCCACACCTGGGTCCCCACTGGTCCCAGCAGAGCCAACAGATCAGGGATACCCCAGGGTGCTCCCCAGCAAACCAGGGAGTTTACTGGTTTCTAAGTCCCTGCACTGCCATGCCAGGCTGGGGGTGGGGATGCCCACCAGGAGCTTTATCACCCCAAAATCACTGCTGGTGACTCCTCTATATGGGGAAGCATCCCATCCACATGGTGTGGGGTGATGAGGATCCCTGAGCTGGGATTCAGAGGGGCCCAGCACTGACAGCTCCCCCACACCACCCAGGCACCGCCGGGGTCATCATCTCGCTCAGCCGCATCTTCACCAAGCTGCTGCTGTCGGACGAGAAGGAGAACACCGTCATCTTCTTCTTCATCTCCATCGGCATGGAGCTGACGTGCTTCATCCTGCACCTGCTGGTGAAGCGCACGCGCTTCGTGCGTTACTACACCGACAGCTCCCGCCAGGGCCTCCCCGAGAGCCGCGGGGCCGGCGAGCCCAGCTCTGGCTACCGCGTCCACCACGACGTCACCTCCGAGGATGTCAGATTTGTAAGCCAAGCGTGGGTTTCCCTGCTGTCCCCCGGCGTTCTTTGCCACTGCGTCTCAGCGCCGCTGTCCTCTCTTCCCTCACGCAGGAAAACCGGGAGCAGGGGCAGCCGAGCTCCCCGCGGGGCAGCCCCGGCCCCGAAGCTGAGCTGGCTGGGAGTGGCACCTACATGCGCTTTGATGTGCCTCGGCCCAAGATCAAGAGGAGCTGGCCCAGCTTCCGAGGTGAGTGGTGGGCTCGGGGGAAAGCCATGCCCGTGGGGTGGGATAAATGATTGGTGACCCAGTGTAATGGGGGAGGATCATCCCCAAGGCTGGAGAGGGACTTTTGAAAAGGGTATGGAAGAACAGGACAAAGGGAAACAGTTTCAAACTGACAAGAGGACAGGATTAGATGGGATATTATCCAGAAATTCTCTATGAGGGTGGGAAGGCCCTGACACATGCTGCCCAGAGAAGCTGTCCAACTGAAAGTGTCCAAGGCCAGGTTGGATGGGGCTTGCAGCCACCTGGGATAGTGGAAGGTGTCCCTGTCCATGGCAGGGGGTTGGAACTAGATGGTCTTTCACAGTCCCTTCCATCCCAATCCATTCTATGATTCTATGATCCCTTTCCTAACTATGTGCCCATAACCATGGGGCAAACTCATCTCTGGAAGGCATCCCTGGGGGTCAAACAAAGCTCTCAGGCTCTGCAAGGGGGCTGGGCTGCAGTTTTGGCTGAGCTGTGCTGCCTGTCCCTGCCAGACATGCTGCTCTACCGCTACGTCGTGTCCCGCCTGATCTGGGCCTACATGCTCTCCATCGCCATGACCTACTTCATCACACTGTGCCTCTTTCCCGGGCTGGAGTCGGAGATCCACAACTGCACGCTGGGGGAATGGCTCCCCATCCTCATCATGGCCATCTTCAACCTCTCTGACTTCGTCGGCAAGGTAGGAGAGAGGCCAGAGCCAGCACAGGGGCGGTCTGTTCTCCTTTGGTGCCCTCTTTCTAAGCCATTTGCCTCCACCAAAGGGTCATCTCCACCCACGGGGGTCTAAGCAGTGTGAGGCTGGTGCTCACCAGCACGGCCAAGGTTGGGTTCCCACAGCAGTTGGTCTTTCCACCATCTCATCTCCTCGTTACCCCACTTTGGGCACAGCAGGGCCCTCCCCAGCCTCCTCATCCCCTCAGCAGAATCTCTGCCCTCACTGCAGATCCTGGCTGCCCTGCCCTACGACTGGAGAGGGACTCACCTCCTTGTCTACTCCTGCCTCCGCGTGGTCTTCATCCCCCTCTTCATCATGTGTGTCTACCCCAACGGGCAGCCCACCTTCGGCCACCCCGCCTGGCCCTGCATCTTCTCCCTCCTCATGGGCATCACCAACGGCTACTTTGGCAGCGTGCCCATGATCCTGGCCGCGGGCAAGGTCAGCCCGGAGCAGCGGGAGCTGGCAGGTAGGACTGAGCCCTCCTGGGAACCCCAGTGGTGTGGCCAGAGCACCCTGACCCCCCTGTCCCTTCCCATAGGGAACACCATGACCGTGTCCTACATGACGGGCCTGACGCTGGGCTCGGCCGTGGCCTATTTTGCCTACAGCCTCACCAGTACCTCCCACAGCAGCTGTTTCTACACTGAAACCTCCAATGGCTCCTTTACCTTGGGCTACTGAGCCCTGGGGTGGGGCAATGGGGACAGGATGGAACCTGCTTCCCACCGTGGTCCCCAGCGCCCCACATCCCTCCTCAAGGAGGGAGCCTGGAGCCTGAAAGCCACCCCAGCATGGACAAGGACTGGTATCCTGTTGGCACAGGGCTGTGGCATTCCCAGCCAGGCACTGTGCAGGGCCACTGCTTGGGGTGACATTCCTCCCACCCCAGGGGACAGTTCTTGTTGCTTTTGGGGGTCTCCCCATCAGCAATGTGCAGCTCTCCAGTGAAGGCTGGGGATCTGCTGTTTGCGCCAAGCCATTGACAGGAGGAAGAAAATACTGCCAAATCCCAAAGGGAATAGGACCAGCACTGGGGAGGAGGGTGATGGAGGGCTGGTGAGAAAGAAGAGGAGCAAGAGAGGAAAGAAGCATTCCTTCAGTCCCCCATGGCTCTGGGAAGGTGCATCTTCACTTCCAGTGATGGTGCTGCAGGTTTTCACCAGGAATGGCTTAAAATCACAGTCCCTCCCTAAATATGTGAATCATATGGATGGGGAAAAAAATTTTTTTTTAATTGTGTCTTGTTTTACCCCCCTAACTGCAACAGAGGCAGGGTCCTGCCTCCCCCCACCCCACACTGTGAATCTGCTCCATTGCAAGGGGTAGACAGGGGAGGTCCCAAGGCTGCAGCACTGCCTGTGCCACTGCTGAGCTTCAAGATTTATTGCACAGGATGTAAGTGAAGCTGATTAAATAATTAAATGTCTTTGTAACAATGACTGGTCCTTAGCTGTGCCACTGGCACTTGACTGCTGGTGATGGGCTAGGCTGGCAAACACACACAGGATGGTGCCTGCTGCCTGTCCTGTTTGGTTTTGGGGTGCCCTTTGTGCTGGTCTCCATCTTCAGGGCCCTCTTTGTCACCTGGGGTGGTGGAACATGTCACTGGGTTACAACAAACCCCCACCAGCCTGCAAACTGCCATGGGCAGCACACAGGAGAGGGAACAGGCCAAGAGGAGCAGAAAACATCACGAGAAGGTGCCAACACCACGTTTTGGGACCAGCTGCACCTCGCTGTGCCAACTGGCAGGTGCCACCTCCCAGGGATGCCCAAGGAGCCAGCGAGTGCCAGGCCTGGCCCTGACCCGGCCCCCGCAGCATGGGAGGGTCTGACTGTGCCAAGCTCCTGCCTGTATGAAGTGCAGCTCACACCAAAAAAGAGCAAATCCAGCATTTCATCCTCAGCACATGGTGCCCTGGGCACGGTGGCAGGGGGAGGACTCACACTTCCAGGCCCTGTGCAGCAGACACCTCTACTCCAGTGTCCAGTCCTGTCCATCGGTGCCACCAACTCACACAGATGGGTTCTCCCCAAAAAGCCACCAGGCACCTGGGTTGTGTCTTTCTTCAGGGCAGGGGCTGAGCCAAAAAGCCATCATTGCCACCAAGGGGAGAAACACCCTGCGGTCAGGACAAGCGAGACAAAGAAAGATGCTTTGTTGGGTTGCTTTTTTTCAATTAGATTTTTTTTTTTTTTTATGAAAAAAGATCACACGGAGTTCTCCAACAAACAGAATGCCAAAAAAATTGTTTTAAACAAAAACATAAACAAAACAAAACAAAAAGACAAAAACCTGGCTCTCCTTTCCTCTCGATTGTCTGAAATATCCTTGTGTTCCATAGAAGGCAGTGGGTTTTAAGTGCTTTCTATTTAACATTAGCATAAAATCTCTCTCGCGCGCTCTCTCTCTCGCTCTTTAAAATATGCTCACACAATTTGCTTCTAGAAGTACAGTACACTTTGAGCGTGGGGGGTGTGCCTGTTCCCAGATCATTTACAATCACAATCCAACAGGAAATAAAAAATAATATTCTAAACGTCAGACTGTGTTCATTTCTGCCGTTGTGGGTTTTTTTCTTTTTTTTGTTTTTTATAATTTCATAATTTTTTTCACAGTTTTAAAAAGTTTATATTTATATATATATATTTATATTTATATTTATAATTAAAAAGTTGAATCCATTTAAAGACTTATAATACAGGAGGGCTAAAGAGTCTTTTGGTACATTAAAACTGTACAGGCTAGAACCGTCACTGTCCGCCGTGCCGAGGCGCCGGTGGCCCGGGCTGGAGATGGTACGAGCTCAGCACCATGTGGTTTGTTTAAAGGACGAGGGGTAACTCTGTGGGGCTGTCCCTCACCCCTGAGCCCCGGCCTCCAGTCTCTGGTACGCAGCCAGGGTGGAGAGTTTCCAATGTGTCCTTGGCTTAAGCATCGCCCCTGCTCCGCGTCCCGGCGATCCGTAGTGCGAGTCGGGAGTTGCAAAGATCAGTGCGTCTCTTGGAGTTTTGTTTAAGTGCAAGGATGGTGCATTGTTCTCCTCAGGTTCTCCTCCAGTGTTCCCTCTTGCCAGGTGTAACCCTGGAGCAGCAGCGGCGCGTGCCCAAGGGGAGCTCAGCTCCTCCGTGGATGGAGGAAGCTGAAGGGTGCAGTCCCTGAGCCCAAGGTGGCAGCGGGGCTCTGGCTGTGGGAGCGCCGTGGGCAGGCACAGCTGGGTTCACACACTGCCCCCATTCCCTTCAAACCATGGGCAAGGCTTCCCAGCAGCTCCACGTCTCAGCACAGGCAAGGCATGGCAGGTAAAGCTGGGTGAGGGATGCCAGAATCCCGTGGCCTCTGATCTTCTCTCCTCCAAGCATAAAGCAGCAGCTTTTCCCAGTCTTTTCCTGCCCCTTCACTGCAGCTTTTCCCAGTCTTTTCCTGCTCCTTCACTGCAGCTTTTCCCAGTCTTTTCCTGCTCCTTCACTGCAGCTTTTCCCAGTCTTTTCCTGCCCCTTCACTGCAGCTTTTCCCATTCTTTTCCTGCCCCTTCACTGCATGCTCCAAGATGAGGTCTCAGTTTGCCACGTGTCACCCCCCTTGCCACCTGCTTGCTCCCTCTAGCACCTTCACAGGGCAGGGGTGCAGAGCTGCAGAGGGTTCAGTTTGTTCAAGGCAATGGGAAGGCAGCGTCCAAGACTGGATGCTGGCTCCTCTTCCACCTGGCTCCTCCCAGGCCAGAGGATTCTCTTCTGCCATCTCTGTGCTGGAGCCAGCCCTGCCCTTTTGTGCTCCACACGCTGCCAGAGGGGCCTCCAGGGAAAGGGAACGGCAAAAAGGCGCTGAGAGGATCGAGACGAGGCGCTGAGAGAGACTCATCTCCTTTCTCTTTCACCCTGTCCTTCCTATAAAGGGTCATGCGAAACTAAGCAGGAAAGGGAATATAAGGACGGAGAGGAGCGCACGCAGAAGGCAAGAGGGTCCTTCCACATGCGGGCGGCTTCCGAGTTACTGATGGGGAAAAATGACACAAAAGGGATCCCTCCTGCCGGGGGGTCCCGCTGGTGAAATGATCACGAGACCCATGTGCTTTCCTGGACCAAAAGGAGGAAGGGAGAAGTTGGTCAAGTGTCACCGTACTTAAAGCCACTTCCAGAAGAGCCTCGGGGTTCAAGCACCACCACCACCACCCCAATGGCATCTTCCTCGAGTCCTGTAACTGCTTCCCCAACCCCTTTCTTCAGCCTTCTCCTTCCTCCTCGTGTCTCTCGCGCTCTCCTGTCTGTAGTGTGACACAGAAATGAGCATTGAAAGAAACAATCATGTCGTCTGAACAGGCACGTCCTCAGGTTTGTCCCATCCCTTCCCAGGGGGTGGCATGTGTCCCCTGGGCGGTCAGCAGATGACAGGGACCCCGTCAGTGTTGAAGATCATGCCCGTGGTGGGCTCGTAGGTCCCTGCAAGGTAGTAGAGGTCCTCACTGTCTTGGTATTTTTTTGTCTTTAGCATCTGCTCATATTGATCCAGACCAACAACAAGACACTTGTGTGAGATGGTCTGGACATCATTTTCATCCACATGAGAGGACTGGTAGAGGGCTCTCTGCACAACAGGAAGAGAAGGAAGGAGGTGGGGAAAAAAGGAGCCATTAGATCACACAGCATTTACAGCATCATCTTCAGTAAGTAGGAAAAACACTCATCATAATGCTCCCTGTTCTTCCCCACACCCAGCACCTGCAGCTACTCCACCCTCCCAGAAATATCCATCCCAAGTCCTGGGCACTGCAGACTTGGCAGCAAAGGCAAAAATCAAGAGCCAGAGAAGTTTGGGGGACATTTCCAGTATTTATTTGTTACAGGGTACCCAGCATTTCCTCCCAGCCTTCTCCCAGTCTCACCAACCTCCATAAAGTCCTTCCTCTGGTTGGATGCCTGCAAAGCTGTGGCCAGACTCCTGCCTGATTTCTGATCCCAGCGCTGTGCCCAAGAAGAAAAGAAGAAACAGAAATGAAAACCTGGTGAATTTGCTGTCTTTCCATGCCACCATCTCCTGCCCACCACATGTGCTTTTGGACCTTCAACCCCTGCCCACTGCCACTAGGAATAAATCCTGCTGTAAACCAGCTGCACATGTGCAAAATTCACTGTTTCTGAGCACCAAGCCCATCCTCCTTACACTTTAAAGACTTGATCTGGCTCTTGACACTTTTTCTGGACCCACACAAAAGTCTTTATTTCCTAATACAAAGAAACCCACCCCTCCCTTCTTCAAGGAGCCAATACTGGGCTTGCCCACACCACAGGCAGCCCCCACAAGATGGAAGAATGGGGGGTACCAGTAAAAAACTGGGCTTTGTGTGTTTTCCTCCTCGTTGGAAACAAAAGGCAGCAAGGAGCTTTGCAGCCCTCTCAGCAAAGGAGACCAGCCTACCTTGCCTTCATTGAGTTTCTTCCCAGGGTTGGTTTCTTCTGGATGATAAAACCATTTGACTCGGACCACCATATTGTTGCCCCAGGATTCCCACATGCTCTGGATCCGGCCAATGTAGGGCAGGTTGGGGCGGCCAGCGGAGAGGAAAACGGCGCAGTCTCCGATGCGGATGATCTCCTTGCCCCGCACGATGGCCTTGTAGAACAGCTTCCTGGCCTTCCCTTTCATTCCTCGTCTCTGCCAAGAGAGGATCATGCAAGTGGTCAGCCAGGAATCACCCACATTTTCCCTGCACACCACTGTTTGCCCTGTTTGTGCTGCATGCATCCCTTTTCTGTTGGCAGTATTCCCACAGGAACTGGGGCAGAGGGATGCACCACACAGAATGGCTTCCTCAACACAGTGAAAGCCAACCCCTATCTCCCTGCACACTGGACACACCACACCAGAAGTTCCACCACCCCAGGAAAAGGGAAGAAGCACCAGAAAGCAAAACCAGTGCTGAGTGCCGAGCACTACGGAGCATTTACCTGCGTGGGTTTCCCAAACCACTTCCACAGCTGCCGTGCCGGGAGGAAAGCAGCGATCTTGGGCCTGTTCTCCACGGAGGGCAGGCGCTGGCGCTTGGCCAGCTCCTTGGTGGTGGGCAGGTGGATGCCCTCGCGCTTCTTGGGCCGGCTCTTGTTGCCGCCCTGCGGCGCTGCCGGCTGCTGCTGAGGCTGCTGCTGAGGCTGCTGCTGAGGCTGCTTCTGGCTCTGCGGGTGGGAGGACGCCCGGGATTTCCCTGCCTGCTTGGTTTGCTTGGGTGGGAGGGTTTGCTGCACCGAGGAACTCGGCTGGGCCTCAGCTACTTCGTCGTCAGAGCTACAGGAGGAATCTTCATCCGTAGTGGAGGAGGAAGAAGAGCTGGAGCTTGATGAAGAAGAGGTTGATGAGGTGGAGGAAGAGGAGGAAGATGAAGATGAAGAGGAGCTGCTGCTAGAAGAGGAAGAAGAGGAAGAGTTGGAGGAAGAGAGAGGGGTGGATGCTCTTGAGCTGGCTGAGCTGCTGTCCTGGGCTTCCCCTTGGTTCTTCTCAGCCTCCTCTTCTCCCTCTGACTCCGAGCTGCTGTCACTGCTGTTGCTCTCAGACTCCTCCACACCTGCTGGAGCTGCTGCCTTTTCTTCCTGGTCCTTTGAGGCAGCAAGGCTCTCTGCTGAGGAATCAAACTTTCCCCCAAAGCTGGCAGGGGAAGGGTCTCCCTCAGCCACCTTGGCTCGGGAAGATTTCTGCTTGCCCTCCACAGTCACTGCAGCAGAATAGCCCAGCCCCAAGAGACTCTTCCCATCTCTGCGACTGGCCAGGTTCGAGTCCTCCAGCATCCTCATCGCCTCCTTCATCTTCTTTGTCTTTGGAGACATCACACCCTCATGGTCCAGCTTGATCAGGATTTCATTGTCATGCTTCCTCTGAGCCTTGACCATGGTGCCAAACTCTTGTGTCTCTTCTGTGGGCCGTCCTTTCTTGGCCTTGGCTTTGGACACCGAAGCATCGCTGGAGCCAAAGGCCGCCAGCGTTCCCGGGAGATCGCTGTAGGGCTCCGTGCCCAGGATGCTGCCAAACACAGCAGGCTGGTAAGAGGGTTGGGGGGGGCTGTGCAGCTTCGTGGAGATCTTCATTTTGCTGGCTTTTGAGCGCTTTTCCTCTGTGGGAGCAGGAGAGCCTCCAGTCGGCAGCGGTTGCGATTTTCGTGAGCCCTTCATGCTTGGCTTGCTCAAGCAGGCCGGCTTCTCTGGGACTGAGGAGGTAACAGGTGAAGACTCCACCTGGTCCTTCTCTTCAGGCAAGGCAGCCTCTTCTGCAGAGGGGAAGAAACACAAAGACATGATGTTATCCCTCCAGATGGGCTTTATTAGCTCAGAGACAACTAGACACCAGTGTTGACTGGTCTCTGGCCAAGCATGGCTTGTTCCTGCCTGCTCAGGTACCCCCAAAGGAGCACAGGGGGTGTCCTCACTGCTCACTGAACAGCCTGGCCTGGTGCCAGTACTTGTGAGAAGTGACAGACAATGCCCAGGGGTGCTGCTTCAACTTCAGGAGAACCAAACTACAAATCTCCTGTACCTCTGGCTCTATGGACAGCTGCAGAGATCTCAGCTGAAAAAAGGACTCTATGCTCCACATCCCTGACTGACAGAAGAAGGCTGTCACAGCACAGGCCAGCTTCCAAGCCAGCCTCCTGTGAACTGTAGCCACGGCAGAGTGAGATGCATGGGTGCTTTGCATTCAAGCAACGCATCCATCCTCACCCAAATCCTGCTCCAAGCAACAGCCCTAACTTGGGGAGAACAGTGGGGAACTTGGGGAACAGTGTGCAAGGATTCCCTCAGCTCCAGGCCTGGCAGTGTGCAACTTACCAGCTTTGGCCTTGACACTTGGCTTTCTGCCTCGCCCTTTGCCCTTTGACACAGGCTCCTCTGACCCCAGGGCAGATCCCTCTTTTCCTTCTCCAGTGTCTTTGCTGGATTTACGGCTACGGCGCTTGGTGCTGGGCACCAGAAGGGCAGGGGAAGGCTCAGCACCTGGAACAGGTCAAAGAGATGTTCAAATGCTGTCAAATAACACATAAAACAGAGATGTGATAGAGTGAAAGTATCCCAACCAAATCTGCAATAGGGATTGGGCCTTTTTCCTTATGGGTGATATCCCACCCCAGCTCTGTGTTCTGTAATTGATGGTGCAATCTTTGTGACTGAAAGTCTGTGAAATTATCCCAAAATCTGAGGAAAGCAGCCCAAAACTCCATACATGTCAGAGCAGGAAGTGTCTTGCAAAAAACTGAACAGCAAGACTCACACTGGATCTTGTAGTCAGGTGGGAGAAGCCGAATGTGAGACAGTGGGATGCGTCCCGTGTCCCCGTCATCGAACTCTACTGTGATGAGATCACCATCTTCCTCCAAATCCAGGGTTCCTGTGGGATGGGGGAGCAGCAGATGGGATTAGCAACAAACATCAGAGTACAAACCCCTTGTAAGGGAAGTGGGGACATGGGGAAAGACAGGGGTGCTGCAGCAGCTGCAAAGCACCCCCTTCACCTCTCCTAGGCTGTGCAGGGAGGGCACAGAAGGCTCACTCTGCAATGGAAAGTCCCTGATAACACTGAACCAGCCCACTCAGGGTGAAATTCCCCATCAACAGCACTGCTCCAGAACATAACAGCCATTCCAGTTTGACTTCCCACCTCTCTCCACTATCTCCCTTTATTCTTGCAGAAATTCACTTTTCTCCTTTCATTGAAATATCTTTTTTTAAACTTGCATTTTCTAACTACTCTCAGCCATCATAAACTGCTGCTTTTCACTTTCTCCAAGAGAAATAAGTTGTGTTCTCAGCCTCTCTTCTTGCATCATCACTATTGGTTTATACATCATAAGTAATTATTCTCTTTCACACATGTGGTATAACCAAGATCCCAAAAACAAGACCAGCCATGGCAGAATTGTCCTGAGCCACTCCAGACAATTCACCAACTTTCTAATGGGACCAGACTCGTGTTTCATGTCAGAGCAAAGTTGTGAGTGTCCAGGTTTAGATTTAGAAACTTCCACAGCCTCAGAAATAATTGATGCCTGGAATAAATTCTGACTTTCTGAAATGTATTAAATGTCCTTGATATATTTAAGGTCCTAAATTGTTCGAACCTCTTCCTGAACCTGCAGGATGTTAGTAAATCTGCATCATTAATGAGAGGGGCATGACCTGGAGGAGAGAACAAGCCAGGCTCTGACTTCCAGGACACTCACAGCAGAGGTCAGGGCTTCCCCAGACAAGCCTGACATCCCTGAGGACACACAGGGCTGGAGACATCCCAGGTTCACAGCACAGAGCAGGCAGGGTGGCCTTACCTCGGACAACTGTCCCCGGGTAGAGGCAGCGGTACTGCTGGCTCCAGTAGGCTGCAATCCTCGTGCCCTCGGGCAGGAACCGCACCGAGGGGGGTTTCACATCGATGATCTGCTCAGGGCAAGAGGAAGGCAATCACTGACCACCCTGGCACCAGCACAGACCATCCCTCCACAGCTGGCATGGAGCAAAACAGCTCTATGGATGGCAAGGGAAGTTTCCCTGCTGGGGAACGGCCTCCTGTGTGCTCACAGGAGGAGGGAAGGAGCAGCCCTGCCGGAAAACAGGACTAGAGCCAGCTGCCAGTGGGGCAGTGAGCACACCAAGGGGAGTTCTGCCCACAGCGAACTCCTGGTCCTGGTCCCACCCATGGGGTAGGACCAGGACATCCCTGCAGCTGGAGGAGGAGAGAGCTTCCAGCTAGCCTCCCCCACCCCCGAGCAGGCCATGGGCACCGAGGACAGGCAGCCTTTGGCAGCACATACCGCTTCCTGCAGGAGCTGCTCCAGGCAGTAAATGTGGGGACGGTTCCCCCTCTCGCCCTCCACCACCACCCGGTATCTGAAACACAAAGGCTGGGTCAGACACAGCACATGGGAGACACCACCCCCAGCAGGTAACGCCTCCCTCTGATGGGAGAGGATGTGAGAGCACTTCATGAGAGATAATTGGATTTCCCTCACTGCTGATAAACCAGAGTGGACTCTCCTTCCCTCCCTGCCAGACATTGTCAGTCTCTGGGCAGCCAGCTCTACACAACCCCCAAACTGATCCACACAGCAGCTATGTCCCCATTTTCTGGCAGATCCCAGGTGGATACAGCAGCCCCTCCACTCACATGTCTGGTGAATGCACTGTCTTGACATGCCCAGCATAGAGCAGTTTGTCATCCATGGGGATGAGGACACGCAGGCCATCCTTCAGCTCATCCTTGTCAATGATGCAGGAGCGGGGAGCTGTGAGGTGTGGGAGAGTGATGGGGATTAGAGAGAACCACATGGGAAAGGGACAGTGAGGGGAGAAGGAAACTTCATATTCCCAGCATCACTGTCCCCTCTCTTGGTAATAATAACATACCAGTAATGAAAATAGGGCAACTCAGAGACTGGATTTCAATAAGATGTCACAGTGAGCCATGCTGATCAGGCTTAGTTTTTATTGAATTGACTGAAAAAGTGGTATCTCCACCCCAAAGACTCATGGCTTTGGATGAGGAATGTGTGAAAGCAACACAGTTCTCCTCTGAGCAGCCCTGGGAAACCTGCCCAGCTTCCCTACCTAAAAAATCCTGCCCTTACCTGGTGTGGGTGGCCTCTCAACCAGCATGCTCAGTGGGATGTTCTCATCCTCTGAGAAGCTGCTGTCTTGGTTGGGTTCAAAATCCTCCTCTGCTGCCATGCTCTCCATGAGCTTGCTGACAGCTCCTCCTTTCCCTCGGTTCTGCAGGACAGCAAGCAGCACATCAGCTGGATCACCACAGGAAACAGCCTGATCCCATCTCACCTCCCTCCAGCAAAAAATAACCTGAGGATATCAGGACAAACCTGCCTCCATCCTCAGCATGGAGAGTTAAGTGGGTGTTCCCAAACTTTTTGCTGCCTTCATCCCCCAAGCATCACCAGCAGTTAACCGAAAGCTATTCCCCACATCCTCACTGTTAGAGGCTGGGAGAGATGCTGTGGAGCTGTAGTTTTGCTCTGCATCACCACAGTGCTCCCGAGCCTGTCTGCCTTCCCTGAACAGGCACCAGGTACTATTCTCTATTTCTTCTCCAGTCTCCATGATATGTTCCTTGCTGTTACACACAGACCATAAGCATCACACAGAAATCATGTAAGAAGGCAGCAATGTGTGTTATGAAAGATGACAGGCTGCAGCAGTGGAGCAGGAACCAGCTGTGACCCTGTGCTGAGCAAGGCTACTCCATCACCATCTCCTTGTCCCTTGCAAGGACCTCCCTCCACCCTCCCACCACCCCACGGCAGCCTTGGAGAAAATCCTGCCTGCTCACTAATTTGGGGGATGAAGGCAAATGAACACCAGATGGTAGCAGCAGGTACTATCAGAGAGTATTCCTTGGATTTTAGGCTTTTCAAACCAGCCCTTTACCTGTAACACACCCAGCAAAACCTGCACCTCTGCTTTCCCTCCCTCACACTGCAACAGTCCAGGTGCTCTGCCAGCCACCCTCCAGTCCAGCCACACTAGAACCAGTCCCTCACCTCTTTTTTCACCTCCTTGGCTTTCACCTTAGCTTTGCTCTTCTTGGTGGAGCCCAGGGCACTTGTCAGGCTGACCCGAACATCCGAGGGGGAGCTGGGGATGCCAGGAGGAGACATGGATGAGGAGGAGGAGCAGCAGGGCGTTTCTTTACCCTTCTTCCGCTGCTAAAAATAAAAACAAAACACTTCCATCAGTAAAGAGAAGATTGGTAAAGATCTGGGTCCAAGGAGAGGGCAAAGGTGGAGCAAGGCAGCTATGCACAGGTAGGATTATGTTCAGCCAGCAGTTAGTTCACTGCCCGTATCACATCCTACATCTCCCAGCTCTGCTTTCTGGCTTCACACATTTTGGGAAGAGCTTTTCATTACACTGGAGAGCAACTCCTGCCCATCAAATCTTCCTCCAAAGAGTTCCAAGAAGATCCCAGCTGGCCTCATGTCACAACTAACTTGTCCAACTCTCCCCATGAGTGTTCTTCCATAACACTGCCATGAACTGAACTGGAGCCAGAGGGAGCCAAGCATTCAGCTTAGATGAAATGCCAGTAACCCAGAGACCCCTGTCACCCCCAGCCAGGGACAGACCTCAGAAGTCACCATGTAAAAGGGGAACAGCCTTAGAGGCCAGTCTGGGGGCCACAGGTCAGCAAGAGGACAATCTCATGCAGAGAGTGGGAGAGAGATGTCACAGGGTCTGTTTCAATGCAGGATCATCAACTCTGGCCACCCAAAGAGAATGGATTTGGGACATGGAGGGTGACAGAAGCAACCAGCTCCATTCAAACATGGCTTTTACCCCCTGCAAGTCAGATCCATGTCTGACAAAACCTCCAGGTGTGTATGGGTTGACAGGGGTGACAAGGGGCAGCCAAACAACTGCTGAGACAGGACTCAACTCTCCTCTACCTTCGTGGAGTTTATTTCCCTCCCTTCACCCTCAGCTCCCAAGCGTCCCAACACCAATCTGGCCAGCACGTTCCTCACCTTGCTTAGCTCCTTCCTGTCCTTCCCCTTGCTGCCTTCCTTTTTGGGGCTCATGGGGCCCCCCTTGCCGCAGCGCCCAGGTTTGGGGACAGGGGTGGAGCTGGCAGGAGCTGTGGATGTCAGCATGGCTGAGGAGGTGCCAGCGTCGTGGAGGAAGATGCGCTCGCTGCGGCGCCGGTTCCACAGGTCGTCATCGCTGGCCTCCAGCCCGAACTCAAAGCTC
The DNA here is from genome assembly GCF_037042795.1 of Molothrus aeneus. Classification (NCBI taxonomy): domain Eukaryota; kingdom Metazoa; phylum Chordata; class Aves; order Passeriformes; family Icteridae; genus Molothrus; species Molothrus aeneus. The sequence continues at coordinate 13,115,473 of NC_089661.1, forward strand.
AGGTCCTTAGGGGATTTAAATTTCTTCAGCTTGCGGCCTTTCTCAGAGCCCAGCTTGGCCTTGTCAGCGCTCCCGGACGCGGAGTCCAGGCTGCTGGGGGCCTGGCTGGGCGGGATGCTGCTGGGCTCCAGCGGCCCCTTCTTGCCGCGCAGCAGCCCTGACGGAGACTTCTTCCTGATCTTGATGTCGCTCTCCGAGTCCGTGTACTCAAATTCTGTCCCTAGGTGCAAAGGATTGAACCATCAGTCAGAGCCCTGGCTGAGCCAAGAGGGGACACATCCTGCTGGAAACCTCTGGGCTCCATGGAAGGTGCTGTGCCTGTTCGATAAAGCTCTTGCTTGGTTCCTCTTTCCCATCCTCACATCCCTCAGACCTCCATTTCTGACCCATAAAACACTGTGGAAATTCCCTGGAAGTAAGCCTGCCCTGCTCCAAACCAGAGGCCAACAATTCAGGCAGTGTGGTTCAGTGTGTTCCCTGCCTCCATTTTCTCCCTTCTCCCACAGGCAAAACCCTGCAGGGAAGCTCTGAAGAGAAAATATACTTTAACATGCCCCTCCTCAAAAAGGAGCTGCTCAGCTGAAACCAAGCATAAACCCCACAAGCTGATCCCTCCTTCTCTCCTGGTGAGAGCCCTCTCCAGTTTCACCTTGTTTCAGGAGAACAATGTCTTTTAACAAATGGAATAAACCCAAATTTCAAGCTTATTTTTTCCCATTGGCCAACAGACACCACAGATCCTTTTATTGGCTCAAGGAGTCGCCTTAAAGTCAAGAGAAGTAAATGATCTTTTGTCTGTGGCAAATGGAATTCCCCTCACATTGGCCTCTGCTCAGCACCATGAGCACAGCAGTACCCAGAGGCCTGAAATACTGCAGTAATGCCAAGATGTTCCCCACCTTCACTGTGTTCCCCTGAACCTGATAAAGGAAAGCAAGATCAGGTTTTCAGGGGCAGAAGAGAAACTGAGGCAGCACCTACACACCCAGCAACATGGGCAGGAGGTAGGCAAACAACATTCACGTGGGAAAATGAAAATGTACATGGCACAAGCAAGGAAAGCATCTTCTCTTGGTCCTTGTCTCAAATACACTCACTTTCCTGGGTAAATTCTGCAGGAAACTGCTCTCATCTTCTACCCAATCCTCTTCCCCTGAGACAGCCCCAGCATGGAGAGAAAAAGAGCCAGCATGTCAAAAACAAAGCTGGCAAAGCTCAAAATGAAAAACCCATTGGAAATTAAAACACTCCTTCTCCTCTCTGAGTACTGCATGAGGTAATTTCTAGATACTTCCAGTTTCAAGGAGGGCAGATTACAAGACAATAAATTCTTAGCAGAGGCTGTTGGAACAAGTTGGCAAAAGCCTAATATAGCATGGAAACAGTGCTAAAACAAGCCAGGCTCCTGAGGAGGACATCATTTTCCATTCTGAAGCATGCTATAAATTCCATTATCACTTAATAAATATTAATAGAGAATTTATAAATGGAACCCATATAGATCTGTCTGACCAGGAACAATGTCACGAATGGGCACTTGTGCAGCAGGGCATGGGGAGGGGAAGAAATGAAACTCCTAACACATTGAAACCGAGACAGAGGCAGGGCAGAAACCCAGATTCTGGCACTGAAAACATATGAGCAGAGGAAGGAATGTTTTTTTCAAGTCTCTCTGGCTGGTTTCTATAAGGAAGCTGATGGGATGGGCTGATGGAAAGAGCTTTTCTTCTGCTTGGGTGTCTGTGCTTCCCTTGGGTATCCAAGATCAGTTGCATTTAGCACATGCTTCCTTCTCTAAAATGTAATAGCACTTCACTGCCTTCTGCACTCTGTCCAAGGGGATGCAGCATCCCCCTGGCTTGCCTTTGCAGCATGTCTTGTTGAGAATTTGCCAAGTAGGAAAAGAGGAAACTTTGACAAAGCCACAGCTGTCCCTAGGGAAGCCATGCCTGCAGCTGCTAACCTGCCATGTCCATGACTGGCTTTTGTCTCCCTATCAGCCACTTTCTCCACCTTCAGCATCAGAACCAAGCTGCCAAAGCAAAGAAAGGGCAGGTGTCTGGGTACAGTGTCTGGGTCAGTGTCTGGGTACACAACCTGCTCTCTTGCAGCACAGCTGGGACCTCCCAAACCTTTCACTTTGCCCCCACACCAAGGAACTCACCCATCAGGCTCTGCCTCTCCTCCTTCTTCTTGGCCTTCTGCTTGGCCTCCAGCTGGATGATGGAAAGCGGAGGGGGAACGATGGGGCTGGGCATGGCGCTGGCAGCAAACCTGGCCAGAAGGCCCAGGCCACTCTCATCCAGGGCAGGTGACGACAGCCTGTCTGTGCCATCCGTGCCATAGTCCTCTGCTTCCTCCTCTTCCTCCTCCTCATCATCATCCTCCTCCTCGGAGCTGGAATCTGGCACGCAGAAAACAGGGAGCACGTTACGAACCTCACGGAGTTGTGCACCAGCCACATCCCCAACCTGAACCGCAACTCTCCTGCTGCTCTGTGCCCACCAAAGTGGCACTGAGCCACCCAGGACTAAGCCACAAGATGCTGGCCATGGGCACACACGTGTCCTTGCAGCCATGAGCCGCTGTCACCCTGCCTGCCACCACCCTGGAAGGACACAGCAATACAGGGTAAGGCAAGACGACCCACTTGGGGCAAGGGAGGGAAGAGCAGGGTGTTGGCAGATTTGAAAAGGATGCCAGGCACCCCTTCCCTACAGCTTTCAGGAGGAATTAAAAGCTTAATTCCTTTGAAAATCCCGACCTGGGAGCTGTGGGATTCCCCTCCCGCCCACCAACACCTCCTCCATAATGAAATCCATTAGTGTAATCAGAACCAGAGATCAGCAGGGAAGGGGAATACCAGAGAGCAGCCTGTGCCATGGCGGGAGGCAAGGGGAACACAGGGAGGAGAAGGGGCAGGAAGCAAAAATGCAAAGAGGGGGGAGAAATAATAATTTGAAAGCAATGGATTTGGAATGCATAAGGGAGGAAAGTGTAGGTAGTGCTGGAGACAAGGAGCAGTGTTTGAACCCTCTGCCTCAGAACTCTCTCCGTGCCTTTCATTTCCCTCTCTACAGCTCAGGATAGGGAAGCCCGGCTCAGCGCAGGCAGGAAGAGCTGCCCACAGCCAAAATCTAATTCTGGCAAAGAAATCAGCCTCACTGCCTGCCTCAGCTGACACCTGCAGAGCAGTGGGCTGAGGGTTTCCTCTAGGGTGTGTACACAGCAGGTATTTTGGGGGTAGATGCTCCGAGAGTGGCACCTCTCCCTCCCTACAGCACTTCCCAAGAGTCTGTCAGCAGCTCAGAGGCAATTAATTTTAACAGCATCTCATCCAGTGAGTGCTGGTGAGCAGGCCACTTCACAAATGCACATATACCACACACACACACTTATACACACACATATACGAGCACACAGATCTATAAATATATATATATATATATTTAACTGCAAAAAGTGGGTCTGGAAAAGATATAAAGATATTTCATTTCTTTTGAAATTGAGGGCTTAAGTAGGATCATTGAGGCTGCTGGAAAATTTCCACCACTAGCAGGAGCCCTGTTCTGAGCCCACTCCCCAGCTCCTACCAGCCACTACCCTTGTGTCTGAAATCCAGCCAAATGAGAAACAAGATCCCTTCAAAATGAGCTGGAATGAACATGAAAATCCTTTTCTTTTCACATATGCCCTCTGGGATAGATAAAAACGTCCTCAACACTTGGTTGTTCAGGAAAAAAAAATACAATAACACAAGTGTTATTTTTCCATGATATTAGAAAGAACAGGAATATCAGAAAACAATGTTCTCATTCTTGTATTTTATCAACTGAGGTAACTGGCAGCTTTTTTTGCCTTTTTTTTAACATGGATGGCCTATCTCTGTAGCATACATCTGATAGTCAGAGAATACTAATTTTTAACTGCATAAAAATTCCTTCCCCATTTCAGTTGCTCAGACTCATTTCTCGTGATATAAAAATGCTACTAACCCTACACTCCTGCAGTTAATAGCAAGAAAGCCACAACCCTGTTCACTCCTTGCATAAAAACCACATGCAAAAAAAAAAAATCCACAGCAAATTGGGATCAGATTCCTTACCCTTCCAGAAAACTGGTCACAACTGCTGTTTTTACATCACATTTTGCCAAAGAGAAAACAAATCCAGATGAACTTTATTCTGAGACGTGAAAACCACCTGCCTGAAAAGCAGCAAAACCGTGCCCGAGTTCAGTGACACCCGGTGGGGTAGCAAGACCTTCTCCATCCATCCCATCTAGCTCTGAAATTCAGCAATTTTCAACAAAAACAGGGGGAAAAAAAATTAAAAATCAACTTGTACAGCCCCTCCTGCCAGACTGAGAGCTGGCTGAGCAGAGAGTGACTCAGTGAGCAGCTGGGGAGGAAAATGTGGAGGAAAAAAAGGGGAAAGTTTGCAGGAAAACCCATGACCAGTCCAGCCCCACTGGTTCAGTCACATGGACTGCCCAGCAGCACCATTCCTTCAGCACTTACAGGCTGCATGTGCAAGGGCAAAAGGGTGCCCAGCAGCTCCAGTATTTCAGAGGCACTCAGGTAAAACAGATTTAAAACCCAGGATGGCAGTGGCTGCTCCTCAGGCTACAGAAAATACAGAACACAATGAGGTGCCTGGTGGTTATTGCTACCTCCTTCTCATACACAGCATTACACTACAGAAAGACAACTGAAGACAGTCCCTTGTTAGCATTTTTACCACAACACTTACATTTTTATCTGCAGGAGATACAATTTCCAGCCTGAAAATAACCCCATTTTAACACATTCACAGCACAGATCTATCCTCCTCCACCTCTCATGGCGAGGATAGATCTTGCTAACCCCACTCCACATGCACAACACAATCCCTGCTTCTCTTCTTTCTGATTTTCCAAGGGACAAAAAGTAACAAATGAAGCAAAAAGAAGACATTTGGGGCTCTGCTCCAAGCCCACATGCTTCTAAAGTAAGTCCCCAAACTTCTGGCCATGGTGGCATGGTGCTCTCTGTCCATCTGTGTGGCTCCTTGGAGACACTGGTGCCTGTATTTAATGGGAAGCAGAAGCTTTATCCCTACTGTACCCAAACTATGTGTGGGTTTAAAATTAACTATGCACAGATGCCTTCACACAATTGAAGCCTCAATTTTTTTTGGTCCTGAAAAGGTGATTTTTAGCTAGCAAGGGTGAAAAAGACATTTTTTTTTAAAATAATTTTTTCCTTCAATGGTAATTTTGTTAACGCTGAGAGAGGGTAAAGGAAAAAAATGCTCTAAGTTAAAAATATCTTTTCTAATTGACATTTTTAAGATCATGTATATGTGTGTATATACCCACACACACAACCACACGTGTACATACACAACTCCACAGCCAAAACAAACAATACATTCATATTTAAATACTACTGATGCCACATAAACTGGAGCCAAAGATTATTTCAATTTTTACCTGCACTGAATTAAAACCCAAACCCAGTTAAGAATACTAAGTTTTCTCATTGCTTTTGACAGCTAAGCTGCCATGGTATTTTACTGTAGGAGAGCAGTAAATGAAGTTTTGTTAATGATGAACAGAAATTGGTTAAGCAATTTGGTTTTTAGAGACTGATGTATGTAACAAGACGGGTTGAGGGGGGTGTGAAGAGGAAAGGCTGGGGAAGGGAGGGAGCAAAAACACACACTTAAAACAGTCATTTCACATTGTAAAAATAAACAGCATGATTTTCTCATAACACCAAGCAGGTCTACAGCATACAAAGCAGGCTAAGTACAGGCAGACTTTAGACAGCTACTGGGTCATTAACATCTGATTTCTGCAATCTGTCCAAATTCTGGAGGTTACTTATTTTTGAGTGTCCAATTTAAGACTGTACCTTTTTTTTTCCAGATAAGCCAATTCTCATCATTGGAAGATTCTTCCCCTCCACATGTGCTGTGCTGTTGACTCCAGAAGTGCTTATGAAATATTTTTAAATATTACAACTATCACAAAGGAATGTGTAAGGAACTGGTTATCCATCACTGTTTGTTGGTTTGTTGTTTTTTTTTTTTTAATTGGGGTAAAATCATCCTCCAAGTCAGGAAAAAGAGAACAGAGAATAAGGTATTAAAATTTTAAGGAAAACAGAGTATGGAGGAGGAGGACTTATGGGTCTTTGGTTTCAGAAAGCTCAAGGAACTACCTATCCTGATGGGCTTTAGCCCACATTAGCAGTTTCCTCCTCAAAGTCACTGGATTAAAAACCACAAGCTTTGCCTCTTATCAGAATGGCAACATGATGTTTGGTCTGTAAGAAAGTAGAGTATCCCCTCTCATCTGTGTCTAACCAGATGACAGAAAACAGGTCTTCCTGCATCTAATCCCATCTCTGACACAGATACTGCAGGGCCAGGGCCAGACAATATCCCTGACCAGAGGACATTTCTGCACCACGGTCCAGAAACCTTTAAGGTTTGCATCTCAGACTCATCTACAAATCCTTGCTCTGGCTGGGCTAAGGGTTCTCCAAAAGCAGTTCTGTAAGCAGCAAAGCATTTCTGGAGTCCTCAGACACACACGTGCAAACCTTCCATGTGAGACTCTTCACAGACAGAGGAAAGCTGAAAGTGGACAGCAATCATTTTCAAAATTAAAATAACCAAGAGAATGCAAAGAGCTACGTGTCATTATTCATGGAGGCAACATCGAAACGTCTGAGGCTGACAGATGACATAAAGAAAAGTTATTTTGCCTACCTACATAACAATGGTCAAGGTTCAGGTTCATGGCTAGTGACCCTCGCTGAGAAGTGTCTGCCCTACAACCAGCCAACCACTTTGCTTCTTTAGTGCAGCGTGAGAGCAAATGCAAGAGACCGACACAGACATTCAAAGCATCATGGATAGGGGCAGGGGTGAAAGGGTTGGTCAAGCAGCTGCAAGGAGAAAGCGAGCACTTCTAGAAAAGCTGAGGTTATTAATCGGTTTAGTATTCAGGGAAAGCCATCAGAAACCCTATTACCCAAATATCCCTTCAAGAAATGATTCTGACCAAAAAAAAAACCAACCAAAAAAAAAAAAAAAAAAAGAAAAAAATTCATTTGCAGGAAAAAAACCCCAAATTGTAATCAATAATCCCTTCCCACCTCCCTCTCCATACCCACCTCCCACCCCAGGGGGTTTTGCATCTTTGGTTTCCCCACCATTAAATGACACCCCAATGGGATTTACAATGCATTTCCCCATTTGTTCCAGATTCCCCAACCTCCTCCCATACCCCCTCCCCTCCCCAGACTTTATCCCATAAAACTGGGATTTTTAGTTCATTTCTTCTAATAAAGCAGACAGGTTACTTGAAAAATAGTCAAAGGGACAAGTTACCTCTCTGCTTACCTGGAGCAAAACCAAAAAGCAAACCCAAAACCCCCCTCAAGAACTTGGCACCTAAAAGGGATTGATATCCTCAAAATTTCCAACAGCAACAAAACAAACAAAGAAAAGATGCGGGAAGGAACAAGGAAGGGACGAATGGAAGTTAACGCGGACTCTTCATGGAAATGTGGCAATCTCAGCCTTACATAAAATTCACTATCCCCACAACTTTTTGGGTTCTCTAAAGAACAATTTATCTTTTATTTTCTTTCTTTTTTTTTGACATATGTATTTCTCTTTTGGGTTTTATTAGAAATGCATTGGTGGGTCCAGCCCAGAGCCACATCAAAACAAATGAACATTCTGTATCTTTCTGCCATGTTTGATAATTTTCTTTTTTTTTTTTTAATTTATTTTTCATTTTTAGCTTTAATTATCTTTCTTTGGAGGTTGGGTTTGGAGGGAAGAAAAAACCAAACAGGTGCACAGAGGAAATTAACATCAAAAAACTCAGAAAATAAAAAAAAAACCCAACAAAACAAAAGCCAAACTATCTAGCCATGTTTTTCAATTAACAGCCCTGAGCAGTGTAAAACACTAAAAGGTTTTTGCTGGGCTACATCCAGCTCTGCCATGTAACTTAGATAACAACTGGGGATGCTCTTGCTTTGCATTCAGCCCAGCCAAGCCAGTTTCTTTCGGGAGCTGAGGGCTCATTAAAATGACCTTTCCCCATGATTATTATTTAATGAGTGCGCTCTAAAACAGAAACCCCTTGTGTCTCTGGAGGAAAAGTCTCAAGTAATCTCTTTTCCCACTGAAGTACTAATGACAGGCTGACAAAAAAAAAGCTGCAAGAAAAAAATTGGGTTGAGGGTGAGGGAGGGAAACTGGAGAGTCAAATTTAATGCAGTAATTGCCACATCCTTGAGCACTGTGGGTTACGTCTGGGCATCTGAAAAAAAACTTACCACCCAAAAAGAGACACAAAAACTTGACATTTATGTTTTAAAAAATTAAAAAGAAAAATTTCTGGCTGTTAAATACACCCTGTACCCTCCTGCAGCAGCAACAAGGAGTCAGTGCCTCCATGTTTTATGTGCCTGCCTGGAGAGAGTCTATCAGCACACAAACTGAGAAAGACAAAACTAAAAATGGGTGAACAAAAAAAAATTAACTCAAAGGGGTTGGGGGGGAAAGGGGGAAGCCTAGGCTTTATCTAGGACAAAGGCAGCAGGGATATTTGAATAATAGAGAGTACCCCAGACTAGGTTAATTCCAGTTCTACTGATGGGGAGTGGGAGCAGGAGGGGGATGCAGAGCAGGATGGAGTGAAGCAGCAACCTAATCGCCTGATAAGAGACACAGCAAGAGAGACAAGGTACACAGGTTTAGTTAAAAATGAACTCGGTATGTTTAATAAAGCTTGGTAAACCAAATCGCAGTACAAACATCAAGTCACACGGCCACACAACAGTACCCCGGTAATAAAAAAAAAAAAAAGAAAAAAAAAAGGGGAGAGAAAAAAAAAGAGGGGGGAATAAAAGAAAAAGGGAAAAAGGAGGAGAAAAAAAGGAGAGGTAAGAAACAGGAGAGGGAAAAAGGAAAAGGAGGAGAAAATAATAAAGGAGGGAAAAAAGGAGGAAAGTAATTAAAAAAGCTCCTTTCAAACTTTGACAAGGCTCATGCCGAAATAAAATAATAATAATTAAAATAATAATAATAGTAATAATAATAATAACAATATAATGGTGGTGGTGGCAGCAAGGAAGGAAGTGAAGTTAAAACTGAAGGAGGTAGGAAGGGAACAGGAAAGCAGGGAGAGGCGGACACTAAAACCCAGTCGATATAAAAGCTCTAAAAGAGCCAGCCAGTAAAAATATCACAATGATACAGATACAAAAAGGATAAAAAATAACCACTGGGGTGATAAAGCAGGCTACGCTGCCAAGGACAAAGATGGCCGCCCTGGCTCCGACCATCAAAATGGCTGACCCCGGCCCGCCAGGCCCCTCGGCCCCGCCCCGCTCCCACACGGGCTGCGCTTGGGGGTGCGTTTGCTAGAAATTAATAACCTTGATCGAACGAGTCCTCCGAGGAGTCGCTGAAGGAAGATCCCGCCTCGGCCTCCCTCAGCAGCAGGCAGAAGGGCTGCTTCCGCCCCGCCGCCGCCTTCGGCCTCAGCGGCCGCCCTGGGGCCACCGCGCTGCGCGGGGCCGCCCTGGGGCCGCCGGCCGCCCGGCCGCCCTTCCTGGCCGTCGAGCTGTACAGGCCAGGCGGCCGCGGCTTGGCAGCGGACGGGGGCTGCGCCGGCCACTCGTCCCTCAGGGATCCCTCCTCCTCCTCCTCTGAGTCCGTATCTGTGGTCAAAGCGGGTGGGAAGAGCATTACATCACCAAATGGGGTTTGGGGATTTTGAGGGGTTTTGGTGCCACCACTGTCCACCCCTGCCCAGGTGCTCCCTCATAAGCCTTGAGCTCAACAAACACAGAAATTCCTTCTTTCCATGACAAACGGACATTCTCCACCTACTTGTCCTCCCTTAAGATCCAAGGACCATTTTTAGCTTGGCAGCAGAAAAATGAAGCAAACATTTCCACTATGAGAATGTCCACTGAAGGCAACAGCATCGTCAACAACTGGGCCATCAACCTGAATTTGTCTTGGCTATGGTGATATTCAACACTCTTGACCTGAATCTCCTTTTCTACATGAACCAGCTCTCACAGAGGGCTTTCAACACGTGTGGTTGGAGCAAGCCCAGCTGCCAAGGAGGCAGGATGTCTAACTCCAAATGTCTGACTCCAAACACGCTGCCCCACATATGCTCCACGGCGTACGCTGCAAAGGAGCAGGGACCAAGACATTCCTTGGTCTGTGAAGGATGGCTTTGCAAAGCTGCTAAGCCTTGTGGGTGGTGAGAAGCTACCCAGATATCCCCTCTGGCAGCTGATGAGAGGGACAAAAAGAACATGGCACCCCTGGATGCAACAGAAGGGGGTGTAAATTGTCACCTCCTTGTTTGTGGACATGCCCTCAGCTCCACAACATTACAGACATTGTGCCATCACTCCCCAGCTCCACTGCACTGGGTTGTGGAGAGGAAGACATGAAGAATGGCAAGTTTAGAAAGCTCGAAGGCCAAATACACAAATTATTTTGGACACCTAACTTTTCTTAAAATCTGTGGGAGTAAGATGCTCAGTTTGCCCTTTGGATCTATGCCCAAAGTTTTCAGGACTCCAGGCAGACAATCCTGAGGTCAGGAAGCAGAAGTACTTGGCGCCAGTCCTGCTTCTCCTTCTCCACATGAGCAGCCCAGCAATCATATGAGGTGCTGCCATATGCTCAACCTGCCTCCCCAAATTCACCATGCCTGAGTGACCAAATGACAGGCTGAGGCCCTTCCCTTGAACCTGCACACAGCTGAAAAACCAAAGCTGAGCTGTTTCCTCAGTCGCAACAATCCTGAGCTGAGACCTGAGTGACAAAGGGGAACACTCCTACACCAGGAGACTCACTGGACAGTGGTCAGATAGAAGTTCTCTTAGGTCTGGGAGGGAGTTTCTGTTCATGAAACCACAGTGCCAAGTGGGAAGGCACTGTAAAAGCTCCCTCTGCCATGAGCCAAGGCTTTAGCTCACCAACAGCCCGTCCTTTCTCTTCCCATTATCTCCAGAGCTCACAGTTCAGGAGACACGTGTCTGTCCTTGGGAGTAAAGCACACTCAAGAACAGAACTGCTGGGTAGTGTGTACAGCACAATAAGCCAAAGGCTGTGTTCAAGTCCAGTGGACACAATGACTCCTATTTTGCCATATAAATGGCTAATTTCATGCCAAACATTTGTTCCATTGGAGAGTCCCTAGCTCATCTTCCCCATTAGTGAAATTTCTAAACTAGTGTTGCACCAAGAGATGTATTTGTTATGCACACAAACACCCCATAAAGGTTTTAACATGGCTTTAAATAGCTGCAAGCAAGGGGAAAGATGCGTGTGCAAGTGAGCTGAGACCATTACACAACAGTCTCAAACCATAAACTCTGCCCCAATGTCTGCCTGAACTGTTAAAGACTCTCCTATGTTTGGTTCTACTGTTTTCCCAATATTGTCAGCAATTCAGATTTTTCCTGCTGTAACAGGGGTCAGTTGGTGGAGCCTTCACCTTGGGCACACTCCTGGTTCAGAACTAACAATCACCACACGGATGGGGTGGGGACAAGCACTGATGAGAGCCATCAGCACAGCCAGCCAGGAAGCAAGCCATGACACTGAAGGGCAGGAGGATGCTCAAAAACATCAGTGTCACTGGCAGGCTTTTCCTTCCCAACAGATTCCATGGCATCATCCTAAAGCCAAGTGCACTGCACTCAACAAGGACTTCAACAGTCAACTACCTCCTAGAGAAGAGGCTCCACCTGCTCATCTGATAGGTAGGACAGTGTCTACTCCCACCAAAAGCAAGAACATGGGTCAACTTTTTTAAGTGTTTTCCCCACTGATGATGAATACAACACAGGTCAGGAAGAGACAGGCTGATCATGGTTTCCCCTTGGACAGCAAGATGGGCACACAACCCAAAGACGCAGTTGCTGGGAGGAGGAGGAGGTCACTTTTCATTCATGAGCAAAACCAGACCCATCTGCAAGACCCCTTTCAACAGGCCAGAAACTCCCACCACAAGCCCTCCTACAGACAGAAGAGATAAAAAAGAGGTTACTTACTATAGGAGTAGCTGCTAACTTCAGATATTGCTGGTGAATGGGAAACCTTGAGCTGATTTTTGACTTTCAACCCCACCTCCATCTTCTTCATTTTGGCAGTCACTTTGTTTTTACCTTCCTTGGCTGTTTTCAGTGACAGGCCCAGGTTCTTGGCCAGGCTCTTCTCCTCCTTGCTTGGCAGAGCCTCATGGGCTGTGAGGTACCTGCTGCCACCTCCACTGGTTTTGAGCTTTCCCCCAGAGCTCTCAGCAAACTTGAAGGGGGATTTGAGCTTGTCTTGTTTGGTGAGAGACAGGGCCTTGTCAAGCTTGCTGGCCAGCTGCTCCTGATCTGATGGCACCTTCTTCTTTTTGAGCTTTAACTGCCAAGGTGAAAGGAAGAGACAAGGTGAACGTGGAGCAGACATCATGGCAGACCTGAGGGATTTTACTAGCCCTCCAAATTGTCTCTTTATTAACTCCAAATTGAGTTAATAAAGTCTCAAGGTGATAATTTTAGACCCCCAGCTGCCATAACCCATCATGGTTCTAGGGAGGAAGAAGAGGAAGATGTCAGGAAAACAGTTCAGTTTTACTCTTACTGAGCATTACAAAATTGCAAGATTAACTTAGAAAACTTGAATGTTCTTCCAAAAGAAATATGTTCATAGAACAACATACTTTGGAGCTCTTTTTTCTCTACACCACCTGGTTTTTAGGGTATGTTTGGGTTGGTTTTACAAGCTTTTCTCTAAATCACAAGGATTAAAAATCTTCTTTACCCAAGAGCGAGCCAAATAAATACGGATTTCCACATAATCAACCAGCTCCAGAGGCTGTGATGCCAAAAGAATCCAAATACCTCTCAGCATGAGCATCAGCACTGCTGCACTACAGCCAGAGCTGTTACATCCTTTTCAGTATTTTCTCGCTTCTTGAAAAAAGCAAATATATTTTACATGTGCTACAGCTAGATAACAGCAGCTCTAACTCAGTACTTTGCCTGCATGCATTTTGGATTTCATCACCAGCTTAAAGCTCCAGTAAATATCTCATTGCCTCAACAGGAGCAGAAAACCCTGCATTTGAAATAGCAAGGCTGTGCTTCCATTCCTCCCTTGCTTCAGGAGGTCCATTCCCCTGTGCTCTCTCAATAGGCAAAGGGGTAAAACAAGCCCTGCTCTGGACTCAGAGCCAGTGCAGCACTGAATGCTCTGGCTGGCTCCAAGGCAGTGGACTCTGCTGCCTTCCAAGGAGGTTCAACCTCTGTAAGCCAACATTAGCCCCTTCACTGCACACAATCTTCTCTTGAGGAGCACCTAAACCCATGTGAACTAAAAGCAGACACTGAAAGATCAGGAGTCCAAGCCAACACCAGCAAAGCAGGAAAGAGATGGGCTTTTGGCCCATGGCTCCATGTTCCCCACGAGGGCACTGACCTCATTTGAGAAGCTGGGGGCTGCATCGTGCTCTTCCCAGCTTGGGTTCTTCCCTTTCATCTTGCCACTGCTGCTCTCCACATCCTCGTCCTCCTCTGGGAGGGCCCCTTTGTGCCTCTTCTTCATGCCCTCACCAGTCTCAGAGTCTTCAGAGAGCAACAAGGACTTGCTCAGTCTGCAAGCCAAGCACAGGATGGGTCAAGGTGGGGGGGCTTTCCTCCCTGTGACCCCCACCAAGCTCAAAAGTGAGGTTAAATTCCTCCCAAGACAGTGGGGATCCTCAGCAGGAGCCAAGTCTACTGTGAAGTGACAGCAGTTTAGACAAGGTTTTCCACCAAACTGGAGAGCCAAGGAGCCCTTTGTGCACGCTCTTGGCCACCAGGACAGGTGAGGGTGCCTGAAATCAGAGACCTGCAAGGTGGTCTCTACAAGGATGTGCTAGGTGTTTTGATAACAGCCACCAAAAAGTGCCTGATTTGGTACAGAGCAGCAACAGGAAGGACTGACAGCTGAGGTGGCCCTTGAGGTCTTTTCCCACATCTACTTCCATGGATTCTGTAGGTGCAGAGAGAGACTCCTGAAGCCCAGGGAGGTGCCTCACTGCCCAGACACTTTGGTTTCTTTGGTATGAGCAGGAGGTGGCAAGGAAATGCCACATGGGGTGACAAGGAGGGACAAAGGCACTGCAAGGATGGGCTCACTCCAGACTCCAAGTTGGGCCCTTTGTGAAAGGCATTTGTGATCTACATCATTGGATTTGCTTTGGGATTTGGGGGGAAAGGAGAGGGTAAATAAATAAGAAAATAAAATAAAAAATAAAGTAGGTGAGACTATAAGCACATCTTTCCCGGCTCCCCAGCCATCTCCAGTAACTATGTGATGGATGATCACTCAACACCTCAAGATTCTGACCAAGCTTCCATTTCAAGCTCTCATATGCTGCCTCCTTCACCCTAAGCCTGATGGTCAGACCACAAAGCCACTGACACGGGGCAGCCTCCTCAGCTTCCAAGCATTTCCCCTCCCTCTATCCTCTCTGCTGACCTGCACAGTGCTAAACCAACACCTCAGGCTCAGGACACTGGCTGAGGGTGCACCTCCATCTCCCAGAGCAGCATTCCTGTGATCCAGGGACATGCATACACAGCACTGTCACACACCCACACATGCACAGCTCCAGCTGCCTCTGGGTGCCTCCAGCCTGGCCAGCCACCCTAAACACAAAGAGCAAAACACGGAGCCACCAAGAGGACAGATTTTCAGAAGCGTTGGTCAGTGGGAGCTGGGCACCTGACTCTGATTTGCAGTCTTGAAAAGGACATTTGCAGAAATATGGAGCACACAGGGAGGCAGCTTGGAAATGCCTTCCCATAGGAGAGGCCATCTAAGGTAGGGTACGTGGCCAACAATGGTGAGATCCAAACAAGAACAGCTGGACTTGCAAAAGGGAAAAAAGCAAGAGTAGAGGATAATCCAGATGCTTGAAAGAGAGATGTCAGGCAAACCAACTCCCACTGATTCAGGGAACAGAGAGGAAGACAGAAGAAACACGGCAGAAAGGTCCTACAAAGTAGATAACGTGGAATAGCCCTGTCCTTCCCAGTTTTGACATCAACATCCCCACAACTGCCTCTACAGCACCTGACTGCACCATCTGCTCTCCTGAAAGCACACGAGGACACACTGCCCAACTCCAAAACCTCACCTACAGCTCCCTGCCAGCCATCTCACCTCACAGCTGCTCAACTGCACCTGTCCTACCTGCACCCAACAGCAGCCAGGTGCTCTGCCTGCGGGGAGGGAGGACACTGGCACTGCATTCCCACTGTAAGGACACACTCACGTTAGCCAGCCTGCCAGCACAGCGAGCCCCTGCTGCATCCGAGATGCTCTCCCCAAGTCAGACCCTGGCACAGTGACCCTGCCATGTTCCCGTCTTCCCCAAATTCCAGCCTTACTTTCCACTCTTGCTGTCACTCTTCCCTCTCTCCTTAATGGGTGACAGAGCGCTTGATCCAAGTTTCCTCTTCCTGGGCCTTCCAGGGCCTCTTCTCGCCAAGCTTCTACTTTTCTCGTCATGCTTTTCCCTTTAAAAAAACCATACGCTTCACTGTTAACCAAGGCAACAAAAAAAAAACCAAAAACAAAAAAAAAAAAAAAAAAAGGGCAAAGGAAAAAAAAAAGCAAAAGCAAATTCTGCAACCGAAAAGCAAAACAAACAGGGAAAAAAATAAAGAAAATAAATCCAAAAAAGAAGAAAAAGGGAAAATAATTGAAAGAAAGCAAGCAAGAACGGGAGCCAACCCAGAACCTTCGCCTGCCACCAAACTGCTAAACTGAGCTGCTGAAGCCAAGGTTGTCTCTAACACAGTCTCCCAGCTGCAGTCACCAGTTACCAGGTTGTCGTGTCACATAGCCTAGGAGTGTGCTGTGCAAAGCTCTGCTGGGATGTACCAGGAGGACAGGAGAGAGAGGAGAGGAGGCAGGGAGGGATGGAGGGCAGTTTTCTCTCCTGGGCCAAGAGGCAGTGCCCAGCTGGAAAAAACCAAGACTTGGGTGAGCAGCCTGTGACTTACTCGGAGTCCCTGCGGCGCTGCAGCTTCACCAGCTCCCGCTGCTTCTCCTTGTAGCGCCGCTGCAGCTCGGCCAGCCTCATCCTGTAGTCCAGCTCCATGGCATCCATGTTCTCAATGGCTGATTTGATGGAGTACATCTGGGGTGGGGAGGCAACAGAGTGTCAGGACAGGCGCGGGGGGGGGGGGGCAGACTGGGTGCCCTGGCAATGGCCAAGGTGTGCAGCCTGGCAGAAAGCCCTTTGTGCTGAGAGAGGAGCAGAGACACCAGCACAGCCAGGAAAACCACCAAAGCAAAGATGTTCTGTGGCTTATGCACAGGATGGCAGCAGCTCAGAGGGACTGCAAGCCTGGAAGAGAAGCTGCAGAATAAGATGCTCTTTTACCTTGTTTAAAAAGACAGATCACAATACATCCTATCTTGGAACACTTACTTGCTCTGTACAAAATAACTTATCAGCCTCTTCCATGGGGAAGGGTCAGCAAATTAAAAATAAACAAGGAAAAACCCTCCTGACACTATTTTTATTTATCCTCTGGCCAAAACAGTAACACACAGGTTCCTCTGGTTTCACATTAAAACACCACTTCCAGGGCTGAACCTTGACTAACAAACAAGGGAAGAACCTAAACTGCAGCCCACTGAGTGCTGTGCAGCCAGGAATGTGACATGAGGGAACAGCCAGCTCGTTCTGCTGAATGCAGAGGGGCATCAGAGCCAGCATGAGCCCCCAGACTGGGGCTGGGACAGTGAGCTGTGTGAGTGGGTGCACTGGGGCTTTCCAGGCTCAGCCACACTAAGAGCTACTTACTGGCTCATCTTTCTTCTGCATCCAGCTGTACTTTTTGTTGGGATTCAGCTCTCGAGGCAGCCGGATGGTTTTCAGACTTTCCATAAAGGGGGTGGAAAGCACTTCCATGAGCATGTGGGTGCTGGCAGCCAGCAAACTCTCCAGCGTTGGCCGGACAGGGAAACTCTCTGGACCTGCTGAGAAGGGCAGAAAAAAAAGCTACAGAAGATCACATTCCAAGACTGCTTCTCCAACAGGCACAAGGAGGGGCTGATGGTCCTTTCTTGACTATGGCTGCTCAAGGAGCCCCCCAGCCACCCTTGGCCCCCACTTGAGGTCTCCTGTTGTACTCAGCCATGGTGTAACTGGCAGTTCCCATCACTTCTCACCTCAGGAAGTTACTGGAAGGTGAGATTCTTTTCAGGACCTGCCAAGCTCTTGGAAAGCATCATCTGGAGCTACTGGGGCCTCTGGTGCCAAACCCCAACAGACTGTGGACTCAGTGCCTGCCAGAAGGGTGTTACCCTGGCAGCTCTCAGCAACTGGGGCTCCGTTTCCGCTACGCATACCACAAACTGTCTAGACATGGCGAGGGCCTTTGGAAGGGAGAGCAGTACAAAAGCCACACGTAGCTCAGCCTGCTGCAACAAAAACTCTGTTCCAGCCCCATCTGAAGTACCAGCCACTCCTGCAACTCAGAGCAATGCTCTCCTTGCTGCCTTGTTGTGAGAGATCCCACCTGTGACTCCACTCCTTTGCCCACAAGGATAGCACAGGGACCATAAGCTGGGAGACCCAGCATGGTCCAGAGTTGACCAGACTCCCCACTCACAACTTACTTTGCATTTCTTGCTTCCGTTTTTCCAGCTCCATCTCTGCAATTTCACTCAGCAAAGTGATCCCTTGCAAGAAGGAGTGCTCCAGGCTCTGGTCAGTTATCACCTCCACCTTCATCTGGGGTGGAGTGACACTGGTGGTAGTCAACAAGGAACAAGCCTGAGGCATTTCTGTAGCAGCCACCAAAGCATTCATCCCAGCCAGTGGGTCACCCGGCTTGATGTCCAGATCTGGGATTTGGCAAGTGATTGCCTCTTCTGTGTAGGACGGGATCTCTGGCCCCTGCTCCCCCTCCTCAGGAGGCAGGCTGGGAAACTCCCTCGCCCGGGGCACATCAGCACTCTGCAGATCCATGGCCACAGAGGCCTCCTCCCGCTGGGGCGTCAAGTCCATCTCCGGGGGCTCGCTCTCCGCATGCACGAGCAAACCATCATAGTCCATGTGCATGGAGCAGGTTTCTGCTCCACTCCCGCTCTCTGCCTCAGCCTCTGCTTCTGCAGGACAGGCCACAACCTGGTAAGGAGGTGGGCAGCTCTGAAGGTCTTCCTGGTCCTGCTCCATAGCACCCAGGGCTTCGCCCTGGTGCAACAGGAGATTGCAATTGTCCACGTTCTGCACGGGGACGGCCGCAGAGGTGCTGATGTTCAGAGTCCCCATGTCCTGCTCACAGATGCTTTCTTGGCTTTCCTCCATCTGCACCTCTGATTTCACCCTCTCTTCCAAGGATTCCTCTTCTGCTGCTGCTTGGATGGGCTCTAGGATTTTGGACGGAGACAGACGGATGGGTTTGACCTCTGAGGAGAGGTCCATGTGCTCAGAGCCCTCAGCAGGCAGCGGGACGTCAGGAGCCAGGCCATCCGCATCAGATGCTGCGGGGGGCTGGAGGAGGTAGGGATAGTGTCTTCCAAAGGAGGGAGGCAGGGACTGGAATGGGTATCCAGGGGGGATCTCTGCAAGATATCAGAAGGGACAGACTGTGTAATGGCTGGGTCTCCAAAGCACCTTCTCTCTCACTAAGGCATGGAGCTGGTTCCCTTTGCTTCCATCATCTCTGGTCTCTTCCTGTTCTCAAGCAATAGCTGCTTTGGGCACCTCTCTCCTGACCAAGCTGCCACAGACAGCACCCCAGAGGTCCCTTTTGCACCTTTCCAGCACTTTCATGCAACTGGAGAGAGATCTGCCTCCTGCAACCTCTCCCACTGGGACTCCAGCCCTGGAAGAACCAACCCAGGCTCAGCCCAAAGGAAGAAGAGAGCCTACAGCCCCACGCACCCAGGCATCAATCTCAGCCCATCACACCAGCCCTGCTCCTTCCCCCTCCCCTGCCTTTTAGAGGAGCTATGTGGCTTTCCCTAGGGGAAGGGACAGAAGCAGGAAAGAGCCGAGGAGAAAAAGGGAGGCAGGCACAAACACAACGGGACTCTGCCAAAGCAGGGCTCTCTTACCTGGGAACAAGGCCTGATATGGACCAGCAGCCTCTTTTTCCAGCTCCAGGTCTTTCTTCTCCACGGTCTCGGGCGCCTCTTCCTTTGGAGGGATGGCAGGGGCAGGGGGTGGAGAGGCAGGGGGTGGGCTGGAAGGATGGGAGCTGGGGGTGGCGGGGTAGGAGTAGGCTGGCTGCGAAGGTGGCTCCTCCATCTTTTGGATCACCTCAGCTTTGAGCACAGACACGGGTGAGGCCCTGGGAGAGAGGGGAGGTGGACTCACAGCCTTGCTGTAGGACGTGGAGGCACTGGGAGACAGCACAGGTGGTTTTCGGTGCACCAGTCCCGGGGCAGAGGAGGAAAGGCCTGATTTGGCACTGTCCAGGCTCCGTTTTGTCACCTTCTCTTCCATATCCACACGCTGCTCGTTTGCCTTCAACCTCTCCTGTTACATGAACAGAGCCAAACTCAGCACAACATCTGGAAAGTGGCACTGACCAACCACCAAGCAAGACCAAAACAAGGTCTTATCAAATATGCAGTGGAATAAAACACATTCCCCCGTGCAAGACCAATCTGACAGAGGGTGACACTGATTTACAAAAGCATCATTACAAATTCCCAGCTCCAGGAATCATGAGAAAGATGTCTCAGTTTTCATCTGCATCCAAAACAAACCACTTCTATTTCCAAGCCTCCAGCCCACATGTAAAATGAAGCCTGAAAACCAGAGGACCACTATAAAAATGAATGGGTGTAAAACACCCAAATGAAAGCTCATGACTTCCAAAACCTTTTCATGAATGGGAGCTCTCTCCAGGAGTCAGTGTGAGTGCTGCAAGTCCTGCAGCTGCTTCTCTGAGCTGCTCAGGAGGTTTGTTTGGAGGTGACCAGGGATGAAAGCACTCAACTACACACAGACATCCCATGGGAAGGAATCTAGATCCCACTGCTGCTGCTGGGGAGCTCTTCTGACAGCACTGCTCAAAGGCTCTACACCAAACCCCACCAAAACCCACTCTAACTGCAGGATACACCAAATGCTTCACATCCCAGAGACCAGGGCAGAATCACTCAATGCATCCATACCCTTGAGACACACTTGCCACACAGCATTTTCTCCCCAGACACTCCAACTTCATGGAGTGAAGGTTTGGTTGGTTGGTCAGGCTGGTTTCATGGCCAAACAAGAAGCTCTTGAAAACATACCACGAGCTGGGCACTCCTCTGCAGCTCCATGGCGTGGGCTGCTTGCTGCTGCAGGATGTACAGCTCGTGCTGCCTCAGCAGCTGCTGATGGGAGAGCAGCTGGAGCTGGTGAGCGTGCTGCAGGGAGCTCCTGGTTGGGGGGTACATAGCAGGCCACAGGGGGGGTGCCCGGTCCATCAGCTCTGCTGTGGAATGAGCAGAGATGCAGTCAGGGAGGCAGCAGGGCAAGGATGGATGAAGGATTCAGGATCGCTCAGGGCAATGGTCTCTACAGTCCCAGAGTGTAGGGGATGCCAAACATTGGGCTTTGCAGAAATACAACCAGAAAAGAGGGGAAAGCACTCTGTTTTCCCCTAATCCCACCACCCCTGTGCCCTAGGGCCACTGGACTTGCTTTGCTCTCCAGCCCTTGGTTTGATTTCCATGCCTGAGCCTATGAATAGATCTTCCTAACCAAGGACTCAAACTCTGCAAAGACCTGCAGGGGATGAAGAGCCACTGCTTAAGATTACATGTTTGCATCTCCAAAGCACACCTAACGAGAGGCCCACTCACACCTCCCCAACAGCTGTGGCTGCTGGTCCCCACAAGTAGGTATGCTCCTCTCTGGCCCTCTCCAAAGTCTGTTTTCCCCACAGCTGTCAGAGACTGGCCCTCAGGTACAAGCTGACATCCTTACCAAAGTGTGGCAAGTGCTCGCTGGGGATCACAACAAGCTGCCCTGACTGTGGATCTCTGGCAAACTGGTAGGCAGAGGGGAGAGCTCCCCCCATGGCAGGGGGGAAGCCTGGAGTCATGCCCTGGTGCAGGGAAGGGTGACCAAGTCCTGGAAGAAAAAACACAGAGGTCACAACTCAAGAGATGCAGACAGCTCTGTCACAGGCATCTTTTATGAAAAATCCTTTCCTTAGGATTTTTCCTCCTGAGAAGCTGAGAGGCCTCAGGAACAAAATGTAAACAATGGTTATCTGCTGCTGTGGAATGCAACAGGTGCATCTGGGATTGGTCTCATGTAGTTGTTTCTAATTAATGGCCAATCACAGTGAGCTGGCTCGGACAGAGAGTCCAAGACAGAAGCCTTTGTTATCATTCCTTCTTTTTCTCTTCTTAGCTAGCCTTCTGATGAAATCCTTTCTTCTATTCTTTTAGTATAGTTTTAATGTAATATATATCATAAAATAATAAATCAAGCCTTCTCAAACATGGAATCAGATCCTTGTCTCTTCCCTCTTCCTGGGACCCCTGTGAACAGGGTCACACAGTTCCTACCCACACAAGAAGCCATCTACTGCTCCAAAACGCCTCCATCCCTTTTCCCTGAGCTCATCAAACATCCTCACTGGGCTGCAGCAACACTTTTCCCTGGGTTTCATTGGTGTGAACACGCTCTGGACACTGCTCCCTCCCAGGGCACTCACCATAGGGATGGCCAGCCAGCCACATGGAGGGGCTCCCTGTCCTGGGGAGCCAGGGGTGGGCTGCCAGGTGCGAGGTGGGGTCTGCAGACCAGCGCCCGGAGCCCGCCAGGGCTGGGCCCCCCGTCACCATCAGGTTGGAGTTCAGACCGTTGGTGGCACAGCTGGAGGGGTGTATTCGGGCAAAATCTGCCAGCTCCTTGCTTTCTCTGGGGATGGAGGAGGCAAGAGAGAGACAGTGAGAGAGGGTCCAAGTGATGAACGAACCCAGGAGCATGGACCAGCCTGCAGAACCAGTGTTTGCAAACCAGGGTCAGTCACTCAAGGAGAGCAGTGATGGAGGTGCCATGTCTAGAATAAAACACTCCATCTCTCCAGCCCTTTGGAGCAGGCATGGATTTGCAGCTGTCTGTTAGGACTGCTCTGCTGAGACTCAGGATCTGCCTATAGCTCCATGTACCCCACTCAGCATCGCTCTCCACACCAGCAAGTTTGGTACCTACACCAGGATGGATGCAACCCTGTCTCCTGTCTGGACTGGTTGTCCCAGAGCTCAGCTTGTGACACTATGGCAAAAGATCTCACCTCCTTCCAAGGCTCACCTGAGCAGCTTCTCCTGGTCCCGCTCCAAGCGCCCTGCCAGGAGGTGGCTGTCCCGGTGGCGGCTCCTCTCATCCCCACAGTCATCTTCAGAGCGCCCATGCCCTAAGAGACAACCCAGCACCATCAGACAGGAGAAATGGCCTGGAGAAAGCTTGCCCCTTACCCCTCTCCTCTGGGCACAGAGCAGAGTACCTGAGAGCCACTACACCCAAACACCAGTGTCCCCAAGGATGCTCCAGGTCAAATCCTGAAAGACCAAGCAAGGCTCTCTGTGTGACCAAGATATTCTCACTAAAGCAATATTTTCCTGGTAGCACCCAAGTGCCTATGTTTTGAGGTTCATGTCTCCAAGACATCAAGGAACTACTTGCCACACCACGTTGGTCTCCCAGGATAGTACAGCCAGCCTGGGAGCAACAGGACCAAATGGACCACTGTGCTGAAGGACAGTGGCAGACTTCCCATCCCAGCAAAAGCTGAGATGCAGCTAAATACTGCATCAAACCACACAGTCCTGCTTAGCACATCTCAGAGAGGGGAAGGATTTTATCTCTGCACTTTCCAAAGCACCTTCTGATCTTGTAAATTAGTCTGGGAGCCCTGAGTATGCTCTGAATCCCTGTCCCACTGCAACAGGCAGAACCAACAATACAGACCCTCACAAAACCAGCGTGCTCCACTCCACAGTTCAACTATTAGCAGGAATCTGCATCCCCCTCGAGACATGCAACAAGAAAGGGTCTGAGAGGCAGGGACACATATGGCAGATGAGGGCAGGAATCCAAAAAGGGGGGCTGGATGTTTGGCTGGAGAAACCACTTGTCCACAATCAACACAGCTCTGGCAAATACAGCCTGCATGTATTTGCAGGCAGAAGCATGTATTCTGCATGGCAGAAGCTGCATCTGCGAGAGGTTAGGAGGCACCTTCACAGGAGCGAGCAGCAGAGCCTCGCTTGGCTCTGCCAGCACCAGGTATCGGGGCCACCCTTCCCTTTATCCAAGATCTTCACTCCAGCTGTCTGATTTTAGGCTTGCCTTTCCCTAGTTTTTTCCTTAGCTTCTTTCTTGCGTGCTCATTTTTCACACAGTTCCCTGTTGCCCCTCTCTGCGCCATGCTTTGGTGATACAATCCTTTCCTAAATCCCAGCTGTGCTTGCAGAGAGCACTCAGCCTCACAGGACTGCACCCCAGCAGCCCTTCCCAGGGTCCTCACTCTCCTGTCTGGATATGGTTTGGCACATGGGAAAACATCTCAGAACATCAAGTCTATTCTGCTGACAGGCAGTCTTTTCAAGGAGAGCTCTAGTGTGTATTTCCACAAACCTGGACAGCCCATGGGTTTTTTGCTGTCAAGTCTACAATTCCCTCAGCTTTTACTGTCAGAAGGAATCCAGGAAAAAGACAACATCTCTCCCAGCTCCTTTCCCCGAGGCTCCTTCCACGGGCTCCAGGCAGAAAACAAAGATGCTTTAAAACCTGGCACACAGCTCTCCCTCCCAAAGGACTTTCCAGGGTCACCACATCTCCCTCACAGCCTGCCAGGACACCACGTGCAGCCCAGCCAACCCCAACCAGCCCCTCCTTGACTCACTGAATGATGCCCCACACAGCCTCTGTTGCTCACTTTTACTCCCCAACCTCCACAGCACGGGGGCTCACCAATCCCTCTGGAGCCCAAACATCTTCCACTGCCTTTCCTCCAGCATTCCCTTTCCACACCCTGTCCCAGGTTTTTCCCCTTTGGAGCCTCTTTTCCTATTTCTTTCCCCTAATCAATGCCCAGCTGCCTCTTTGGTGTCAGCAATATGGAGCAATTCCTTGGAGAGCTCACAGCCTCCCTTCCTTCCTTGGCAGAAGGTGAGTAGACTCCCTCCCCCAGCCTTTCATTAGAAACGCGTTATTTTGTTATTTTATCATCGCTCCTCCCTCTCCCATCTACACTCCTTGTGCTCCATTATTTCTAGACAAGTTTATCATCTTTTTTCCACCCCCCTCCCCTCCAAACACAAACACTGAAGGACCTTTAATTCCCGCCCATCCTCCATCCCACCAACAGGACAGTCCCTTTTCTGGACAGAACGATGATTGTCCAGACAGTGAATGATCATTCTGTCTATATATATGAACATGACGCACGGACTGCATAGAAAAATTCAATCAGTTATGCATGGAGGAAAGGCTTAGGTCCGTTCCCTTGACAACCAATGCCCAGTACTAAATACTTGCATTTTACTTGCCAAATACTACAGATTAGCCAACTAAAGCCTGCTTTCTCCTTCTTAAAAGGTCTAAACATTCAAGCACCGTCCACTCAGCGCAAGCAAGCTAATGTTATTAGACGAATATCTCCTGGCACACAAAGGGGGGGCAGCATTTGGGGGGCGAGAGGAGGAGAAAAGCAGTCTTGTTTTCTGTCTGAAAGCCAAGTGCATCACTTAGCAACGAGCCCAGAGGCCTGCCAGAATTCAACCCTTGTTTGCAGCCTTTTAGTTCGGCTCAGTAAATTACATTTAACGCAAGCTGGGAGCGTCTGGGACGATTGAACGGCTGAACAAACAGCTCCCTGTGCTGCCCACGAGCTCCTCGGCCAGCTCCCGGCTGTGGGGAGGGCTCTGGGAGGCGATGGGAATGGGGAGAGGGGCTGCTGCCCCTGAGGGAAACTGCTTCTTGCCACTGAAGTTTGGGAGAGGGGGGCAAAGGCAGAAAAATGGGGAAGGCGAGGGCTAAAACTGGAAAGGCAAGCATTGCTCGCCAGCCGCTGGCTTTGGCATCGCTCCTTGGCACACCAGAGCCCCGTGCCAGGCAGCCCCCGGGTGTTATCTTGCTATACAAGTCAAGCAGAGAACCAAAATCTCTCTGGTGCCATCTCCCTCCTGCCAGCACCATGGCTTAAATCAAAATCACGAGATTACAACACCAGCACAAAGGTGGTTTGAGAGGTTTCTCTGTCACTCCCTTTGCTAATGGACCAAAGGGAGCAGGATTGTCCTCAAAGGGGATGGAAGTGGGGACAGGGGAATGACTGCTTCTTGCATATGGGGTTTTGCTTCCCACTGTGGTTTGCAACATGTCCTTGGCTAGCAAGGGAGGGAAACACAGCTGAAGATGTCAAACTCAGTTCATGGCACCCAGCCTGCACTGGGTGGCTCCTCTTCCCAGGGAACAGATCCGCCAGGGAAGCCCTGAGACAAGCCCTAGGGAACCTACCTTTGATGCTGCTGAGAGACAGCGAGCGGTCCCGGTCTGCCAAGCTGGGCCCCAGTTTGCTGCTGCTGCTGCTGCTGCTGCTGCTGTTGTCCTTCTGCCGGGCCACAGCCACAGCAATGCCCACAGGCAAGTGCCTCACCTCCACCTCGCCCTGGGAGCCGATGCTCTCCCGGCCGAAGGATTTGGCACTCTCAGGTCTCTCAGGGTCCCTCTTTAGCTGCTTCGCAGGCTGCTGCAGCAGCAGCTGCTGCACCTTGGAGGCTCCCAGCTGTGCAGAGTCCAACTTCACGTTGCCCAAGCCCCCGAAGGGGCTCTTCTTGCCGCAGCTCTGCCGGGACGCCGTCTCCTTGGCAAAGCTGCCGCTGTACTTGATGAGGCTCTGCATGGCCGAGCCCTCGCCGTGCGAGGCAGGGTGCAGCACGTCTGCGGCGCCCCGCGAGCCCACCACCGAGGAGCGCGGCAAACCGCTGGGGTCAAGGTAGACCTTCTTGGCTTCCTCCTCCACCCGGCTGACGTGGTTGTGCTGCGCGGCCAGCACCGCCATCTGCGTGGTGGCAAAGTTGCCCATCTCAAAGGGCTTCCACTTCTGCTCGGGCGGTTTCAGCTGACCGTGGTCCAGGTGCTGCCGGGAAGAGTCCAAAGTGCCATAGACCTTTGCTGCTTCTTTGGAGCTGGATCGCTGGAAGCGGTCCCGCTCGCAGGGGCGATGCTCTGCCTCCGGACTTGGCTTCAGCAAATCCTTGGAGGCCAGGAACTCCCTGCTCTCCGGAGAGCCCAGCCCCGGCCGGTTGAGGAAGGGCTCTGAAGTGACCTGTCTCTTCAGTGCCATGGAGTTCGTCCTGATCACCGAACCCTTCTCTCTCAGAACCTCCATCCTTTTGGCATCACTGTGACAAGAAAAGTCCTGGGACAAGAGTGTGCGGGAGGCATCTGCAAGGCACCGCTCCGTGGGCGACTGCAGCACCCCCACCTTGCCAAGGTCCTTGTCCTTCCCCTTGTTGTCACGGGCCTGGGAGGCGATTTGGATGGGCCCGCTCCTCTCGTCGTAGGCTTCGACCGAAGGCACAAAGGTGGGGGCGATTACTTTGTGCTCCCTCCCCAGCTCCTTGGCCGGTGGGAAGATGGTGTACATGCTGGAATGGACGGGCTGCGGAGGGAATGTTGTGGCTGGCGTCATCTTCCCCGTCTGCGAGGGGTGTGGGGATGGACAGCTACAGGAGATGTGCAAAGCGCCCACGGAGGGCAGGAGGGGCTCCCCCCGCTTCAGCCGCTCCGCGTGGGCGTGCGCAGAAGGCCTCATGTTCTCATCGTGCCGAGCGGGATCCTTGGCACAGCGGTCCTGCTCGGCACCCAGGACCTTCAGCATGGGGTCCCCGCCGCCGTTGCAGTTGCTGAGGGAAGAGCTCTGCAGCGGGTTCTTGGACTTGGGTTCCCCGCTGCCTGCGCCCCGATTTGGCATGTGCTCAGCCAGGAACGGCGAGAGACGCTCGCCGACCTTCGCTGCCTTCTCCACCACGCTCACTTTCCGGTCGCTGTCGGGCTTGGTGTCCTGTGTGAGGTCGACCACACTGCGGGGTCGGGGCTCCTCCTTGGGTTTGCTCTCCTTCTTGGCAAAGGGCAGGGGCAGATCACTCCGGCATGCCCGCTCCTTCCCACTGGGGTCTTTCAGGCCTTCTTTCGAGCTCTTGTGCAGCTGCCCAAGGTCCTTTTCCCGGAGCAAAGTGCTCGACGTGTGGCTGCCCACGGTCCTTGAGAGGGGAGGCTGCGGGTGCAAAGCGGACTGGCCTGCATGGCTGGACAGGTAGAATCCATCTGCAGAGTAAAAGCAACCAAAATTATCACAGGCTTCCAACCCCTTCAGTCCTACACAGAGACAGGCAAGAGGTGGCAAACCAGGAAAGAATGGATTTCACAGATATCTTAAACAAAAATGCCTATGGCAAAGGGGACCAAGCAGGTTCCTCCATGTGAGATGTTAAGACAGCCCTGTCTTATGCATACTGGGGCTTCAAGGAGGGACCTGGCCAGCTTTCCTACAGGACAGCCACATCCAAAACCTTGGTACCAAACTTGGTACCACCTTGGCCCAGGAAACATCCCAGGCTGACCATCTGAGGTGGTTCCTGCTCTTCACTCCCAACACTCCAGCATCCAGCAGCTCCAGCAGCCAAAGAAGCCCAAAGGACAGGGGGGTGACCAATGGGAAGGGCACACAGGGTCCCAGACTCACCTTTCTGTGACTCAAAGAGGCTGTGCTGTCCCAGCTGGGCCAGGAGCGGACTGCCGGCACTGGGAGGTTCGAGGTGGCTCAGGGGAATGTACGATGGGTAGAGACCGTTAGGCAGATGGGAAAAGCCTGCAGGAAACGGGAAACAGAAGAGAGAAACATGTTTTATCCCAAGCAGCACGCTGCCTTGGAACGAGCCCCGCAGGAGCACAGACTGTTGCGGCTGTCGGTCCCTCGCACGCCAGGAGCGGCGGTGGCGGCGGGGACACAGGCGGTGACACACAGCACACACAGCCCAGGGCAGGGACCCCAGCTTGGGGACCCCCCTTCAGGTACTGACCCCCCACTACAGGTCCCGCAGCTCAACCTGGGGCTCCAACTCTGCAGCAAATAGAGCACGCTGCTTCCTGAGCACAGCCTGACACCTGAGGGCTCCGTGACCAAACCACCTGGCTGATAAGATGTTTTATCACAAGTACAGAGACCTGTGGGTGAGGGCACTCCCCAGCATGCTTCCAGAGCCATGATAAGACCTTCTTGCCAGCACGGCTTTGCCAACACAGCTCATTCCCGCTGCAGGTGCCCAGTACTGGGTACAGGCTTTGGGAAAACATGAGAGCATCCTCCAGAGCAGCTCACAAAATGCACAGTTTCACATATCCAAACTCAGCATCTTATCCCAGAGGAAGGCAAAACAGAGAAAGTGTGACAACCATCCAGGAGCTGATATGAAAGCAGCATATCCTCATGATGCTGCTGCCAGTGGTCTGGATGTCCTGGACACTGGGTCCCCAGCAACACCCTCATGCAAATCGTCCTTATCAGCATTTCCTCAGTGAATACAATCACCATAATAGTGGTAATAACACACACTATTGGCTACAGGCAGCAATTCCTCTCCAACACTGCCACCAAACGACACCCGCGCAACACTACAAATCCAACCCTCCACCAGAATCAGCATCCCAGTCCAAGCCATAATTTAAAAACTGATTTAAAGCCAACAGGACTATCTGAAGGAGCCAGTCAAGCCCTCTGCAACCCTCATCCCCTCCCCTCACCCTGCATTAGCAACCAACTTCCCCCAAATTCCACGATCCCACTGAAAGCAGCCAGACAACAAGTTTGTCAAGAGTCCAGCATCCAACTGCCTCAAAACAACATCACACCAAAACCCAAGGGGAGACGGAGAAGTTCAGTCCCCGAAGCTGCACGTGGAGCACCATCTGCGAGAGCTAGTCAATATTTCACATTATTTAGACAGCCAGGATCTCTTTGGCGTACATGTTTGCATGCCGGCATATGTGCCTCACCGCCGTGGTGCTCCGCGCAGCTCCTGGCCCGCATCCATCACCCGACAGATCCCAGCGGCGTCACCCAACACGCCAACCCTGCAGCAGCAGGACCAGGGGAGCTGCTGTGGCCCTGCTCTTCGACACAGAGCTTGTTTTCCCAGCAGGTAAAACCTGCTGTTTAACCCTGAGCACAGCGCTGCAAAGGCACTAAGTGTGCGCGCAACATTTTGGCCTCTCCTTGGTAACCCCAAACTCTCCACACTGAAGCATTTCCAAACACTTTTTCTTATTCCAGAGCTGGAGAGAGGTGGGTAGAACCCAGCTTAGCTTAGCTGTGAGCAGCTCAATTCCACGCCATATATGCCTCAGCCGTGTCACTGTCACCACTCCGGCAGGACTGGGCTGGCAATGAGCCAGCATCTGGAGCAGGAGTGACACATTTCCAAGGGAACACCAGTCCCATCTGGCAGAGCACATGGCTGCAGCATGGCAAAGCCCCTGGAGCACCCCATGCCATAGCAGCCTGGAGGCTCTGGCCACAGACATCCCCACGTGAGCTCCTTCTCCCAGCCAGGCATCAATCCCAGCTGCAGCTGCTCCAGCAGGAGGAAACACCAGCACAGGGAACACGGTGAGACACATCCCGTGCTGCAGACTCCACTGTGCACAGATGCCCATGGCATGTCCCCACTTGCATGTGGTGCAAGGACATGAAGCCACCTGCAGGGCTCCAGGGAAGGGACATACTCCAGCACTGCCATCAGGAACAGGGACACCTGCACAGAGCTTAAGTTACTGATACCCAAAGAGGCATTTTGGTACCAGTTACATCCCTGGTCCTATGAGGGCATCTCCCTGCTTTCAGCATCATATCCTGTCCAGGCTCAGTCCCAGCCCCAAACGTTCTGGGGCTTCCTCCCCAGTCAGCATCATCACATCCTGCAACAGTGACCCAGCCTCAGCTCGGGGCTGCAGGAGGAGGAGAAGGAATGCAAAGTGTCCAAGATGGGAACACTTGGTTTAGACGGACAGGTTGGGAAGCTAGCAGGGCAGTGCCACCATGCCAGCTGGGAAACAGCAGCAGAACTGAGCTGATGCCACCAGCCAACCACCAAAGCCACCTCACACCTGGCAGCTCTTCCCAGTAACACCCAGAAGCCCACAGCTGCTGTTCCTTGGAGAGGCATAAGCCCAGCACAGGAGCTCAAAGCACATTCCAAAGCTCTGCAGGTTGACAAACTGAGGCACAGGCAGGTGCAATGACTTGGTGCCCCGTGCAGCTGACCAGCAACAAAACCAAAGAACTGCTGGAACTCCAGCCTCGGGTCTACCAGTGACACTGTTTTTCCCCTTGCAAAGTGCCTGAAGAAGCTGCACAGGCTGTATTTACCTGGCTTCTTCCCTGCCAGGAATCAGAGCTGGAGTAGGGAGGAGGAATCCGAACCACAGCTTTCCTGGGGATGAACCCAATGCAAATCCAGCCTTGAGGCACTGCCAGAACATCCCTTCCTCCGTAGAGCCCTCCAGCAGCCACGCTGACAGGCTGCTGGTGTACGACTCACACGGAGCCCAGAACCTGCTGCCCCAGTGCCCTGGGCAGGACCTGGAGGTGAAGCTGCTCCTCCATGTGCTGAGGAGCTGCGCTCGCAGGAGGCGGCCGCGGGTGAGTCGCTGCCTCCTTGGATCTCTGTGCCAGAAAGCGATGCCAAGGGGAGAAATTCTACCGCAGTGAGCAACGCACAGCTCACCCCAACCATGGGCATCTGCCAGGAGAAAGGGAGGGGAAAAGGGGAAACCACAACCATCTCCATCTGCCTGGGGCCAGAGTGTTTGCTGAAGCAGCACAAGATCCGCTTTGCCCACGGACACGCCAACAGGTCTCGGCAGGCTGAGCCACGCTCCTCCAGCCGAGTGCTTGCCCAGAGGCGGTCTGGCACCGCAGCACAGGCAGGGAGGTGCGAGTTGGCAACGCTGCCAAGCCCAGACTGGCTGTGCCCCCACTGCCCTGCCAAGTTACACCACGCCAAACACATGCGTGTGCCCATTAGCTCGGCCTCTGACCGCCTGGGAAAAGCACCACCAAAACTTTTGTCATGCCAGCAGGGACACACATGATCCAAAGCAGCCCAGCTCTGGGGGTAAAAGGGTTCAGGGCACAGAGATGGTCCCTCAAACCACTTTATCCCTATAGCCGGCAGCCAAAATGCAACCCCTGTGATGCTCCAGTTGCTGCAGTGGATGAGCACACCTGCCCTCCTCCCTTCCAGCTCCAAGATTATAAAACATATCTGTTTTGCACAATTGAGACATAAATCACTAAGGGCTGTTATTAGAGGAACTTGGCGGGTGCAGATGTGTCAGCCCACTTGAAAACATCTTCTTCATCTTTGCTCAGCTCTCCAAAACGGCACGGGTTCGGGGGAAGAGGTACGGCCTCGGGTGAGTCACCACCGAGAGGGGACGTGACCGATGGGGAGATGAGATAGCAGCGACCGCACAAACCACACACCAAACGTCTGGAGGCTGGAGGTCACGCTGGGGGAAGTGGGAGGGAAACAGACCCCACGTGCTCAGCCCGCTTGGGGTTGCCAAAGGTCCCTGTGAGGAGGGAGCTGACAGAAAGCACCGGCAGGCAGAGCTGGGGGAAGAAGGCGGGTGGCCATGCCTGCAGCAGAAGGGGCTGCCACTGGTCACCAGGAGTTTTAAACCTGTGGGGCTTTCTCCAACTTGGCCCCTCACACTTCAAGCCTAAAATTCGGCTCCAGCTGGACAAG
The DNA here is from genome assembly GCF_037042795.1 of Molothrus aeneus. Taxonomy (NCBI): domain Eukaryota; kingdom Metazoa; phylum Chordata; class Aves; order Passeriformes; family Icteridae; genus Molothrus; species Molothrus aeneus. The sequence continues at coordinate 13,147,344 of NC_089661.1, forward strand.
TCAGTCAAGCCCGGGTTGTGAAAGAGCCAGACAGGAGGAGGGCATGCTGGAAGCAACATGCTGGAACTGAACATATCTCCCCCATGGACATAGCTCTGGCCAATGAGCCAGGCTACACGCCTGAGGTGACACGAGTGTGTGCCAGCACTGGGAAAGCTGCTCCACCCCTCCTCAGCTGTAGGTGACTGGCTGGCACCTTCAGCATCCCCATGCTGCCAACATGCTACAGAGGGGACAGCTCACTTGGACACCCACAAAGGGTGAAGGGCAGCAAGTGGGAGCAACACGGAGACACCACTCAATGGGGAATTCACTCTCCCAGTCTGGTTCCATGTTTCCAAACTAACCAAGAGCACCAGCACACCAGAGAGAAGCAGCATCCACAAAGCCACTGCTCATGCCTCGGGACAGCTTTCCAGTTGGAAAAGACCTTTAATCAAGTCCTGTTGGCTGGTGTGGGATAACAGGTGGCCACGTGCACTGCTGGCTGCAAAGCACACCCTGAAGCTGAGCCCTGGGCACAAGCCATCCTTTTCTGAGAAGCCACAGCCCTGGCACCGGAAGACCAGTAGCCTCCAGCACCCCGGGAGAAGTGAAGTAATTCTCCCCCATCAGCCCCATCTGCCCGTTATACATTTCTGCCACTTATGAAATATTTCCAACTGCCAGCATCTCTCCCCATCCTCCCTGGGCCATGATGGATGAACACATTGCCAGGACTCAGGCTGGCACCACGCAGTGCTCTGCAAGGGGCTATGGCCACCGAAGAGCCTGAGCTATAAAGCCTGACCCCCTTGGACCCTCCAATATGAGCGCAGCAGGGCTGGGAAACACAGCGGTGAGAATTTGGGTTTATTTCCATGGGATGTTTTGAACTCTGGGCACTCAAGGGAGATTTGCAGCCCGGCTGCAGCCAGTTCTCAGCGGGATGCTGGGCACAGCACAGAGCAGGAGCTGCAGCCGCCCTTGGCCAGGAACACAATCACCTCTTCCCCAGTCCGGCCCGCAGTGCCTCACAGGCAGCCAACTGGGACAACAGTCCACACCACAAACAGCTGGATAAACGCTTACGTCCTCCCCGGCAGGGAGGGAGGGAGGAAAGCAGGGAAGGTCCAAGCACAGTGAGTACCTTCCCACCACCAGCAGGACGGACAACACACAGCTGCCTGTGCTTACCACCATCGGTGCATCCCTTATCCTCTCCCTGCACAAGCAGCAGATTCCCAGGAAAGACTTTCCGGGCTCCCCCTCCAGCAGCACACACCTCCCCATCTCTGCCCCGTGCAGCTCGGTGAGGCACAGCCGCAGCAATTCCGCATGCACACATTTATGGCTGAAAACAGCTGCGAGCCGGAGTGCTGACAGTGTAAATCTTTGCCACCTCCTCCCCTGCCTGCCGGGGCAGCTCCAGTGACACCAGAGGCACCGGAGCCGCTTTGACTCTGTGCCATGCACGAGACACCAGCGATACGAGCCCCTGAACATGCCGGGCTGAAACCAAAGCTCCGGGATCAGATGTGCCTGGACTCCACCGGTGGCTGGTCCCTATCCCTGTCCCCAGCAGCCACAAGCTGCTGTCACAACCCACCACTCTCCGCGCCAAAAACCGCCCCAAAAGCCGTATTTACGCCCCATGCCACGGGACTGGCAGTAGCTTCAAAGCCCTAATTTACAGCCTCAATTCTCTGCATCCCCTGAAAGCCTTCGATCCCATCCCCGGGATCCAGAACAGCCAGGGCAATTTAACTCCCCATTTAATCTTCTAAGGGCCCTGGTGAGCTCGGAGACAGCATCCTCAGGCAGGGGGGCCACACTCCCAGACTCTGCTGGCTTGAACAGCACCGTGCCGCTTTCCTTCAGCTGCAAAAATCACTACCTTAAAAGCCAAGGCGAATTCTCCCTCCAGCTCAGCACATCCCTCTATTGTTTCTTTTAATTTTATTTTATTCCACGTGGGAATCTGTGTCCAGGCTGCTTTATTTTTAAGTGGCTCTTGCTCAATATTTACTATCGCTCGCAGCTGCGTCAGCGCAGAACACTGCGCGCTCGCGCCAGCTTTCCGACCAGCCCTCCCGCAGCCATTCCCCCCGTGCCCGTGCCATGCCGTGATTTTCCTGCCGTGTCACCCTCGTGGTGAATCACCAGCCCCCCACAGCCACAGGATACTGAAGGGCAGGGTGTCAGCACAGGGCATGGGAGGGTTTCCTGCTTCCATGGAAATAAATAACATCAGGGTGAGCTCTGCCGCTCACCTCCTCACCCAGGAGCTGGAACAGCCCCAACAGCCTGGAGATGGCAGGGGAGGAGAAAATGGGAAGTGGCTCAAGGGACTGGTGCTCATGCCTGGTTCTGCTCCAATGTCCTGGAGACTTAGTTTCCACCATGCAACCAACTAAAGGCAATCCAAGGTATGCCAATGCCTCAGGAAAAGGACACCAACAGGACACTCTGAAGATCCCCCAAAAGGTCACCCACCATCTCCCCATTAACAGCATCTCCATGGGGACAGCAAGAAGCCACCCAGGTGGGGACACAAATCACTCTGGCAAAGTGAAGGTGGCCTTTCCTCACACTGGAGGGGTCAGGATGGAAACCATCCCAGTGGGATTCTTGACATGATGTGCAGCCAGTCCACCCAGCCTGAAACACGAGGTCTGGGAAGCAGCGATCTGGTCCCACACTAATCCTGACACTCAAACCAGCGTCAACAATCCTGGGTCACTGCCAGCTGCTACAGCAGAAGCCTCTCCTACATGCCCCCAGCCTGAAATCCCCCACCACATCGGATGTCTCTCCTTTTCCAGTGGCATAATTAAACCTGACACCCCAACAGGGGTCCACCAAAACCTCCAGGTTCTCACTACACAACCACACAGCTCTCCTTAAACAGCAAGGAGTGACACCATGGAGTCTTCAGCAGCACATTTACTCAAATACCGTATGGAAATTGAAAAAATAATAATTTTAACTCTCAAACTGATTAGCAGAATCCCCAGGAATGCAGAACCTGGCTGCTAGATTGCAGCCTTGCCTTTCTCCTGATTTTCTAGGACAGCATGAAAATGCCTTTGCTCTGGTTCATCCTTCATCATGTTGAAGATTCCTTACCCACTGGTGTCCAGCACAGGGGCCCTAAGGCTGACTCTGCTCCTGGCACTGGATGCACACTTTTATTACAGGTGCTCCCCCTCCTTCCTAAGCACAGAAATTTAACCCATCCCATTTTTTTTTTTTAATCACCCAAACTCAGTGCAGAAGATGATACAAACAAGTGAGCCCCCCCTCCCTGAGCCCTGCCCGCTTATTTAACCAGGCACCACCCACGCACTGTCCGTGCCTTCATTAGAAAAGAGCTCGTTATCCTTCCCTGCCAGAGCCAGGAGAGCTTCAGGAGCTCGGTGGGGGAGGTTATTGTGGGATGGCACCAGCGCTGGTCCCCACATCACCTGCACCGAGTGCCTGCCAGAAGCAATTAAATCAGCCTTCAAAGAGAGATCCCAGCTTTCCCAGCACCATTAGCCGTGCCCTGGAGGGAACACGGTCTATTTTCAGCCACAATGACTTAAGATCAGGTCACTAGCAGGTTAAATGGGACTGTGCAGCATCATCTCCCTGCCCTCCCATTGAGAAATTAAACTGCTGTGTGATGGGCAGCACCAGCCCTGGACACACACCAGGTGCCCACGGAAAGGTAAATGCCACCTGCCTGCTCCTCTCCTCTGCTTCCCATCACTGGCCACAGACACCCACTGCCCTGGCTGCCCTACCTCTGCCTGGGGTGGTGAGAAGGGGTTCACAGCAGGATCCCCCCTGGGTTCCTCCCTGCCTGTCCTCCTGTCCAGCACAGCGACAGCTCACAGCCAGAACAGTCCCACCACGCCCAAGGTCAGGAGTGCTGGAAGGAGCCTCAGCACCCTCCATCCTGCAAACCCAGGCCTGCACAGTGCCAGACCAGTGCTGCTCATCTCACCCCTTCCTCCCCGTGGCCCAACTGCAAGTCCCCAAGCTGGGAACTGCCCCAGGCCACCAGTTCCACCAGGGTTTCACCGCAGCCACCAGAGAGGTGGCATCTCCCTGCAGCAGCTCCATCTGCTTCGCTGGTGGATCCCACCACCGAAACCCAACCAGCCACCCCACCACGAACATCTGGCGGGGAGGTGGCAGCTGGATGTGGGTTTGTTTTGCCTCCCAGGCTCCTGCCAGGCGCAGTCAGCACGAGCCGGGATGACTCAAAGCCCGGGAGACGCAGCCTCCGCCGCTGCTTATTTTAAACCCTCTCGTCTGCAAAGCGGCTGCTGCGGCTCAGCACCTCTCGGGGTGCTTGGCAAAGGGGGTGGCACTGCGAGGCAAAACTGAGGCACAGCCCCACAATCAGACCTGGGCACCACATCACCACTGCCTGTGTGCTCAGCAGTCACTGAGCTCAACACAGGGGACCAGCAGCAAGAGGGGATCAGCTCCGAGAAACAGCCCAGGGCTGCAGCAAGGACATTGCCAATGACCCAAACGAATTCATCAGCTCTGGCTTCGTGATTCCCCTTGGATACAGCATAGCCAGGACACAGTGAGTGCATGGTAAAGCTGGATGCTCCTAGATCAGGATGTGCTGCTCTGTGTGCCACAGGAGTGAATGCATCCCTCTCCCAAAGCCCAGCACTTACTTAAACAGCACCTGCAGGGACTGAAACCACCCTGGGAAAAATTCAGTGACAGGCTGCAGGTATTTGGGGGTGGAAGAAAGGGATCCACACACAGATCACAATCTCATAACAATCTTTTCCTTGGGAAACCAGGCTCAAAATCTCAGCCTCTGCCAAGCCTCTCCTCTTGACCCCACACTCAGCTTTTTCCTTTCCAGATGCTCCTGCCCTTCCCACACTCTCTTGAACATTGGGCCATGTCACCTTTTCTGCACTGAAAAAGCACTGAACCATGAAGCAAAGGTGTATCTGTGGCCAGCAATCGCCCAGGACCCCACACCTCCCCACTGCTGATAATGGGAGATAAATGCATGGGCAAATATTATGGCAGTGTGGTTTAATTCCTGATGAATTATGCAAATCTGCATTCAAATTGAAGTGAAGCCCTTGGGCTCTTGACAAATTGCCAAGCTGGCCCCGATGACACCAGGCAGGGAAGGCCGGCCCTCCATCAGGTGAGGCACTACATGGGTGCCGTATATATGCACATACACACACGTATGTGCTTGCACGTGTCAACCAGGGAGACCAAGGAGTACCTGCAAAAATGGTCCAAGAGTGACTTTTGCACTTCTCCCTTCTCCCAGCTGCATTTAGTGTATCCAAAGAAGGCCACCAAGCTTTTGTGTCCTCTACAAGATGGAAGCAGCTTGGGATGATGGCGAGATTCAAAGCAGGACACAGATAAAATCCACCATGTCCGGGGGACAGAAGAGGAAAGCCTGAAACACTTGTGCCAATATGACTGTCAGCCTTGAAGCCAAGGAAAGGAAGATGTGTCCACAAAATAGTCACAGAGAGGACTCATCTGACGAAAGTCGGAATTTCCGATCCCGCACAAACCCCGAACATCCATTAAAAGTAGCAGAAGAATTACTGCTTTGTGTCACTAATCTCATTAGGGAGAAAGCCCTGCTGCAGCGCCGGGATTGCAAAGGGAAACCCCGGCACGCCGCACACTCCAGGAGCCTGGCACAGCGTGCCCTGCCCATCCGAGCGGAGCCGGGCTCCACAGGCACCCGGCAAGGTGCCTGCACCCTTCCTTACTCACCCGCCCGGATCTCTCCTTGCTGGAGCACTGCCTGCCTGGCTTGTGTGTGACACGGCGTGTGGGATGTCCCCACGCCCAGCAAAGCAGGACACAAACACCAGGATGACACACACTGCCTGGCGATAACACGGGAGCTGCTTCATCCACACACACGCTGCCTGCGAGCAGCACGCAGCCCAATCCCTCCAAAACCCTTCCTCCCCAGCACAATGGCCACTGCTGTTAATATTTTAAATATTTTTTTTAATTAAAAGCAATTAAACCAAATGTGTTAAAAGCATATTCAAGTCACAGGGAATTCTGCTGAGAAGGGATGGGGGCATGAAGGGAATGAGGAGCAATACATCCAACTACCGAAGGGATGTTGGTCTTTGCTGGCAGGGATGTATCAGGATAAGATGGATGGAGGCAGAAGCAGCAGCAACCTTTGCAGAAGTTGCCGGGGATACAGCTCCAGAGAGACAGAGCTGAGTGCCTTAAAATTTCTGTTATTCCTCTAAAAAGACATAATCCCTTCTGAATACTGCTCCTTCCCTTGCTCCAAGCCCACCATGTTTGGCTTGCCTGCCTGCATCCAGCTCCCTCAAAATGGCTCTTTGGCCACTGCTACGCCGGCAATAAAATTTATTCCCAAGGTCACTTCAATCCTTTTGCCACTATTTCAATCTGGCCGGATTTAAACAAAACCCAGCTTCAGACACACTGAACCCCCCCCCGCTCAGCCCCTCCTTTCTGCCCATCACTTCCCTGATTTAGCGCTGCCAAACTCTCAACTACCTTTCGCTTCCCATAACCGTCAGCAGCAACAGCTGGAGAGGAAAACGGGAGCATATTGTGCACCCAGCAGCTGATCCTGGCGGCGTGGGGAGCGAGCCCAACTGTCACTGCTGCACCGGGGGCTCCTGCCACGCGGCCCCAGCCAGCGCCCACCGTGGGGACCGAGCTAAAGGGGCTGGGTGGTTGCTGTCCCCCTGGTGTTTAAGAGCTGGGAAGAAGCAAGCAATAAGCAAAGCAAATAAACAACAGAGAGGGACGGTGGCGGTGGGTGAGTGGCGATGCCTGCAGACATCCAGCTGTGGCATCCTGGAGCGAAGCCAGCCAGAAACACAGGGATGGGAGGAAACCGCCAAATCCTGGTGGCGAGGGTGAGGCAGCCACACCGGAGCGGTCCCCTCCCAAACTTTGGATTTCAAAGAGCATCCCCAGCTGGAAAAGCCAGCGAGAGGCTGTGCAGCTGGACACAGCACTGCTCCCTCACCACGGCTCCAGCGGGCAGGGAGCTCAGGGCTCAGCTCCTCCATCATGCCTGTATTTTCAGGTTGTTCAGGGCGCAGCATGCTCTCCGTGTCAGCAGCGAGGCTGAACAAAGCACTCCCTTGTCCTCGGCACCTTGAGCAGGCAATGCTGGATCGCGTTACCTAACCCAGACCAACATCTCCTCGTCCCGGCACGGCAGCTTTCGTGTCAGCACATGCCAGGCTGGCCCCGATTCCCTGCACCACCTCCTGCCTGGAGCTTTAACTGGACCAGTTTAGTACACGGTGAAAACACACGGGGCCTTGTTTGGACTCGTCGGGCGCTAACCCCAGCTCGGGGAGGTGATCCGACACCCTCGCGCCGGTCGCAGCCGCGGCCGAACCGCGAGGCGCTCACCTGGCAGGCTGCCATAATGACGTTAATTCCCATTAACAATGTTCATTTCCATATTCATCAGAAGATGGTGAAATGACAAGATGGGGGATTATTTACTATATAATTATAAACTAATTTCAGCTTTACCCTGGGTTATCCTAGGAAGGAGATCTAAAATTTCCCTTACGAAAGCCCTGCTCTGCTAACCGCGTCTGCAGTGAGATTAATTCCCAGCGATTTCCATTTCTCCAACAGCTGCTCTGCTGGGAAAGAGCAGGAGCTTGTCCCCAACACCAGGGACCTGCCCAGTGCCCCGTGCCACCCCCGGCTAGGATTTCTAGTGCCGGCTCTTCCTCCAGATCAGATTTTCTCTGGCACACCATCAGTCAGGGATGGGACCCATGGTTTTCCAACCCTACCAAGGAGACTCTGTACAGGGTAAGAGGCAAGGCTCGCTCCAAGTGGGAGAAAGGCTGCTAGAAACCACACTAATAAATGACACCAGCCTTGTGTTACCAGAGGCAGAGACAGACTCCTGCCCATTCACCTGGGAAGGTGTTGGAAATCCTCACACTGCAGAGGATCCCACAGGACCTTGCTCCGAGCAAGTTTACATCACCACATTGGCCCTTGGGCTCTTGTCCACATTCCAAGCCCAACATCCCTACCAGCTACCACTGCTTGGGATGGGCACTTCAATGGAGCGTGCAGCACAGGCTGGACATTCCTTCCCACTGCTCCTGAAGGATGGAAATGCAACCCCACAGCCCACCAGGACCTTGGGAAAAATCACTGGGACATCAGAGAAACACAGCAGCTCAGGGTGGGAGGCTCCCAAAAATGCACAAATCCACCACCATTTCAGCCCAGACACCACTCCTGCCTTCCTCACAGCCTACGAGTTGGCCGCCAGCCCGAGGGAGCTGCAGGGACATCACTCCATGGCCGAGCACTTCCTCCACCCCCAGGGATGCCGGGTGTGAAGAGCGGAGTGTGACGGGACCCAGCACAACATCACTGCCCAGCACCACCTCCCCGAGCCCCACCGGGACAGGCACACTCCCTGCTCTGCCTGAAAACAGGTCTCAAAAAGCATCTCGTTTCACCAGGGCCCCAAGGGAGGGGAGGCATCCTCCCAGGCAGGTCTGCGGGCTGGCCGCATTCCTCCCGGTGTTACACCGAGCCCCTGCCCCAAGGAACCCCCTGCACCACCCCTTGGGCAGGCAGGGAGGGGGAACCACGATTTCAAGGGCCATTAAACACCGATGGTATTTTCCTTGCAGCATCAAAACAGGACCCAAAAGAGCTGTGCCAAACCAGAGGTAAAATCCCACCGTGGGTCTGGGAGCCATACCGCTCAGAGAAACACGGAGCAGCGGGGTCTAAGGATTGCTCCAGTGCCCAATCCACACTATCCCAGCCTCTCTATCAGCAAAGCAAGTTTAGCATGGATGCAGTTTGATGAGTGAATTGTGCTTCCACTGGCATTGCCGACAGCAAGGCCTCCTGCAAAATCTGCGGGCTCAGCAGAAGCACCATTTTGCCATTATAAGGATGGCTACAGCGGGATTTTGCTGGCACAGCAGCGCTGTCCTGGGGGATGGAAGGGTATTTTTATTTATTTTCCTATTCTCCTACCTGGCCCAGCTGTCTGGAAAACTTCTCCCTGGGCACAGCAGGCCTGGAAGCAAGGATGGTCTCCAATCTGCCTTAAATCCCTGCATTTGAATGCACTTGCTAATGTGAAGTAGAAAAGCAGGGAAACCAAAATCTCTCCCCTCTGTCTGCCCGCTTTCCGTCCAGCCACTGCTTTGGAGCTGGATTTAGTCAGCCCTGCTCATAGTGGTGTGTCCCTTTTCCTGAGCACTGAAAAGTGTTTCTGAAGCATACTTCAATGGAAGAGACTGAGCATCCTTTTATACAAACACAGATCTGTTCCTGCAGCCCCCCCACCCAAGAAAAGATGCCTCAGCACAGAGCGAAAAGCACATTTTTATTAATTAGTATTAATATTCTTTTAAACTCTGAGAGTCTTTTTTTTGGGTATGGGTGATCCTTGCTCACACACAGCCCCGCTGCTGCCTGGCAGGGACACAGTACCAGAGCAGCCCTTCACAATTGTATCCGAGGGAGCCTTTTCCACCTTCCCCAAAACACAGAGCCTGCCAAGAACAACACGCTCCTCCGGGATGGAGCACAGAGCAGGACCCAAAGACAGTGGCATAGGGAAGGAACAAAACGATAAACCTCCCTATTTTGAGCTGCTGCAGAGCAGAGCAAGCCCTTGCTTTAATGGACTCGGCTACCTCATTCCATCAATTGCAGCCTTTTTTTAAGCCTTCCAGCAAGCTCCAGGCATGAAATTCCATAGCAAACAGTCCCTTTCCTCCGCTATCCCTCTGCAAAGCCCATCGGGGGAGCACTCCCTGCCCTCCTCGGGGATGGGGAGATGGCGATGCTCCACAGTACAGGGGGGACAGGGAACGGCATCCCCGGCTCAGCTCCCGCCTTGGCCTCCAGCTCACTCCTCCCTCCTTGCGCTTCCAACAAAGGGGCTTCTGTGCCTGTGTCCCCCCCGCCCGCACGGCAGCGGGACATGGAGCAGAAATCCCCACCATGGAGCAGGAATCCCCCCGAGAGGAGCCGAGGGTCCAGGGGTCACTGGACACAGCCCAGGCGCCCATGCTTTGGCGCTGGGGCAGAGCCCGGCTGCCGGAATGAGCAGAAGGTACGGGAAAAACAAGGAGTCGGTGCCGGCCATAACTGGATTCTCAAATATGGCCAATCGTGCTATTTTTACAGGGGCGTATTTATTTTCGGAGGACGCTGGGACGGATTCAAGAGTCTCTTTCTTCAGCCCGGCGGTATTTAAGGATCGGTTTGAACTGGCTCTATTTAAAGGCTTCGCCTCCTGCCCACTTTTCTTAACCCCTTGCACAAGCCTTTGCGTTCCACCCCTCCTAAAAACAAAACAAACCCCCCAAAAAACACAACAACAACAAAAAAAACCCACCAAAACCACACACCAACAGCACTGCGAACGCAAACCTACAAAGGGCCCCTCGGTAGCAGGAAGCAATCATCATTTCAGGCGATATTGTTAAAGCCGTAAAAAAACAACAACAACAAAAAAATATCCCTGCCTATCCCGCTGCTGTGGTTTAATGGGAGTTTCAGCTGTTAATTGTACAGATCTTTTTAATGGAGTTTAGCCTGACTGGGAATTGCCGTGACAAAGCCGAGCTTTGCGAGGATCGTGCCGGGGAGTGGATGGGGAGACCGGGCACCACTGATGTGCAGGGACAGGGGATTTCAAACAATTCCCAGAAAAAGGAAAATAAAAATAATTTTAAAAATAAAATAAGAACGCAGTAAGAAAGAATTGGAGGTATCACACACCCCACTCCCTCTGTGAGGGGACCCAAATCTGAGGCTTTCTCCCAGTGTGGTAGGAAAGCTTCCAGACGGCATCACGGAGCTTGGTCAGCTTGGTCAGCAGACCAGAGCTCTGTGCCTCCCTCCTGACCTGCCTGGATTTCAGAAAAGGAAACTTTGGGAGAAATAAAACTTAAAAAAAAAAAAAAAAGAAAAGAAAAGAAAAAAATTACCCAATAAAAAATAAGAATAATTTAAAAAATACCAAGAACCCCCACTCAGATTGGCTTGAGATTGTCCAGATGAATTTTTGCAAAGATCATATTCTGCTGCAGTAGGAGGTGGAGGAGAGGGGGAAAAAATAACCAGGGGGGAAAAAAAAGGAGGGAAAAAAAAGACAAAAGGTAAGGAAAAAATAAGGTGTTTGCCCATGTGCTTGGCTTCATAGCCCCCGCTCGCTTTACACCTCTCCTCTTAGCACCTGGGAAATTGGCACTGCCACCTAGTCTAAAACTAATAAATCTTTTTCCCTCGATTCAGGCTGCTTCCTTCTCTGCAGATGTTGGCAATCAGGTTTGCAAATTTCAAAGTCATTCATCCCGGGCGGCTGGGAGAAAAGCAGGTTTATTATTGCAAAACCTGTCACCCTCCCAACGCCTAAAGTAAACTCCGAGTCACCTCTCCACGCCCAGGGGAAAGAAAGCGGAAAAAAAAAAAATTAAAATAGAGCCAGGGAGGGAAATCAAACGGTCAGAAATCCCTTGTGTCCTCCTACAGGACCGTGGGCAGGAGAGTGCGGCAGCGTCCTCCCAGCAGCGCCGGACTCTGCGAGCCGCTGGGAAAGGGAGCTCGGGAAAGGGGAAAAAAATGAAAAGCCTCCAAAAACCAAAAGTAATTTAAACAAATAAATGAAAAACTGACTGGGGGGGGGGGAAAAAGAAACTGCGTATATTTCAGCGTCTACTCTTTTTTTTTTTTTTTAATAATGGATATGCAGCCGTGGGGCTGCCCGAGGATGAAATGCGTCGAGAAGGGGGAAAAAATTAAAAAATTCAAGGAGGGAGCAGTCACTGTACATTGCATGGAAGCTTTGTTCACGGGTTTAAAAAATAAGAATTGCGGAGAAAAAAAAAAAAAAGAAAAGGAAAAAAAACATCAAAACCAGCGGTGCCGGCAGCGCTACCCGGGGGCAGCGGGACCTCAGCGGGGCTCGGGTTGCACCGGGCAAGAAATCACCAAAAGAGCCCATTTTATCCCTTTTTCCCAGCCCAGGGATGTTTTATTTGGCTGTTCGGGAAGCGCAGCACCGGGCAGCGCAGTCCCGTCCGCCGCAACCCGATCTGCGCCTCTCCCAGCTTTCCCGAAAATCGGATTTATTCCCCGGATTTATTCCGCAGCCGCCGCGGCGGGGATTTTCCTCAGTGCCAACAAAACCGTACGATGCAAGGGGGGAAAGGGGGGACTTTTATCGGATAGGCGCGATTTTTTCCCTGTATTCTCCTATTTTTTACTCCATTCCCTTATTTCTCCACCATCACCCTATTTGTTTTCGTACTTCTTCCCCATTCCCCTATTTTTTTTTTCGCCAAATCAAAGCCTCGCGAAGCAGAAAACACTTGGGCAAAACAAGCAAAAAAGCACCGAGCGTATAAATATAGAATTATCACGACGATGTTTATATTTTTTTTGGGGGGGGGGGTGGTGGTGGGGTGGGGGGGGGGTGTAAAGCCCGATCCTGAGTTTGCCGCGGAGGGAAGGCAGGGAAGGCGCGGGGGTTCCGCGGAGCCTTACCCGGGTGGGAGTGGAGGCTGATGCCCGATGCGAGGAATTTTCCGGGCTGGAGGGCGGCGGGGAGCCCGGCAGCCATGGGCCCGGCGGCGGGGGCCAGGCGGCCGGCGGCTCCCAGGCGGTGGCTCTCCATGGCCAGCCCGGAGAGCAGCGGAGGGGGGCCGTGCACCGAGCGGGGGGGCCCGAAATCTCGGCCATCCATCATCCACTCGCCGGCTTCACGGAGTCTCCCGGATCGCTGTCGATGCCCGCCACCGCCTTCCCGCCCCCCCCCCCGCCCCCCACCCCCCTTCTCCTCCTCCCCCAAAAAATCAGATGGTTTTCAAAAATAAGGCGTCCAAGCGTCCCATGGCGCGGTGCAGGGAGCCAGCCCCGGCGCGGCGGTCTCGGCGCTGCCTGCAAAGGAGAAAAAGAAGGGGGAGGTGCGGTGAGACGACATGCCCCGATACTCCCCTGCTCACAGCCACCCCCAAAAATACCCCCCCAAACACACCCGCACCTTCCCGGAGTGGAGGGTTGAGAACGGGGAAGAAGCGGGGAGAAAAAAATTTAAAAATCTAAGGAAAACTTGTGGCAAAAGGCAGGGACAAAAACAAAAAAAAAACCCTAAGTATTTAAAAATAGTATTTGAAGAATTTAAACTTTTTTTCCCAAGAGTAGTTACATTTGTCACGGCCGCAGCCCCGGCCGGGCCGGGCAGCGCCCGCCCGCAGCCCGGCTCCGGCGGGACCGACCAGCACTGCACTTCGCCCCGGAAAGCAAACACATAAATCCCAAAATAACAACCAAAAAAAAACCAACAAAACCAACACCCACTCAAATATTTCTTTTTTTCCTTTCTTTCCCCTCCCTTTTTTTTTCCAGTTCTTTATTCTTTTTTATTTTCCCCCCTTTTCTTTATTTCTCCGCCGCCGCGGACTCCCGCGGCGGCATCTCTCCGGCAGCCCCGTTTCTCGCTTCTTTTGGAGCTCATTCCCACGGCTCCAAACCACCGACTGGGATTGTTGTTTGGGCTGGGTATTTTATTTTTCCTTTTCGCAGCGCCGCTTTCACTCGGGAAAACAAAACCCGTATTATCACTTCCCGGCACAGCGAAAAAAAAAAAAAACAACCAAAAAACCCCAACCCAACCATATATATAAAACTATCTATATTTGTACTCGCAGCCTGATGAAAGGCTCCACTCGCCCGCCGTATTTGGCACCGGGATAGCGAGAAGTAATAAACACTGCGGGGATAAAGTGGAGATTCTCCCCTTCCAACCCTCTCCAAGCGCTACCGGAGCCCCGGGAGCCGCCGCTCCGGCCCCGCCGCCCGTCCCGGCTCCCGGGCGGGTGCTCCAACGCGGGGGAGGGATGATTAAAAAAAAAAAAAAAAAGAAGAAAAAAAAGAAAGAAAAAGAGGAGAAATGTAAAATTATACCCCCAAAAAAATCTCACTGCTTTGCTTTGTTGGGGCTTTTAAAAAATTATTTTCGAATGGATTTTAAAATTAATTAAACCCTGCCTGCGTGGCTGCTCGGGGCGAGCCTCACCCCGGGGGCTGCGGGAGCGGCCGGATCCCGGCTGGAAACTCATCAATAAAGGGGGAAACGGCTAAAAAGGGGCAAAAAGCGGGAGGGATGTGGCGGAAGAGGGGGGTCCGGGGGGGTGGAGGGAGATGGGACCGCCGCCCCGGGCTCGGGGTGCGGATCCGGGTGCGGGTCCTACCTCGGCGCGGTCAGGCCGCCTGGTCGCGGGGCATGGCGGCGGTGCGGGGCTGGGGCGGGGGGTGCCGGCTCGCCGCCCTGCCCGCCGCCCGGCTCCTCCGCTGCTCCGCTCCGCTCCTCAGGGGCAGCAGCGCGGGAGCGACGCGGTGGCGGCCGCGCCATGGAGCGGCGGGGCCCCGCCGAGCTGCAGCATCGCCTCCACAGCCCCCCCTTCCCGGGCCGGCCCCGCGCGCGCGGCTCGGCGGCGCTTAAGGGAAGAGGAGGGAAAAAAAAAAAAAAATAGAGAGAGGAATACAAAAAAAAATTAGGGAGGAAAAAAAAAAATTATTTAAAAAAAAAAAAAGGGGAGCGCGAGCGCGGGGCGGGAGGGAGGGAGGGAAAAAACGGGGGAATGGGGGAGGGAAAAACGGCGGCGGCGGGGCTATGAAACACGCATTGTTCTCGGCGCGGCGGGGGCGGGCCCGCGGCCTCCCTGCGCCTTCCCATTGGCCAGCCGGGCTGTCACTCAGCGGCGGGTAAACAGGCGGCTGTTTCCAGGCCCCCCGCTCGCCCCGCCCCCGGCGCTCCCGCTGCTGTTTCCAGGCTGCCCCCGGAGCGGGCGGGCGGTTGGCGGGGAGCGGCCGCGGGCGCCCCGCGCCGAGCGGGGCCGTGAGGGGGGAGCGCCCCGCGACCCCTTCATTATCTGTGCGGCTGAAATCCTTCATCCCGCCCGGGCAGGCCTGAGGGGGAAGTGCCGCCGGGCCCTCTCCCACGGCCCCGCCGCGGACAAAGCGGCCTTTCAGGGCCGGGGGGAGCGGGGGAGGGTCCCCTGCCCTCCCTGCGGGCCCCGCCTCCCCAAAAATTCAAAAATAGGGTGAAAAGGGACGCTGGGGGAGGAGACACACACACACTCCCCCCCTCTCGGTTGTGAGCGGGGCAGCCCCCCCAGCACTGCCACACCAACTTTTACTTTTCTTTCCTTTTTTTTTTTTCCTTTCTATTTTAAATTTATTTTTCTCCCCCCCCCTCCCATTTTTGATGTGTTTTTCCCTTTGCGCAGCACAGCATTCCTCGGGGAGAAGTGGGGGGGAACACCCCATCGCTGCCAAAACCCCCCCTCCTTCCCCGCGTCTTTACTTAATTAAACAAAAATCTGCTTTTATAACGAAAAAGGGGAGGAGGGAAAAAAAATCTAATTTAATCCGGTTTAAATTAAAAGTAATAATAATAATAATAATAAAGCGTCACCCCCCCCCCCAGCCCGCGGACAGGAGTTTCGAGGCGCCCACCGGGACATCGGCCAAAAAAGAAGATAAACTGCCCCAAAAATCTGCTTATTTTTAAACGTTCCAAGCAAAATCGAGTTCGTCGAAAAGCTCTCACGCTGCTCAAGGCCCTGGTTTAACGCGAAAATAATAATAATAAGTAGCAATAATATATATTTATGTTTTTATTTATATTTAAGAGCAAAACTGCGTCAGAGGCGAGGGCTCAAACCCCGCTGCCTCCAAGGGGAGGGCGCTTCTTTTCCCAGTCTCCTTTAGTAAACCAAAAAAAAAAAAAAAAACGGGGGAATTGGGGGTGAGGGGTAAAAAAAAAAAAAAATGGTTTGATCGCTTTTATGTGGCTTTAAAAGCATATTTTATAAATGTTTAATGCCTTCACGCCCGGACCTCCCCGCCGCTGTCCCCGGGCCGGGGGGTTGGCATGTCATAAATCAGGGAAATGCTAATAAAAAATAGAAAAAGCAGGCTCGGGCGGGGCGGGAGGGGACGCCCCCCCCCCTCCCTGCAAATCCAGCCCTTCCTCCTCCTCCTCCTCCTCCTCCCCTTCCCCCGGCCGGGAGCCATCTTGTACAGCAGTTCCCGGCTGGGGCATCGCTGCTGCATAACACCCTCGGAAAACAAAATAAAAAAGGAAAAAAAAAAGCTCCCTTCCGATGTAACACACGCTTTTTTCTAATTATTATTGTTATTGTTATTATTATTGTTATTATTATTATTTTTCCCTTTCGGGCGCGCCTGTTTTCCCAGCGTTTTCCCCATGAAATCCCAGCCACCCTTGCTTTTTTCCCTATTATTTCCCCCAATAATCCCCCCACCCCTGCAGCACCGCAAATGGGGGGGCTGCGAGTACCCCGCGCAATTTCGGGGGGCGGCGGCCGCTCCCGCATTTCGCCCCGCGCCAAAGCTTTGCCGCAAACAGCTCTTTCTGCAAAAATACCTATTTTTATTAAAAATAACATCGGGGCGGGGAAGGGGGGGGGGGGGGTGGGATGTCCCGCGAGCAGCCGCACCGCGTTATGCCCCCAGTTCCCATTCCCATCCCCATCCCATTCCCGTTCCCATCCCATTCCCGTCCCGATCCCGGTGCCCCGGGCTCCCGGCAGGTTCCCACGGTGCCGCCCGCCCCCGGGCCGCCCCCCGCCCCCCCCCGGGGAGGGGGCACCCCCCTCCCGCCCTGCGCGCCCGGCTCCGCTCCCTCCGACTCTCCCCTTGCGCTTTTTCCTTAAATTTCTTTTATTTTCCCTTCCCTCCCCCACCCCCACCTATTTATTCTCCATTTTGTTTTGTTTTGGCTGTTTTGGCTTCCTGGTTTGGTTTGTTTTGTTTTTCTTCTTTTTTTTTTTTTTTTTTTTTTCCATTCTTGCCTTCTCTCCCCTCCCCGGACGAATACGGCATTCCCGGTGCCCGCGGAGGCGGAGGGCAGCGGGCAGGAGGCAGCGGAGCGGTGCGGGGCTCGCAGCCCCCAGCCCCACACCGGGCACTGCCCCCCGCTCCCGGGATGCAGGTAGGACGGGGGGGGAGCGGAATCTGGGGCTGGGGGGAGCTGGGGAGGCTCTCTGGAGACGTGGGAGGCAAAGCAAACCGAACCCCCCACTCCCGATGCATCTCCCCCGTTTTGGGGGGGCTGCCAAGGTGTGGGGGATGGGGGACACTCACCCCTTCGCTGCCAACCCAGCTCTCGATTCTGCACCCACAGGCCCTGCTGGACCCCCATCCCCATCTGCTGGGCACCCCCAAAATACCTTTTTTTTCCCCCCACGAATGCCCCTCTGTGTTCCCCATCCTTAGCCGGGGGGTGCTGTGCATCCTTCCCGCCCGCTGTTTCTAACGTGCTTACTACACGTTTTCAGGGTGTTTTTGGAGCTATATTTAAAGCGTGCAGTCAGTGGCTGGATTTAGAAATCCAGTCATAAATCACATTAAAACGTGGACGGCGACGATCCCAACGCGTCGGCAAAGCTTTGCCCTGATTTCATTCCTTCCCCCCCATCTTAAAAGCAGAACCGAGTCTGACAGCAAGGTCCCATCCCCCCCAAATAAAACCCTGTAGGGACAGAGGTGGGATTTGAAGGCAAGGGGGGCTCTGCTGGGGTTTATTCCGATGCATCCATGGTGATTTATTTATCCATGGGGGGGCTTGGATAATTCCAAAGCCTGGGATCTCTCCCCACCCCAGCCCCTGTGCCTAGTGAAGGAGCTGCCACCCCTGGGGAGGGGGCTGTGGAGGGGGGGGGGTCCCAATGAGGAGATCCCCAGGGAAACGGTTTGGGAACTGAGCAAAGAATTTCTGATTAATGACCAGAACAGCTCAGGATTTCGGTTTTCTCCATAAATCCTGGCTGATTATAACCCTTGTGCTCAGCCTGGCAGCGGGCTTTGCATGGAGGGGGGAGCCCAAGCAACGGCCCCCACCAGGGGCTGGAGCCAGTGCCTGGCAGCAGCTGGGGGCTGCAGCATCCTCAGCATCCCAGCCAGAGCAGGGAAGGAGGGAGAGGGGCCAGGGGGTGCACAGGGATGTGGTTGGTGCCCTCCCCCCAGTTCACAGCAGTTCTGATCCCTCAGCTCTGGGGTTCGTAAAGCCAAACATATCCCAAAGCAGGCTGGTTTTGAGTCCAAATACAGTCCAAGTACTGACTTTTTTCCTTGCCTAGCACAGGAGGGTGGGTATTTATGCACAATCTCACCCTGTTTTCCTGCCCTGCCACCTGTGCACTCACTTCCACCCTAAATCCTGAGCCGGGACCCCCAGTGCTGGGACCTGCCCTATGCTGGGTTCCCTTTGCTTTCCACGACCTCCACCAAGCCCTTGTACTGGGCTTTTTTCACAGCTAGACTGGCTCTTCTTGGATACATCAGGCTGGATTTATTTTTTTTTTCCCTTTTACCCAATAACAAGTTTTTTTCATCCAAGATCAGGGGGAAAAAATAGGCAAGGAGGAGGGCTGACATTCACAACCCATAGAGAGCTTTGAGAAGAGCACCAACCCCAAAGCTGTAATTACTGCCTGCGTTTTTTGGCTACGGATCAGCTGCTAAATTGGTTGTAAGGCACGGAAACGGCAGTTACACCTTTCAGAGGAAAAAATGTGGTTTAGTGGAGAAACGTGCATGGGAAACCTCCCCAAAACTGCAGTCCCCATACAACACCCCTCTATTACAGGTTCTGCATTTGGGAGTTTAAAACAACCCTCCATCCAGGTGAGCTGAGCTTGGAATGACAAGACCTTCTGCACCAACAGAGCAAATTGGGGATTTTTTCCCTTGATCTGTCAGTTAAATCAAAAATACCCTCCTGGATGCAGGACACGAGCAAGAGAGAGGCAGGAGCATGTGCTATTTTAAGGTTTGATATAAAATAGATACCCTTGGCTCCAGCATTTCTCCCTAGCCCAGCCCGCTGGAGCTGCAGGTACTTTCGTATGCATACAAAACATTCTAAAATGGAAAATATTCACAGCTGCTCTCGCTGTTTTGACAGGGGGGAAGGAATCGCGGGGCATGTTAAGGAGATATTAAAAGCTGTGGTTTGAAGCTCCTAAAGCATTTACTCAGCAGGAGAGCCAGAGAAAGAAGTTTAGAAGTTAACTGCATACTTGTGTGCCTTTGCTCTGTCCTTCTTAAAATTCACCTCTCCTATCTGCTTCTAATTTAAACAAGCAGAGCCCTCCAGGAACTGGAAAATCCAGATTTGCAGCATCTCCCAGGGAAAGACGATTTCCTACGTGCCCCCCCCAGCGTGAGGGTCCTGCTGAAGGTTAAACTCGTGAGTGCCTTTGGTTTTGCACCAAGTTAATCTCCCCACAAAATAAAAGACTGGGGAAGTGCTGGTGAAAGCTGGTCCTGGGCTTGCTCCCATCCCTGTTCCAGAGCCAGACACGGGTTTCACCACCTCTCCCAGCACTGAGTGCTCATCCTCACGCTGTGCCCTGGCCTGCTTCAGCTTCCCTGCCTGAAAGCAGGGTAAACCCATCCACCTCCCCGGGGTACGTTAGGGTGGCTTAAAATTAACACTCACAAATGTATTTTCAAATCCCTTCATGAAAGGCACGAGAAGCACCGGGTGTTAGCAGAATAGATCCTTCACCTTTTAACAGCTGTTAATTGCCATTAAAACCAAACCTGCACAGCTTTATTGGAGCAGCATCTGAGTTTCCGTGTCGCACGCCGCGCGTTGCAAAGCTCGCGTCCGCCCTCGGTCGTGCCCTCCTGCACGTGCTGGCTGCCAGGACGAGCTGTGGTGGATAAATCCTGTCCCACCTTGCACTCTGGGGCCTTTTGGAGGGTTTCCTGGTGCCAGGTTTTTTCCTTCGCCGGCCTGTGAGTCGCTGCACCAGTTCCAAGGAGCGCAACACACCTGCCCTCGACTGGCAGTGGGAAGGAAGATGGGATGCAAGACTTGTTCCCAGAAATACCCCGAGGAAGCAAGCAGGAGCCTGCCCTCGAGGAACTGGGTCCCTGAGGCTGAATCCAGCCCGCAGCTGCCAGCAAAAGCACGTGCTGGGTGTCACAGGGATGGGAATAGCTCTCTGTGACCAACGTGGAGTAAATCAACAGGCTGGGCTGGGGAAAGGCTGCCAGCACTGCTCCCCTGCTCCCATCCACTGTGCTGGCCTCCCTTCCCTGCTGCTTTTGGGATTCATTGACCTGATCCCTTCCATGGCATCCCCTCATCACCCTACAGCCCAGAACTGGCAGGGGGAAACTCCAGTGGCAGGAATTCTCCCGCTGTCCCTGAAGCCACTGGCTCCTCACATCCCTCACAGGTGCTTTGTGCACTCCCAAACATCCAGACCCACCCGGGAGTGCCCTGTGCCACCAAACTGCAGGTGCTAAAACCCACGAGGTGATTCAGCAGGGCTCGGTGACTCTGAGCCCATTGTCAGACCCCAGGCTTTCCTGTCCCCTGGATCCAGCACAAGGAGGGGGTGGCCAGGGCTGGCTCCCAGGGCTATCCCATCTCTGTTCCCATCTCCCAGCCCTCTGCGTGGGGGGAAGGGGTGATTGGACAAGACGAGCCCTTTCTGCTCCACAAAGCTCGTCAGCCAGCAGCACTGGGCTTATAATTATTATTTCCTTAAAGACGAGCCGAGCAGCTATAGACAAAAAAGTCCCCTCTTGTCGGAGCTGGAATTTGATGTCCTAACGACTGTTTTTGTACCGCGCCTGTTAGAGGAAAGAGCTCGGCAGGAGGGGGAAAGAGAGATTTAATTATAGAGCTGCATTGTGATTTTGCACACATAGCTGGCTGTTGTAATCAGGTTACAAGTGTATCTGATTTTCTTCCCTCCCCTCCCTCTTCCTCCTCTTTCTCTTTCTTTTCTTTTTTTCTTTTTTTTTTTTTCCCTCCCCCGTTTTCCTTTCGGTGGTCCAAATTAGTTGCTTATGTTTGGGTGTTGCAGAGACGAGCTGTTATTTGTCTTCAGTGAAGATCTTGATCTAGGGAACAGCGTTTCCAAAGAACCTCGGCAGCTCTTTCCCAAAGGAAGGCGAAGGCTCCCAGCTCCAGCAGAAACCCGTGGGGCTGTGCTGGGCACTCACATCCCACCCTCCCAGGGCTCCCTTCCCACCACCAAATTCAGGGGAGACACCCATAAATATATACTAAAAATTTATATATATTTACACACATATATCTGCCTCCCCCATGCTCCCCGCCAAATTCCTTCACATCCAGGATTCCCTCAATAAATTGATGCACTTGAAGAAGAGGAGAATTTCTCTTACCTGGGGCAGGAGAAGAGGAAAACAGGAGACAAGAACCTTTTTAAAAGAAACTTAATATTTTCCCTATCTGAGGCAAGTGATGCCACACTGGGATTGGGGGCTGTTGTTGGGTTCATTTAGGAATCCATTGTTGTCCATGTGAATTCTTTTTTACATTTCAAATAACAGGATTATTTCCCCAGGGGGTAATATCCTGTAATTTGAACACAATAATGGGAATAAATTACTTACTTAGAACTAATAACGACAGCCTGATTCCAATATATATAGGAACTGTAACAGCTTTGGTTAGTTAAAGTGTAATTGTGTCGACGGATGACATTTTCTTTCAAAGGAATCTGAATGACTTTTAATTAAATTTGCTGGGGGTGGGGAGGAGAAGGAGAGATACACTGGGAGATCTCAGCTGCTGAGGCTGTGCTGGTCCCAGCCTTGGTGCCCCAAGCCCGGCTTTGCCCCAGGCTGGGTGTCAATCCACGCCTGTGGAGTTTAAAGAACAGAACAGAACAGAGAAGGAAACCAGCACCAAACCCCAGGGATGGTGGGATGGAGGGGATGGGGAGGATGAAGAGGGGGTGGAAGGATGGAGCCCACCTCATTTCCCAGTCTGGCAGAGGGCAGGGCAGTGCCCAGATCCTGCCCTGGGGCACCACGGAGTTGCCTCTACCTTTGCTGGGAAACAGAGGAGCTGATGGAGGGCAGGAGGCACCGGCAGCCAGGCAGGGCAGCTCTGCTGCTCACACTGGAGTCACAGAATCCCGGGATGGTTTGGGTTGAAGGGAATCTTCAAGACCATCTTGTTCCACCTCCTGCCCCGGGCAGGGACACCTTCCCCTATCCCAGGTTGCTCCAAGCCCCATCCAGCCTGGCCTTGGACACTTCCAGGGATCCAGGGGCAGCCACAGCTTCTGTGGGCACCCTGTGCCAGGGCCTGCCCACCCTCACAAAGAGGAATTTCTTCCTTATATTCAATATATTCAATCTAACCCTGCCCTCTGTCAGTGGGAAGCCATTCCCCTTTGTCCTGTTACTCCAGGCCCTTATCCAAAGTCCCTCTCCAGCTCTCTTGGAGCCCCTTTAAGGCACTGGAAGGGGCCCTAAAATCTGCCTGGAGCCTTCTCCTCTCCGAGCTGAACACCCCCAACCCAATATCGTTACCTGAGCCCAAGGGTTCTCCAGGGAAGGCAGCTCTGACCAGGGGGATCTGCAGCAGCAGCTGTGCATCCCAGCTCCTCGCCCTCAGCCCAAAGCTGCCCTGCAAGCCCCGGGCTCTGCACATCTCCTCACTGCTGCCTGCAGTGCCCACCGCTCCTCAGGTTCATTTCTGAATCAGCAGCACGCGAGGTTCCCTTCAGAGGCAGGATAAAAAAAAGCTGCAGTGTGCAGAAAGCCAAGTTCCTGCCCCGAAATAATCTTGGAGAGGAGCAGTGTGCTGCTGCCAGTGGCTCCAGCCTCCTCCAGGACTCATTTTCCTCTGTTTATCTTGAAAATATTTCTGTGCTGAGGTCCCACCCCGCGCGGCGCAGCCCTGCGAGGCCGCCTTCAGCCTGACACACGGCCTCTTGTTTATCCACAGCCAGTTTTACAAATAGCTTATTAAGCCCAGAGGTCTGTTTGCTGGAGGAAAACCTCACAGAGCAGCTCCTGCAGCCCCTCCCGAGGCTCCTGCCAGTTGTGCCCCCTCCCCAACCCCCTCTGATGTGCATCCAGGGGCTCAGACATCAGTGTCTGCCGGGTTTGGGGATCGCTCCTGCTTTGATAAAACAGCCAGAGCGCTGCTGGTGTGCTGGGTCTCCCACCCCTCTCACCCTCTCCCTGTTCCCAGGGATGTCCCAGATGGGATTTTGGCATGGCACAGGGATGCTGTGGCACTGCCAGCTTTGGTTTATGTGATCCCACAGCAGAGCTGCAGGGAAGTTTTGCCTTTTGCAAGATTCCCCTGCAAGGGCTGCTGATTTGGGGGGGTTGGAGGGGTTTGGGTTGCTGGAAGAATATTTTGAGGGTTGCTGAAAAAATGTCCAAAGCCATGACAGATGAGGACAGTTGGATGCTATGTATGGTGGTCCTGGCAGGAGCCCAGAGGAACTCTGCCCTCAGATTCCCTCCTGTGCCTCTGCTGCCCACCTGGGCCTGGGATCCCCAGGAGGGAGCTGGGATGGGGGGTTCAGCCCACAGCAAAGTGTCAGGGATCTCCCACTGGGCTTGAGCCTGACCACAGGCACCTCTCTGACCACAGGGACCACCAAACCTGTGCCCAAGCACCTCTGTCCCTGCTGCCACCACTGTCCTGGGCAGGAGCCTGGCTGTGCCCAATCCCCAGTACCCCACCCCACCCTGGGATGCCCATCCTGGGCATCCCCTCCCCAAAACCCCACAGAGCATCACTCCCGGAGCACAGCCAGGCAGAGCCCTGTAACACAGCAACATTCATAGAGCCCAGCTGAGGAGATTGAGTTACCTGCCCCTGGAAGAATAAAGGAGGCATTCAGCCATTTTTTTTTACATCTTTTCCCCTGCCAAGGGCAGGCACGGCAGTGACGGTGGCGCATGGAGGCAGGGAAACACGAGCCCCTCTCGTCTCCCTCTGAGGGTGACCCCAACCTGCCCCACATCCCCCACTCCCCCGACCCTTTAACACCCAGGGAAGCACAAGCTTTGCTCACCCGTCAGGAGCTCCCTTATCTTTTAATAAAACCTTTAAGAGCAGAAGTCAGGCAAAGCCGGCACAAAGGCAGCTCAGCCTCCTCCCGGGACATTAATCATTTTCTTTGACACGTTTTGCTAATTAGCCAAAGCGTTTGCCTCGACAGGGGAGAAACTGGGGCCTGGGAAAAAAAAAAGAAAAAAGTAGAAAAAAAACATTAGAAGAAGGAGGAGAGGTGGAAAGGGAGAAGAAATGGGGGAAGAAGGAGCTGACGTCACCCCTGTGTGATCCGGCATCCCTGGGCATCACCTTGCTGGGAGAAAACCCGGCCCCAAGCCCATCCCAAGGATTTTGGAGCATCATGAGCTGCAATACACATTTTACCTTCCCCATCCCACTCCTGGTTGCCCCAGTAGTGCAGATTGCAGCCGTGCAGGGTTATTTGAAACGCTCTGTTTGGAGGTTTAACTCACGGCTCTATCTTTTACATGGCTGTTAATCCTCAGGACACATGTTTCCTATCAGCCCTTGATATTTAACATACAACAAGTGTCTTATTAAATCCCAGGGACTGGCTCCATGCAGACCTCTCCCCCCAGGACCTGTCCTGAGGACATCCCAAAGGCAGATGGGGCACCCCAGCCTGGGCACGCATTTGGGGTGTAGAGTTTGCTATAATCCACAGGGTGAGAACTAGAGTGGGGTGAAGGCTCCTTCACAGGAATTCAGCATTTAAATTGGCTGAGCAGCCACTGCTCCCACACATGAGGAAACCCCTCACAATTTTTAAAAATAAGTTATTTTTAAGGGTTTTCTGGCAATGCTGTGGTGGCCAGTGAGCCCATCTCAGGCAGGACTAGCTGCTGCCTCAGCATGGCTTCTTTTTCTGAGTCCAACTCAGTTTTCACAGGACTTGGTGTTCACTGGAGGAGAGATACCACAGAGAGAGCAACTCACAGTGAATTCCCTCTAATCCACAGCATTCAAAACAGAAAATCCCAAGGAGAAAGCAATGCCTGCTCATCCCTCCCCCCAGTCCAGCATGGCAGAATCCTGGCTCCTGTCCCATCCCTGAACATCAGCTCTCCATCCCAACTCCTTAGGGAAGGGCAAGGCAGAAAACCACACGGCACAATCCCCTTTTCTCCACAAAACCAAGGGTAAGAACAACAAAATTGGGCAGTACAGCCCCTCACATGATGTAAGGACAGCCCCCTGCCCACAGCAACAGTCCCGTTCCCATCCATGGGTACAAGGGAGCAGGAGCAGCATCCCAGAGCCACGTCAGTCCTTTGGGGAGTGTTAAAAAAACAAATCACAGCTCTTTGCTCCTCTCCAGCACAAGTTTCTCATTGCTGTGGGATGACACACACCACCTCCTCCAAAACAAGGCTCTGTATTATTATTCTGTTTCTAATTTGGGGGTTGGAAATGATTTTCCATGCCAGATTCCAAACTAAACCAGCACCCCCCCCCCAAAAAAAAGAAATTGCTAATGTGCTTTCCAGAGAGCAGTGGCACGGTCAGTGCTCTGTGAGGAAAGGGTGAAGGTGTGGTACAGAGCAGTGAGCACCACTGCTCTGAGAACATCCCTCTCAGTGCCTATTTCCAAGAAAACACATTTCAAAATAGCCAATTCAGTTAAATACAGAGCTGGCCCAGACTCCTGCTGCAACCGGGTCTGGGATGGGCCGGTCCCACTGGGAAAGGGCTGTGCTCCATCTCTGCCCTCTGAAGGACTTGGAGAAAAAGCAGTGAATGGTGAGAATTTGGGAGGCAGTGTGGTGCTGGGAACTCAATGGGAATCAGCATCATTCCCATTCTGAGTGTTTTAACCCAAATCTACCGATGGACCCTGCTTGCTTCCTACGAGGCATCAGGAAGCCAAGCCACACAGCAAAGTCTCACTTCTCCGTGTCCTGCCTGGCCTTGGGGACAGTGGGGACACCCAGGACAAGCCTGGATGAGTCCCCAGCCCCATCAGCCCAGGTTGTGCCACAAACCCTGTGGAGAAATTTGGGGGGCCCCGTGCAGCCGGCAGTGCTGGCAGGAGAGTGGAAACCAACACGTAAGGAGCCGGTGGAAACCCTCCAAGCTTCCAACACCGTTGTATAAGAGCCACTGAAAAATACTAATCCCTAAAAAATTCAACCCTGGGAGGGTGAGCAGGCTGCCTCCCAGGCAGCTGATGGAGCATGGCTTGCACAGCCAGCCCTGCACACATCCAGGGGAAAACGCCATCAGGTGAGGAGCTCCGCAGGAAGGTTGGGGTCCCAGAGGTTTTTACACCAATGATCCTTTAAAGAAAAGACAGACAAGCGAGGCAGGGAGGCAGGATCGCCCGACGTGCCGAGCGCTGCTGCAAAACAAGTTGATTTTCCATGAGTCACCAGTGGAAAGAGCAGATCAGGCGTCCCATGGGTGGGCTTGGCTGAGCCTGCCCTGCATCCCCACCACGGCCGGGAGGATGCTGCGGGTGCAGCCCCTTCCCTGCCTGCTCTCAGCTCCCCCAGGGCTGCTTTGGTTACCCCAGGGGGGGTTCCATGGAATCCCCAAACACCTCGGGATGCAGGGATTTCCCCAGCCACTGACATTCCCCATGGAGACCAAACACTGTGACCCCGGGGCTGCGTCATTGCTGTCCCCTAAAACCCTCCTGAGGGACCAGGGCAGGCGGTGGCAGAAATAAAAACACAGAAAGAAACGTGGAAGGAGCGCCCTGAAGCAAACGGGTGTGGTTTGATGGTGGCGGGAAGGGGGAGAGCGATGACAGGCGGCGCAGGAAATCCCTGGGATCGTAAATCCCATCGGGAATGCACGAAACCAGCGCGTTTCCTTCCACGGCTGGGTGGGAGGTTACGGGGAGGGCAGTAAAGCTGAGGGAATCTGGGCTGGAGTGTTTTGGTGTTTAGGGGAGAGACACCATAGAGAGAGCGACTCGCAGTGGATTCCCTCTAACCAACAGCATTCCAAACAGAAAATCCCCAGGAGAAAGCAACGCCTGCTCATCCCTCCCTCCAGCCCAGCATGGCAGAATCCTGGCTCCTGTCCCATCCCTGGACATCAGCTCTCCATCCCAAATCCTTAGGGAAGGGCAAGGCAGAAAACCCAAGGCAGGGGGTCCCAGGGTCACATCCTGGGGAGGGCTGGAAATCCATCCCATCCCATCCCATCCCATCCCATCCCATCCCATCCCATCCCATCCCATCCCATCCCATCCCATCCCATCCCATCCCATCCCATCCCTTCCCCATGGGATCACAGCGAGCCTGGCTGTGCTCTGGGTACACCAACAGCACGTCCCTGCTGCTGGCCGGCTTTCCTGGCAGTCCCAGGCAGGATTTGGCTGCACAGGAATTTGGAAGCTGCCTTTAATCCAGAAAGAAATGAGGAAAGGCTGGGAGCGACTTTCTGAGCAGAGCTCAGCTGCAAATCCCCGCCCGGCAGCGGAGTGAGGTCGGACACTGCCGGGAATCGCCTCCTCCTCCTCCTCCCTGGGCACATCGAGGAAGGCTCCCCAGCACCTTCCACACCTTCTCCTCCCTCTCCCCAAAAGCACCCAGCCCTCCTCCTCTCCTCACCCCGCTGAGGTGACCCCAGTGATGGATTGTGCCGCTGTGAAATTCCATAAATCCCCCTCCCCTCAGCCACGGGGCTGCTCTCTCCCCGTGGACGCCATGGGCTGACACCAGGCTTCACTGCCTTACTGCTCATTTGGGGGGAACTGGGAGGAAAGGGATGAAAAAGGGACAAGAGGTGCTGAGTGCTCTAAAAATCAACAGCAAGAACGCAGAGAAATGAAAATTCTCCCCAAAGTCTCCTCTGGGTGCTCAGGAAGGTGCTTCCCTACCTCCGGCTGTCCTCATCCAGGGCTGGTGCTGGGGTCATTTCAGCTCCACACCCTTCAGGAGTCCAGTTCTGGCTCTTCACAACCCCAGATCCATTGGCAGGGATTTGCCTGCTTCATCCTGGCTTGTTGTATTTGTGGGAAACTCAGAGTTTCTTAGGAAAAACGAGCCCAGTGACGTTCCTGAGCTTCCCAATGATAGCCCAGGGTGGAGAGGGTCCTGGTGGTGGATGGTACCCAACCCTGCATCACCAAAATCCAGGTTGCACCTTTTCCTGCAGGAGGAACAGCCAAGCACTTTCCACCCCAGTGATTTTTTTAATCTCATTTAGGAGAATGCTTTTAATTACTGGTGCCATCACCCTGCACACTTTCTGTGTAAACACAGCCTCTCCGTGTGGCTTAAACGGACTGAACTCACACCTTCCTAAAGAATTCACTGGGAAAAGCAACAAGCCCTTGATGCTCAGAGGGAAGGGGAAGCCCAGGTCCTGGAGAGAGGATTTCTGCAGGTATAAATATACTCAGGATATGCCCCAAACCCATCAGCTCTGTGTTTCCCAGCTCTCTCCTCATTCAGGGACAGGCACCAACACAGGGACTCCATGCCACAACCCCTCCAGCTCCCTATATTTGCCCTAAAGGGATTTTCCTGCCTTTTTTCCCTGGCTCAAGCACCCTCCTTTCCTAGAGCACCTGAGGCATGACAAACATTATTCAATATCTTAGCTAGGTTTCATATATTGATCTTTTAACTCCCAAACTGCAGCTTGCAGGGGAAAAATCAAGTCTGGTGGGAATGGGATCCCAGCCCCAGCACTCCCTGGTTTTCAAGCATCTCATTTGGCTTCTCTGCCTCATTTTGGGGAGCAAACAGCTTCTCCATACTGGGCTGTGTCTTGTGCTGCCTCTCCCTGATGAAGAAGCCCTTGAATAATGTGGAAAGGGCTCGGATCTGCTTTGGCGGAAAGCTGCTTTCTCAAAAAACCTCAAAAACAACCTTCTGTAGGAAAAATAGATAGTTTGGGATGACCAGGGGTGCTCATCAGGGATTCAGGGCTGGATTTGCCCCCGTCACCAACCCCAGTGTGCCCATCAGCCTCCCAAAAAAGCCAGGTTTGCTCACTGCTAATAACTCCCTGCAAAGAGGGGAGGGAAGAAAATTCCCTTCATGCTCTCACTTATGCAGAGACAAGGAAATGTCGTTTAACTAAACCAAACAAACGGATCCAGAGGCAAAGAGAAAAAAAAAATCACATTATCCCCAATCATAAATCCTGGAGAGGGGTATTTACAGGCTGAATTGCCAAGTGCATTGGAGCTGCAGAGCATCCGAGGAGCAGATAGCCGTAAAGGCAGACAACGGCCCTGGAAAAATGCTTTGATTAGGATCTGGGCAGCATTCAGCCCAGATGTTCATTTGTCAATGGAAGAGGGATGGGGGGGAGGTGAGAAAGGCTTTAAATTAATCTTTACAACTAGAAAGGAGCTTGTAATACACACCATATGGGGAGCAACGTCCTTGGAGCCCCTCTCCTCCCCCAGCCTGTGCTCGGGGCCAGGCTGGGACCCTCCAGCCCTGTCCCCCTGTCCCCCCTCCCCGTTTTCTCCATGCACCAAACACCCTGTGAGCCCAAACCCCTTCCACATCTGCTTTATTTTTCACTGTGAACAAAACAAACTGCAATTCCTCTTACAACACCAGATCTCTTTTATTATCCCCCCCCTCTCCCCGCTCCCTACTCCAGCCCCTGATACCTGCTCCCCTCTCCCTCCAAAATCCACATGTGGGGGTTTTTTTAACCCTTCCAAGCTGCCAGCAGGGCTGAGGTGGGGGCTGTGTGTGGAGAGGAGGGACGAGGCTGTTTATTAAACGCCAACCATTCAAATTAATTCCCCTAATGGACTCACCGACATCATGGTGTGCATTTAAATGAACGCTTTGTCATATTTCATAGCCAACCTGCAGCTCTCTGCAGAGCAAACCTGCTGGAAAGCCAGGAACAGCAGCAATGACAGGGACAAACCTACAGAGAGATAAATAAGAATGAAATACAAATCCCCACCGCAACATGAAGGGGGGAACAGAGAGCCCTTGGAAATTTGGAGGTGCAAGAGAGACCCCAGGCAGGGCAGCAGGAGCTGTGGTGGCACTGGGAGATGGGAGCAGGGAAAATCCTCCTGCTGCTGGGGCAGGAGGCACCAGGGAACCTTTGGCTGGGATGGGGAACCTTGTCCAGGCCAGCTCAAAGCCACAGATTCCCAGCTGGACTCTGGGCTGTGCTTGCTCCACTGAACCCTGGGGAGCCCCACCAGGGCCAGGAGCAGCCCCAGCACCCCCAGCTCAGCCAGAGAGACCCAGCAAGGAGGGAAACCCTCTCCATGCTGCACCACCAGTGTGGGGGTGAGGGTGGAGGTGCCTGAGCATCCCTGCTCACAGCACAGGCTGGGATGCTGGAACCCAGCCCCTCCTGGCAGGCTGAGACCACAGAATGCCCCAGCTCCTGGCACAGCATCCCTGCTGCTCCTGAGCAAACAGTTCATCCCCCCAGCACCCCTGGCACAGCCACAGGTTCCTCACCTTGGCTTCAGCTTCAAGAGCTCCCGGTCCTTTTACCAGCCTGATGGAAAATTGGTGTGTGCACACAGCCCCCATGTGCAGCACCAGACACCTCCTGCCCCTCTGGTTCCTTTTCTTCCCCCACCTTTAAGAGCTGCAGCAGAGATTTCTTTCCACCTCTGAGGGTCCTTCTCCTTTTCTCCATCCTGCCCCAGGCAGCTTCTGTGGGATCTGGAGGATGAGGAGGGGCTGGGGGAAATATTGCTGGCATGACCAGGGGTTTTCACACACCACAAGGGCCAAGGGAAAGGGAATTTCCATGGTCCAGGACAGGGATGTAGGCAGCAGCCCCAGCCCCATGCTGGGCACAGGCAGGAGAGCAGAGGGAGCAGTGAATGCTGGCAGCCAGGTCTGCCCCATCCTCCCAGCCCCACTGCAGGCTGCAGGTCCCAGAATGGGTCAAAAAAAGCAAAAATCATTGAGTCCCAGAAGGAAGGGACCCCAAAGACCATCTCATTCCACCCCCTCCATGGGCAGGGACACCTTCCACTGTCCCAGGCTGCTCCAAGCCCTGTCCAGCCTGGCCTTGGGCACTTCCAGGGATCCAGGAGCAGCCACAGCTGCTCTGGACAAGCTGTGCCAGGGCCTCCCCACCCTCCCAGGGAAGAATTTCTTCCTAAAATCTGATCTAAGCCGGCACTGTTTGCAGAAGGTTCTCATTTAGGGAAACATCTGGAGTCAGCACTTCTCCCCCAAAGGGCAGCGAAGGGTTCAGAGGACAGCAGCCCTCATGCTGGGGAGGAAGAGGAGGAGGAAGGAGCCCATTTTCCTCATCCCCCAAGGAAGGGACACAACATATTTGTGCTTGGTGTCTGTGACCCGGCCTTGAGTGAGCAAGACACCACCCCCTGCCAGAGAGAAGTGGGAAAACCCCCTGGAACCCCAGCCAGCAGCACTGTCCCTCCAGGGCCCAGAGCAAGTGTTGGCAATGCCCAGGGTCCTCCCAGGGCCAAGGGGACAGCCAGCTTTGGCTGAAGGACCCTGGGGACCCGAGGGGACAGAGGAGCAGGGATGCTTCTGGTGCCCTGGGCCGTGGGTGTGTAGGGAAAATGGCTCAGAGAGGGACAGCACACCTGGGGACATGGCTGGTGTCACAGCACAGCCAGGGGATGTCACCTCCTTTTTCCAGGTCCTTTTTTTCTTGTCACTTCCTTTTCCAGATTCCCATGGCCCCGGAGCAGGAGCAATACCCAGGCTGCAAACAGAGCAAACGCCCCTTCCTTCCACGCTGGGGGATCGCAGGTGAGGAAAGGTCCCATCCCATCCCATCCCATCCCATCCCATCCCATCCCATCCCATCCCATCCCATCCCAGGCGGTCTCCAGGGGCTGGCAGGGCCAGGCTCTGGTGACCCCGGGCTCTGGTGGCATCTGCTGGGCTCCCACCCGATGCCCCCCAGCCCCTCCTGCCCCGGGCCGGACCCCCTCCCTCGCTGAGCCCGGGGCTCTCCAGCCCCGACTCCGCTTTCCAGCCCCAATCCCAGCCTGATCCTCCCTCCGGCTCCCGTTCAGAGCCTCCACACCCCATCCCTCACCGCCAGCTCCAGGGAAAGCCTCCCTTGCCTCGGCCAGGGCAGGGGGCAGCGCCCCCAGCCCCAGTGGGAGGGGTCCTGAGGAGACCAAAACCCTGACAAACCCCTGCATTAAGGGAGAAAATGCACAAATTAGGAGCGGGGGGGCAGGGATTGGGGAAGGGGGGAGGAGTTGTTTATCTAGAGCTGATTTTGATTTTCCTCTTTCAAATACCAGCAGGATGTGAGCCTCGCCTCGTTATGCAAATCGAAGCAATTAGAGCTCACCCGGGCTCTGCCCACGTGATGGTTTATGGCACTCGCAGAAATCCTTCCTGCTGCATGAGAGGAATAACAACAACAGCCCCCCGTGCCTGCTCCAGCCCTGCCGCGGCCAGGGACACGGGAGGGCTGGAAAGAGGAGCCCCGGAGCTGGGACAGATCCCCCATCGCCACCCCCAGGCCTCCCAAAGCTCTCAGAGGAGGATTTTCCAAAGGCTCTTCTGCTCTTCCATGGACGCACCAGCCCTGCCGTCAGCAAACCCCGCCAGCTCTTGGCATGTGAGAGGAGGAGGGATGGAGGGGGAAAGCATCACCCCAAAGCCTTTTTACCCCACCAAGGCACAAAGCCAGCCCCCAGCAGGGCATTGCTTTGCTTTGGCACATGGGTGTCCTTTGCTGAGCTCCAGCAGAAAGAGGCAAAGCAAAATGCCCTAAATTCCCTGCACTGGGGTGAGAAAGCACAGAAAAGTCACCCCCAGAGCAGCCCCAGCCTCGCCCTGGCTGCAGCAGGAGGTGGTGGTGGCTCCATCCCCTTCTTCCAGCACTCGCCCCCCCAGGGCCACCTGCAGGCACCAGACACGGGAGTGTAAATCAGGCTGGATGCCATAAATCCATCACCTCCCTCCTGATTTACACCCAGGTAACCAGGAGGATTTACTCCCAGTACCTGCCTTGAGTTTCCCACCCCCAAAGGAGCACAGGGAAAAGCAAAAAAAAAAAAAACAAAAAAAAAACAAAAAAAAACCCCAAAAAAAAACAGGCTCTTTCAATATTGATCTTGCTCCTAAATCTCTTTTTTTTTTCCCTTCTTCTTCGGATGCAAATGGAGATTGATGAGGCCAGGCCAGCAGCTCCTCACCTCTGAGGGTCATTTCTCTGTGTTTCCCAGGGGGAGGAGTGGGCAGTGGGATCCCACAGAGGCCATCACCCCCTCATCCATGGGCAGGAGAGAGCTGCCAGCCCCTGGCTCAGCCCAGAGGTGTGGGATGAGGATGAGGAGCAGCCTCATGGATGGAGAGGGGTGAAGGACACCACCAGGGATCATCTCACAGAGAGCTGACATCAAAGCCAGGAAGTGTCCAGCCTGCATCCCTGCATCAGCATCTCTTCCCAGGGTTTGCAGGGTGGAAGATCAGCAAGGAGCCTCTTCCATCTCCCCAAAGCAAAAATTCTCCATCTCACGGGGGGAGGCAGAGCCTGATGGACACGGAGAGATGGAATTCTGCAGCCACAGGATGGTTTGGGAGTAAGACCCTCACACTCACCTCGAAGGACCCCCAAAAGCTTTAGGAATTACCCAAAGCTTTAGGAATTACCCAAAGCTTTAGGAATTACCCAGGCATCCAGCAGGGAGCTGGGCAAGGGCTGAGTCAGCACCCAGAGTCGCCCCCAGCCAGGCCATTCGTCAGGCAAAGGTTGGGAAGGAGCTTTTCCTCCCTAGCAGGGCCAGGCAAATCATTCCTGGCAGATAAATAATTCAGCAGGAGCTGAGCCGTGCTCTGGCTGAGGATTGCCTGCGAGCCCTCTGCAATTATCCCGAATTCATTCGCCAGCCTGAATTTTTAGGTGAATTATTCAGACGAGGCATTGCTGGGCCGAGGGAAAGCCTGGGGAAAGGAGGCAATACCTGAAATGACAGGAGAAATCCTCGTCAGGGGGAGGGAGTGGCTGCAGAGCACGGGTGCTGCTGGGGTTATTCCCCATCTGTGGGGTCAGGGTTGGGTTTCCACCCATTCCCTTCCCAGCCAAGAGCCCCTGGACATCCCTGAGCTTTCTGCTCCCTGCCAGGCAATTCCTCTGCTCAAGGAAAGGGAGATGGAGGAGAGACAGCTCCAGCAGAATAAATTCAGGTTTCTGGGTGGATGAGCATCTCCCAAATTGCTTTAATGAGGCATCTCCTGCTTGTCCCAGCTGCAGGCTCCTCCACAGCCACACAAGCCCACGTGGTGGGGACATCCACGGGTGTCTCAGCTCATCTGGAGTCATCAGCCAAGGGCTTGGCCCCCACTGCCTGCAGTGAAGACACATAGAGATGGGCTTTGCAGGGAAAAAATACCAAAACAGTCAATTCAAGCAAAAAAAAAAAGTCATTTTCTTGAAGGACAAAGCAATGCTTCCAGCAGGAAATCAGGGCAGCAGCATTGCAGGGACACAAGGAATGTCTCAGAGAGGCTTCTCAGCCTCCAGACACTGGAGCTGCTCCTGCTCCAAGGGGGCTTTGGCTCTTCCCTTGCCTGGAGCAGAGGATCCCCTGCAGCAGTGAGAGCCTCTGGCCCTTCCCCAGGCAGCTCCATCTGCTGCCCATTCCCAGGAGATGAAACTGCAGGAGGAGAGGACTCAAGGGCAGGTTGGACAGGACTTGGAGCAACCTGGGGCTTTGACAGAGATGATCTTTAAGGTCCCTTCCCACCCAAAGCACCTGGGATCCTCTGCAGGGTCAGACCACGCAGGGCAGGCTGACACCTTGGCACAGGCGCAGCAGTCGGGCTGGAGTCACCTCCCCTCAACAGGAAGACACCACAGGACCCTAAACCTGCCCAGAGAAGCTTGGCAGGACATTCCTGACAACATCCAGATGGACTGAAGAGTCTAATAATAGTGATAAAATCAAATACAATCTCATAGCTGGATATTTTAAAGCCCACCTTGTGATTTTAAGGGTTTAACTCACATTTACTCCTCAGGGCTGGTGGTGACTGTCCCAGCAGTGTGACCAAGTGTCCCTGTCCCTTCCTGTGGTGGGAAGCAGCTCTGGCAGAGCTGGCAGCCACTCTCCTGCCTTGCCAGGGCCACTCCAGGTCTGCACAATGCCCAGGGTCACAGCAAACCCCTTTCCCCTCTCCTTTGCAGGGATGTGTCCCAGTGCCACGGTCCCCACACACAGCACAAAGTGTCCCCACAGCCAGGAGCTTTGGCAAAGTCCCCTCCTCACCCAGTGAGGCTTTGCAAGGCTCCTGAATTAACAAACCTGTCTCTCCACGAGCCAACTGCTACAGGCTCCGGATCAATGGAACAGGTAACAAAGAAAAAAAGCGAAATAAATTTGCATGACTGTTCCCTGACGGGTGTTTGATTCCACAAAAGGAACGCGTCTCCTCTGGCTGGGCTGAGATCCTCAGCAGCACCAACTGCTCCTCTGTTTTCCCTTGAATTGCCAGTCATGCATTTAAAATTATCTTTAAGCAGAGAGAGGAGGGAAGTGATTACCTCGGGAGACGCTGCCTCGGAGGCGCAGTCCCGCGGGGAAGGAGGAGGATCCAGACCCCCCCAGCTGCTCTCCAGGCTGCCAGAGCCCACCCAAAGCAGCATGAAAACCACAGATTTTCCCCACTGGCTGGAAGGGACTCACTCGTGGGTGTCACCTTCCTCCAGCTGCTCCTCACCCTCACCTGGTCCCTGCTGCCTCCCAGGGTGTTCCTCAGGAGCATCCCAGGATGATCCTCAGCTTGCAGCCACTTCCATCTCAGCTGGGACAGCCTGTGCACTCTTGGTGAGTTAATCCATGGTATTTCACCCAAATTTAGTGAGGGAGTGATTGATTACAGGCTGCAGACTGGCAGGGGGACAGCCAGTGTCCCCTGGCAGAGGTTTGGGACCAGGGAACAACCCCAGGGCTCAGAAGTCCAGGAGAGTTTCCTGCTCCTTTCTAAGGCTGCCCAGGGGCCTTCACCGTGCTGGGTGGGAGGACTGAAGGTGGAAAAAGCCATTGAGCACTGGGAAGGGAGCCAGGAATGGTGATGGGGACACTGGGGGCTCCCTGACAGCTCACACCAAGCCTCCCTTCAGGTACCAGTGGCTCTCCAGTCCTTGCTTGGTCTCTGTGCACTGCCTTGGCTGTACCCCCTTTCCCAGGGTTGGGGACAAGGAACCACAGAAGGAACCTCAACATCCACCCCACCACAGAGCCAGGGACAGCCCAGCTCAGCCCCTTCCCAGGGCTGGGGTCTCCACAAAGAGGGTGGAGGCTCCTGCTGATGCCAGAGGGTCCCCTGGGATCTGCTTGGCTGCCTGAACGCAGCTGGGCTGGGCTGGTGGGAGCTGAGCCAGGCACTGGCACATAAATACACCATAAAATAAATACCCTGAGCCTGTGTGGATCAGAGAACAGCCCAGGGACACAAGAAGACCTGGCCTGCCCCATCCCATCCCACCCCACAGGAGCTGGCTCACCAGGAACCCCCCATGTCAGTGCTCCACCAGTGAAAAATAAGGGAGGAATGTGGTGGCTCTGGCCCCTGGATCTGCCAAGTTTCTCTGTCAGAGAAGCAAAATGAGGACTCTGGAGATGCTGATGCCCTCACCCCTGCCAAGGCTTCCCCCTGTGCCAGCCTGGGGGTGACAATGAGGATGCCCAGAGCCCCTGCACGGCCCCAAGGAGAGGATGGGGGGAGAAGTACAGACAACAAAAAAGAGCTTTTATACAAAACACAGATAGATCCATCCCAGCTGATGTGAGAGGATAGGAAAGGGAGGGGGGAAAGCAGCAGCTGGGGTTTCAGAGAACAATGTGG